>NC_044908.1:12540063-12909071 GCF_001633185.2 Quercus lobata | reverse complement strand
GCCTCAGGAAAGGAAACATTCTGCTAGCCAATCATGTAACATATCACTGTTATCTTGCACAGTTTGAACCAAAAAGGGTTGAAGAGGCTCTTCAAGATGAGAATTGGGTAGAGTCAATGCATGAAGAGCTGAATCAGTTTGTGAGGAATGATGTGTGGGAACTTGCTCCACGGCCTGAGAACGTTCATGTTATAGGCACAAAGTGGATTTTTAAAAACAAAACTGATGAAGATGAAGAGATAATTCGAAACAAATCTCGGTTAGTAGCTCAAGGATACACTCAAGTAGAAGGAGTGGATTTTGATGAATCATTCGCTCCGGTGGCAAGACTCGAATCCATTCGAATCCTCATGTCCATTGCGTGCACTTTGAATTTCAAACTTTATCAAATGGATGTAAACTGCGCATTTCTGAATGGATATCTAAATGAAGAAGTATTTGTTGAGCAACCAAAAGGATTTGAGGATCCTCATTTTCCAGACCATGTACTAAGATTGAAGAAGCCCTTTATGGCTTGAAACAAGCGCCTAGAGCCTGGTACGATCGTCTTACACATTATCTTCTAGACAGAGGTTTCAAGAGAGGGTATGCCGATCGAACTCTGTTTGTAAAAAATGATGAAGATTATCTCCTTGTGGCATAAGTCTATGTTGATGACATAGTGTTTGGGGCAACCATCGAAGATCGTGCTACTGAATTTTCTGAGGAGATGAAGAAGGAGTTTGAGATGAGTATGGTGGGGGAACTCACATTTTTCTTGGGTCTTCAAGTCAAACAACAGAAGGAGGGTATATTTGTATCTCAAGAGAAGTATGCCAGAAACATTGTCAAGAAGTTTGGACTAGACTCCAAAAAGCATGCCTCCACTCCCATGAGCTCTTCCACTAAACTGAATGTGGATTCGTCGGGAGTTGAAGTAAGTCCTACATTGTATAGGAGCATCATAGGAAGTTTGCTCTACCTTACAGCCAGTAGACCGGACATTGCTTTCAGTGTGGGCGTTTGTGCCAGGTACCAAGCTAATCTGAAGGAATCTCATCTGACTGCTGCTAAGCGAATCATTCGATATGTGAATGGTACTGCAAACTATGGTCTGTGGTATTCAAAAGACTCAAATGCTTGTCTTGCTGGGTATTCAGATGCTGACTGGGCTGGCAGTGTAGACGATCGGAAAAGCACTTCAGGCGGCTGTTTTTATCTTTGTAACAATCTTGTCTCGTGGATGAGCAAGAAGCAGAATTCCGTGTCTTTATCTACTGCAGAAGCAGAATACATCGCTGTTGGAAGTTGCTGCACTCAGCTTCTTTGGATGAAGAAATTACTTCATGACTATGGAATTCCTCAAGAAACGATGTGTGTCTTCTGTGACAACACCAGTGCCATCAATCTTTCCAAGAATCCTGTCCAGCATTCAAAATCCAAACACATAGAGATACGTTACCATTTCATTCGAGATTTGGTAGAGGAAAGAGTTGTGTGTCTTGAGTTCATACACACTGACAATCAAAAGGCGGATATCTTCACCAAGCTTCTCGATGGTCCACGGTTTGAATCACTCCGTAAGACCATTGGTGTTGGTACAATTCCTTGACTCTCTTGTGTGTTGTGTGCTTCACATATTCATAATATGATAAGTCTGTTTGTGTTGGGGCACACACCTCTTTGATTAGCTTTTTGTGCAACATGTTTATTGTTTGTTTGTCCATTTGTGAATACTGTTGCTTCTTTTTATGTTTGTTCAATCTTTTTCTTCTTTTGTGTCAAAAATCCAAAAATCACATAAAAATTAGAAAATCAGAAAGCTTGATTGACATTGTTGAGTTTTTGTCTCAAAACTTGTTTTGCCTTGTACCTTTGTGCTAATGGTTTTGTGCATTTTCGAGCATTGCTTGTTTCTTTGCACTCATATCTATGTGGGAGAAATCTTGAAATCTTTGTGATTGTTGTAAATAGATCTTCAAACTTGTCATGAATGATTAGTGAATGGTTTTGTTGATCTTGAGACATGCATAGACTTGTGTCTATATATCTTCCCACTCTTTATTTTTGTTTTGCTATAAAGAGCTCACCAAATGTAAATCTCCAAATGAAAAGAGATATTGAGCTGCAAAAGCCTGTCGCACATTCTAGTATTTGACTAGGAAAAAGGGTAAGCGACCTTACATTAAAGTGAATGTTTATTCAAAAAGGGCCAAAGGCCTGTTCTTTAAAGTGAAATGTCATATATCACTCTCACAATGAGAGATGATTGCCTCAAAAGATCAGAAAGATCAAATGTTATGAGTGAAAGTGGAGTCAAATGATAAGCTCCAAGTTAATGTTATCAAGTTGTGTGGGAGGTCATATATACATATTTCTATAATTGAGATGGGTCACATGATCTAGTGCTAATTGTGTATGCCTTGGTTGAATTGATCATTGAAGCTTCACATTAGACGAAGGACTATCTCATTGTTGATATCCACACACAACACACAAGTTTATGTTCAATAAATGCCATATTCATTTGTGTGATTGTACTTGATGAAATGTGTTTTCACATGCTCAATCTGTGTTAATTCAAGCACAAAAAGATTTTTGAGTGTTTTAGGTGTTTTTGGAAAGTATTTTGTTTGAAAAATCTGAAAATTTCAAAAATCCAGTTTGGCCCTGTTTTGGCGGCTCAGTCGCGGGTATGTCAAGTCGCGAGCCTCAGTCGCATCTTCGCTGGTCAATTTTGGCGACTTGTTCGCGAGTGGAAGGTCCAGTCGCGAGGTTCACTCAGAGATTTTCGCGGCTCAGCTCACGACTCACTCGCGGGTAGACCTCCCAGTCGCGAAAAACACTTAGAAAAATTTTTCAAATTTTTGTCCTTGAGTGTTTTGGCGGCTTGATCTGGCGACTTTTTGGCGACTCGTTTCAGTCGCGAAAATCGCGTGTTTTGGACATACAGGGGCAGTTTTTAAAATTTTTGTTTTTCCCTCGATCCTTTTGTGACTGTTCATTGTCTTTCTCATCTGCTCTTACCCTTTCACACCGTGCCTCCATTTTCGATCTCCATTAGTTGCCTCTTTTCAGATCAAAATCGTCGACTAACAGGTATGGTTTTTCTGTCTTGAACTTTAATTTACTTGTTGTTTTGGTTTTCCCTCTGGATTATTCACATTTGATTGTGTTTTGTGATGGGTTTTTAGCTCAACTATTACTCTTTGTCCATGCTTAGCTTATAGAAGCTTGTGTTTCTGTTTTGAGCTAGTTTATTTTGGTGGTTTTGTTCTTCATCATGTGCTTAGCTAGGGTTAGCTAATTTTTGTCTGATCTGCTGTTGATCTCGTGTTTCTCTATGATCCTGTGTGGTATCTTGTTGATGTATTGTTGAATGTGGGTTCTTTTTCAGCTGATTATGTGGTTCTAGTTGGAATCCCTCTTCTGTGTAGTTCAATTCGGGCCATTTGTGTCCCTCATTGCTTTTTTTCTGACCATTTTCATCCAGCTATTAGGGTTTCTTCATTGTCCCTAAATTTCCACTAACCCACTGCTAATAAAGTCTGTTGGATTGTGTTCTGTCATTTTCCTTGTTCATAATGCAGACTGGTCATGTCACCATTCAAGAAAGCTGCTGTGAAAGGAGGTAGTTCCAAAGGGAAGGAACCAGTAATTGATGTTGATGATTACCCACCTCAACCAAAAGGGACTCGCTCTTCATCAAAGAGTTTCGATCCCAACAAGTTCAGATCATATGCAGCCTATCAGTCCTATGAGAATTTCTTTCTACATGCCAAACCATTACTAGAAAGAGCTTTGGATCAGTCCTCACTTCATGACACTGACATTCCGAAATGGTTTGCTCACAAGGATTGGAATTACCTTCTCTCTGATCCGGATGACGCGTATGAGGAGCTGGTAAAAGAATTTTATGCTAACGCAATTTTGGAAGGAGATGAACTTAAGTGCTGGGTTCGGAAAAAGAGCTTTTCTGTCTCTCCTACATATCTGGCAGAAATTCTTCACATCAACAGACCAATTTTCAGACATTCACCGGTTTATGATGATCTCTGTCCTGGTGAGGAGCTTCTCAAAGAAAGTCTTGGTCAAGACTTGGAATTCTCACCAAATGGCAAATCCATCAGTGTATCCTCTCTTTCTCCAAAACTGAGAGTGCTTACAATTGTGATGTTTCACAATTTGTACCCTTTATCAAGCACTGGGTATATGAACCTCGGACGTGCTTTGTTTCTTCATGATCTAATCTTTGATGTGGAAATAGACATCTGTGCTCATATCTTTCATGTTCTGCGCAAAACGGTTCTTCAAACTGAGTCACGGATATGCGTCCCTTTCTGCAGTCTCATTTCACGGATCTTGAAGCTCAAGGGTATTTATCCCACGACAGATGAATCTCCTATCCCAAAACCAAGTCCAATCAACATGGGTACATTCAATGCCAGCATTGGACATAGTAGGAAGAGAGCCAAACCAGAAACTTCTGCATCCCACAGTGGATCTCATTTCAGCACTCTCTCCCTAGATGAGAAACTTGATCGCATTGTATCCTCTGTCCACGAGTTGAATACAAAGATGTCTGGACTCACAGCTTCTCTACACCATCAAAGCACTCGATGGGATATGAAGTTTACTTCTCTTCAAACTCAATTGGATCAAATTCAGAGAAAGCCGGAAGAGGATGACTAGCCTATTCCATGACAAAAAGGGGGAGTGATAGGGCATGATCAGAGGGGGAGAATATTATCTAAGGGGGAGTGTCTTTACATTCTTCTTCAGTTTAAGTTTTTCACTTTAAGTTGTTATATTATATTTTGTAAACTGTTATTCAGGATGTTTTTGTATTTGTACCCATGTGCTTTTGTAAGCTTTTAGGGTTTATGTTTTATGCATAGTTTGTAGGCTATATGGTTTGTACCTTGCTTAGTGCAGCCTTTATACTATGTTGAAATCAGTACTTTAATCTAAATGTTCTGCATTTTGGTTTATGTACTGTCACTCTTGTGCCCTTGTAGGATTGTTCCTAGATGTATATACCTTGTGTGTTATGCATTGGTTGAGTGTTGAGCATACAAGTGTCTTGCCTTGTGCTTGTTAACTTGTATGTCCTTGTGTTCATTCCAAGTGTGAATGAGCACTGTGATCACTACCTTGTGGTGTTCACTTGGTTGATCAAGCTATGGTTTGTTTCTTAACTCCATCTTTGCTTGATCACATATTGCCTGTTTCATATGCATTCTATGATTTTCTGCTTACAATGATCATGGTGTATTGTTGTGTTTCAGGAGTATTATGTTCATATGATTCAAGAGCTTCACAGCTTCTAGAGTTAGGTGTGAGTAAGTTTTGTTCAACTGTTCCCAACTCACATGTTAAGTCCAGAGTCTGTTTTAGGGTTTTGTCACGGAATAGCCAAAGGGGGAGATTGTAAGGTTGAATTTATTCAACCATCTAATTGGCTTTATTCCGTGCCAAATTTGCTTGTAATTCAGCATTTAGTAACCCTGTATTTAGGTGGGTTTGATGTAAGGGTAGTGAGTGAGATAGAGTGAACATTGCTCAAGAGTGTGCAAGAAAACAGAGACTCGCGGCTGGGACTCGCGGGTGACTCGCGGCTGCAAGCCGCCAGAAGCAGTACACATGCCAAGCATGCTGGAAGATGAACAGTCATGCTAGCTGGAGCACTACAGGACAAAACAGGATAACTGGCCATACGGTTATCTCGCGACTGGATCTCGCGACTTAGTCAAACCGCGAGGTCAAGCCGCGAGCCACCCCTGTTTTTGTAAAACCTGACGTTTCACATTCCTCCCCCACTCCAGTATAAATACCCCTTTTACCCACGATTGAAAGAGAGCTTCCAGAGAGAATTTTGAGAGAGAAACCCTAAAGAAAAACCAGATTGTTTCACCTACAATCTCTACCTTAAAGTCTCTACAAATTCCTCAACTCTCTTCCTCTCCATTGTCAAATCCTTGAGAGGCATTATACCAAACCAGGTTCTCACCATCATCATCATTGTGAGACTGCTGTTTGGATTTCTGGGAAGCAGTTAGGAAGGAACCAATCTTCATTGGTTGATGCTACGATCTAGTAGCGGAATCCGGGAAGCTAGAAAAGAAAAAGGTTCGGCACAACCTCGTTGGAGCAAGAAGCTTGGAGGGCTTAGGTGCACTGGGTAGATTAGGCTTGGAGGGTCTATTGATGTCCTTAAATCCCAACTGTATTTTCTAGTGGATTGTTTACCGCTTGGAGGGCGGCGGAGAGGTTTTACGCCGAGGGCTTCGGTTTCCTCTTCGATAACACATCGCGTGTTGTCTTTGTGTTTGCATCTTCCTTCCTCTCTATCTTTGCCTGTTTATTATCTGCTGTGATTTTATTTTGTTATGGCTTAGATAGTATTTAACCAATTTCGTATTATAGCATATGTTAAGTTTCCGCACACTAGTTGTTTGACATTTTGCTTGAATTGGTTAAGTTGTAATTTGGAGATCTAAACGTTCAAAGGTGTTTTTACACGTTTTTGAACTTTCAATGAATAAGATATTTTTTTTCTTATATATAATTTTGAAATTTTTTTAAAATAATTAAATTCTTTAATTATATTAACTCAAAAAAAAAAAGTTACTAATTTTACTTCTTCAAGGTGGACTTCAAATAGTTATCTAGCTTTGTTCTTCAATTTTGCTATTTCTTTTTTTCTCAAAAATTTCTCTTTAATTTATATTCATGGAAGGAAATTAAAACTCTTAAAATAGATGTTTATAATCACAATGAAATACTATATCAAACCCTCAAAAAAAAAAAAAAAAAAGCTATCATAAATTTTATCAAAAAACACATGCAATAAAATCAATGCCTTATAAAGAATAAGAAAATTAAATAAAAAATGTTAATTCAAGAACCTGGTTTCAAATTATTAGGAAGACATGCTCTAGCCATACGTGTACATCATTTTCATCTTTAGCAAATCTAGTTGGTTCGTTTGTTGTCTCAAGAACACTGGTTCAGATCCTATTACCAAAATTATATATATACTAGTTAAATGCTCGTGCGTTGCACGGTTTTTGTCAAAAACTTATTAAATACAATTGTGGGGCCAGAGAATTTGTGTCCCTGGCCCATTTTACATTATGGCCCAAGGCCTAAGCCGAGGAGAACTATTGCCGAGGATGCATAATGAAAGTCCAAAAAAGGCCTAAGAATAAGGCCGAGAACGATCTTATGCTCAGCACCCCATAGAGCCCCTAAAGGAAAGGACGAGCTCAGTGCAAGAGCAGGCCAAGTGAAAAAGCTGCCAATATTGCAATAAAGAACTCTGCGTCTAACAGGTCCATGCTCTTCACCATGTTATTCAGCTTTTACAACCACCCCCAACCACTTTAGGTATGGGCTGATAGGACAAGTCTCAACCCCAGGAAGTGGAGCTTACACGTGGACACTGGGAGGAGGGTAAATGCTAGTATAAAAGGGAAAAAGAACCAATAGGAGGGGGGGTCGTCTCCCAGACCATAAAGTCTTAAAAAAGGAGAATAATAAGAACACTAAGCTCCTCGGACGAGGTCTAAAGACCGGAACCACTCATGTCGCATCAAAAGAAGGTCTTATTAGACACGCCAGGTTCACCTTCGTGTAAATTTCCATAGAAACCACAGCTAACCGCTGTTCGGTGTCCCACGCCTAGCCTTTCAAGCCCACGCTCTACAAATTATATTGTTTGGGCCCTTAAACGTACGAACCTAATATCATTTTGGGGTCGTTACAAATTGTGTCCTTACAATTGGCACCGTCTGTGGGAATAGGTTTATGCGTTGGCACAGACGGTGGGTCAAACTCCTGTCAACCCAGGGCATGCGAAAGCCCCTCCATTACTTCCAGCGGCCTGGTGTTGTTTCCCTAATATAAAATCCTACTAGGGGCTATGCTTCGAAGCACTAGCGACAAGGGCAGTTCTAGGGGATTCAACCATCAGTTCGACGCCCCATGCCTCTGCTGAGGGGCTAATCCTCGGTACTTAAAAGAAAAATTATGAATTTTGGACAGAACCAAGGCATTGTATGGTCCTCGGACTCAAACCTATGGGGAAACCAACTACTTAAAAGAAAAATTATGAGTTTTGGACAGAACCAAGGCATTGTATGGTCCTCAGACTCAAGCCTATGGGGAAACCAACTACTTAAAAGAAAAATTATGAGTTTTGGACAGAACCAAGGCATTGTATGGTTCTCGGACTCAAGCCTATGGGGAAATCAACTACTTAAAAGAAAAATTATGAGTTTTGGACAGAACCAAGACATTGTATGGTCCTCGGACTCAAGTCTATGGGGAAACCAACTACTTGAAAGAAAAATTATGAGTTTTGGACAGAACCAAGGCATTGTATATTCCTCGGACTCAAGCCTATGGGGAAACCAACTACTTCAAAGAAAAATTATGAGTTTTGGACAGAACCAAGGCATTGTATGGTCCTCAGACTCAAGCCTATAGGGAAACCAACTACTTAAAAGAAAAATTATGAGTTTTGGACAGAACCAAGGCATTGTATGGTCCTCGGACTCAAGCCTATGGGGAAATCAACTACTTAAAAGAAAAGTTATGAGTTTTGGACAGAACCAACTGCCTAAAAAAAATATATTTTGATTATTATTAATTAATTGTTATTATAACTTCTGGACAGAACCAGGGTATTGTATGGTCCTCGGACTCTGACTCATGGAGAGATTACCCATTAAAAATTGGGTTAAGTCCTGGACCGAATGGAAGTCCCGGTCTATCCTCGAATCCTCAATTCTAAGTGAACTAATGCAAGCGAGTGTTTAGGCCCGGTATAGCCATACCTCGGTCCTCGGACTAGATGCCAAAACGATTAAGGCCATGTGTTACCAAGAACGCGGCCAAGCCCCCTAGTACTTGGCAACCCTCTTGGATGGTTTATTTTGGGTTACTCATTCTCGGATGACTGCCTTGCGCAATATAGAGCATTCAGCTGTTATCACGGTTAGTCTCGTATGTTTAATCTACTGTAGGTTGGTATTATTATGCTTGACAGTCTCAATAAGTTTAAAATAATAGCTTTTTGTTACAAGGGTTTCTGCCCTAAGTATCGTTCAAAAAATACACATATGAAATACATCCATTCACAAAGTAATTACTGCAGAAAAGAAAGAATATGTAGAATAATACAGAATCATCTTTTGTTAAAACAAAGAAATAGTACAACGTACAATGAGGGGATTAAGTAAGCCTATACCAAAAGCTAACTACAGAAGCAAAAAGAAAAAGATACAAGGAAGAGATAAATCCTTCAAAACTCTGCTCTAGTAGAGATTATGCATGACAGGATGGCCCCGTTGATGGAAGAGAAGAAGAAGCAGAAGAAGAAGTAGAAACACCAGGGTGGCCCCGGTGATGGGAAAGAAGAAGAAACGGAGGCAGAAAAAGGCACCAGTGAAGGAAGAGAGGAGGAAGCAGGGATGCTTAATCCCCGCATCAGCTCTGACTCCTAACACGCAGGTGTCATATTAGCAGCGCTCGATAGAGAGCGGATGGTACTGACGACGAGAAACCCCACTACTGTCGCACCAAAAATCTGATGCAACCAGCACCTGCTTTGGATTTTGACTGAAAGAGGTGGAGGCACCGCTCCCACCTTGTGAAAGCGGAGAACTGTCTTGAGTCTCTGTCTCCCCTGTCCTGACCGCGCCATCTTGAGTCTCGGAAGGATCCAGTGCTTCTGGAGTGGGTGTGGATCCTTCACCCCACTCGGGCTTCAAACATATCACTCTCTAAGGTTTAATTGCACTGGCAATGAAAACTTTGAGCACAGCTGAGGGATTAGGAATTTGAAAGAACTGAAGGGTCTGTACGTAAAGGGAGTGACCTCCTACCCTGCTACTTATATGGAGGGCAAGTTGGCGGCATTTAATCTACGTAGATTTTCAAGAAGTGCTACAGACGAGACAGTTTCTACTCAACTCCTAACACTGTCTGCAACCATAGGATTTGGGTGGCCTCGTAAAGGGGACATATTAAAGACGCGCCTCGAGCACTGAAACGGTGAGGATGAGGCGTGAGTAAATCTAAAGGAATGTCTCATATTTTGGTGCACCTCCCAGGCAAATGAAGAGACACCGACATTAATGAAGGGCAAAGCTAGGCTAGCCATGATATAGGCCCGGCATCACCAAAACCCTCATTCCCAACCAAGAGGTTGGGCAGCAGGATTTTGAGGGGCTATTGTATGGCCAGAGAATTTGTGACCCTGGCCCACTTTACATTAGGGCCTGTAAGGTTGAATTTATTCAACCATCTAATTGGTTTTATTCCGTGCCAAATTTGCTTGTAATTCAGTATTTAGTAACCCTGTATTTAGGTGGGTTTGATGTAAGGGTAGTGAGTGAGATAGAGTGAAGATTGCTCAAGAGTGTGCAAGAAAACAGAGACTCGCGGCTGGGACTCGCGGGTGACTCGCGGCTGCAAGCCGCCAGACGCAGCACACGTGCCAAGCATGCTGGAAGGTGAACAGTCATGCTAGCTAGAGCACTACAGGACAAAACAGGACAACTGGCCATACGGTTATCTCGCGACTGGATCTCGCGACTTGGTCAAGCCGCGAGGTCAAGCCGCGAGCCACCCCTATTTTGTAAAACCTGACGTTTCACATTCCTCTCCCACTCTAGTATAAATACCCCTTTTACCCACGATTGAAAGAGAGCTTCCAGAGAGAATTTTAAGAGAGAAACCCTAAAGAAAAACAAGATTGATTCACCCACAATCTATACATTAGAGTCTCTTCAAATTCCTCAACTCTCTTCCTCTCCATTGTCAAATCCTCGAGAGGCATTATACCAAACCTGATTCTCACCATCATCATCACTGTGAGACAGCTGTTTGGATTTCTGGGAAGCAGTTAGGAAGGAACCAATCTTCATTGGTTGATGCTACGGTCTAGTAGCGGAATCCGGGAAGCTAGAAAAGAAACAGGTTCGGCGCAACCTCGTTGGAGCAAGAAGCTTGGAGGGCTTAGGTGCACTGGGTAGATTAGGCTTGGAGGGTCTATTGCTGTCCATGTATCCCAACTGTATTTTCTAGTAGATTGTTTACCGCTTGGAGGGCGGCGGAGAGGTTTTACGCCGAAGGCTTCGGTTTCCTCTTCGATAACACATCGCGTGTTGTCTTTGTGTTTGCATCTTCCTTCCTCTCTATCTTTGCCCTTTTATTATCTGCTGTGGATTATATTTTGTTTTGGCTTAGATAGTTTTTAACCAATTCCATATTATAGCTTATGTTAAGTTTCCGCACACTTGTTGTTTGACATATTGCTTGAATTGGTTAAGTTGTAATTTGGGGGTCTAAACGTTCAAGGGTGTTTATATACGTTTTTGAACTTTCAATTGGTATCAGCGTGGTTTTATTACCTAAGTGTGATCCTAGACCCCTGTGTTGTGGTTGTTGTTATGGAAAATACCACGCTGAATTGTAGCTTAAGTGTTTGTGAAAATGACTCTATGCATATGTCTGGAAGGTGTTTAATGCGTGTTTGTGGTATCTTGACAGTGGGTGTTCTCGCCATATGACAGGGGATAAGTCACTGTTTAAGACACTCAAAGAAAAGGTTGGTGACTATGTGACCTTTGGTGATGGAAGTCATGCTCAAGTCCTATGCAAAGGAACCATTGAGATACCTGGTTTGCCGCTGTTGAAAGATGTGTTGTACATAAAAGGGCTGAAGGCGAATTTGCTGAGCATCACTTAAATTTGTGATGATGATTTTCTGGTACAATTCTCTAAGAAGGGATGCTTGATCATCAATGAAGAGGGGATTCAGGTTTTGGAGGGAAATCGGACTACAGATAACTGTTATGGAATAGTTCCCACGGCACCCATATCGTGTAGAAGTGCTCGTGTGGATATGTTGGAGCTGTGGCATCACAGATTTGGGCATGCCAACTTCAAACAAGTAGCAAAAGTCTCCAAACTTGAAGCAGTCGAGGGACTTCCTAAGTTTGGAAAAGTGAAGAAGACCGTTTGTGGTGCGTGTCAAATGGGGAAGCAAACTAAGGCAAGTCATCACAAGGTGAATATGATTGCCACTTCTCGGTGCTTGGAGTTACTTCATGTTGATCTAATGGGGCCTACCAGAACTGAAAGCCTAGGGGGAAGAGATACATTATGGTCATTGTGGACGACTACTCAAGATACACTTGGGTTGAATTCCTTAGAGAAAAATCAGAAGCTTGTGAGAGGTTGGAGATTCTGTGCAAGAAACTACAAAACGAAAAAGGGATTCCGATAGCCAAAGTTAGAAGTGATCATGGGAGGGAATTTGAGAATGCAAGATTCGAGTCCTTCTGTGAGAAGAATGGAATTAAAAGAGAATTTTCAGCTCCCAAAACTCCACAACAAAATGGAGTGGTAGAAAGAAAAAATCGTGTGATTCAGGAGATGGCAAGAGTCATGTTGCTTAACAAGCAAATACCTCAAAAATTTTGGGGAGAAGCTGTCAACACCTCGTGTCACATTGGCAATAGGATTTTCTTTCGAGTTGGTACAATTCCTTGACTCCCTTGTGTGTTGTGTGCTTCACATACTTTTAATATGATAAGTTTGCTTGTGTTGAGGCATACACTTCTTTGTTAGCTCTTTGTGCAACATGTTTATTGTTTGTTTGTCCATCTGTGAATACTGTTGGTTCTTTCTTTGTCTGTTCAATCATTTTCTTCTTTTATGTCAAAAATCCAAAAACCACATAAAAATTAGAAAATCAAAAAGCTTGATTGACTTTGTTGAGTTTTTGTCTCAAAACTTGTTTTGCCTTGTACCTTTGTGCTAATGGCTTTGTGCATTTTCGAGCATTGCTTGTTTTCATGCACTTATATCACTGTGGGAAAAATCTTGAAATCTTTGTGATTGTTGTAAATAGATCTTCAAACTTGTCATGAATGATTAGTGAATGGTTTTGTTGATCTTGAGACTTGCATAGACTTGTGTCTATATATCTTCCCACTCTTTATTTTTGTTTTGCTAAAAAGAGCTCACCAAATGTAAATCTCCAAATGAAAAGAGATATTGAGCTGCAAAAGCCTGTCGCACATTCTAGTATTTGACTAGGAAAAAGGGTAAGCGACCTTATATTAAAGTGAATGTTTATTCAGAAAGCCAAAGGCTTGTTCTTTAAAGTGAAATGTCATATATCACTCTCACAATGAGAGATGATTGCCTCAAAAGATCAAAAAGATCAAATGTTATGATTGAAAGTGGAGTCAAATGTTAAGCTCCAAGTTATGTTATCAAGTTGTGTGGGAGGTCATATATACATATTTCTATAATTGAGATGGGTCACATGATCTAGTGCTAATTGTGTATGCCTTAGTTGAATTGATTATTGAAGCTTCACATTAGACGAAGGACTATCTCATTGTTGATATCCACACACAACACATAAGTTTATGTTCAATAAATGCCATATTCATTTGTGTGATTGTACTTGATGAAATGTATTTTCACATGCTCAATCTTTGTTAATTCAAGCGCAAAAAGATTTTTGAGTGTTTTAGGTGTTTTTGGAAAGTATTTTGTTTGAAAAATCTAAAAATTTCAAAAAACCTGTTTTGCCTTGTTTTAGTGGCTCAGTCGCGGGTCTGTCAAGTCACGTGCCTCAGTCGCGTCTTCGCAGGTCATTTTTGGCGACTTGTTCGCGAGTGGAAGGTCCAGTCGCGAGGTTTACTCAGAGATTTTCGCGGCTCAGCTCGCGACTCATTCGCGGATAGACCTTCTAGTCGCGAAAAACACTTAGAAATTTTTTTTCAAATTTTTGTCCTTGAGTGTTTTGGCAGCTTGATCTGGCGACTTTTTGGCGACTCGTTTCAGTCGCGAAAATCACGTGTTTTGGAAATACAGGGGTAGTTTTTAAATTTTTTTTGTTTTCCCTCGATCTTTCTGTGACTGTTCATTGTCTTTCTCATCTGCTCTTACCCATTCACACCGTGCCTCCATTTTCGATCTCCATTTTTGTCTCTTTTCAACTCAAAATCCTCGAGTAACAGGTATGGTTTTTCTGTCTTGAACTCTATTCTACTTGTTGTTATGGTTTTCCCTCTGGTTTATTCACATTTGATTGTGATTTTGAGATGGGTTTTTAGCTCAGCTATTACTCTTTGTCCATGCTTAGCTTATGGAAGCTTTTGTTTTTGTTTTGAGCTATTTTAAATTTTTGGTTTTGTTCTTCATCATGCGCTTAGCTAGGGTTTGCTATTTGTTGGTTTGTCATCTTGTCTGATCTGCTGTTGATGTATTGTTTCAAAATGATCCTGTGTGGTATCCTGTTGATGTGTTGTTGAATGTGGGTCCTTTTTCAGCTGATTGTGTGGTTTTATTTTGACTCCCTCTACTGTGTAGTTCCATTTGGGCCATTTGTGTCCCTCATTGTTATTTTCTGGCCATTTTCATCCAGCTATTAGGGTTTCTTCATTATCCCTAAATTTCCACTAACCCACTGCTAATAAAGTCTGTTGGATTGTGTTCTGCCATTTCCCTTGTTCATAATACAGACTAGACATGTCACCATTCAAGAAAGTTGCTGTGAAAGGAGGTAGTTCCAAAGGGAAGGAACCAGTAATTGATGTTGATGATTACCCACCTCAAACAAAAGGGACTCGCTCTTCATCAAAGAGATTCGATTCCAACAAGTTCAGATCATATGCAGCCTATCAGTCTTATGAGAATTACTTTCTACATGCCACACCATTACTAGAAAGAGCTGTGGATCAACCCTCACTTCATGACACTGACATTCCGAAATGGTTTGCTCACAAGGATTGGAATTACCTTCTCTCTGATCTGGATGACGCGTATGAAGATTTGGTAAAAGAATTTTATGCTAACGCAATTGTGGAAGGAGATGAACTTAAGTGCTGGGTTCGGAAAAAGAGCTTTTCTGTCTCTCCTGCATATCTGGCAGAAATCCTTCACATCAACAGACCAATTTTCCGACATTCACCGGTTTATGATGATCTCTGTCCTGATGAGGAGCTTCTCAAAGAAAGTCTTGGTCAAGACTTGGAGTTCTCACCCAATGGAAAATCCATCAATGTTTCCTCTCTTTCTCCAAAACTGAGAGTGCTTACAATTGTGATGTTTCACAATTTGTACCCTTTATCAAGCACTGGGTATATGAACCTCGGACGTGCTTTGTTTCTTCATGATCTAATCTCTGATGTGGAAATAGACATCTGTGCTCATATCTTTCATGTTCTGCACAAAACGGTTCTTCGAACTGAGTCACGGATATGCGTTCCTTTCTGCAGTCTCATTTCACGGATCTTGAAGCTCAAGGGTATTTATCCCACGGCAGATGAATCTCCTATCCCAAAACCAAGTCCAATCAACATGCGTACATTCAATGCCAGCATTGGACATAGTAGGAAGAGAGCCAAACCAGAAACTTCTGCATCCCACAGTGGATCTCATTTCAGCACTCTCTCCCTAGATGAGAAACTTGATCGCATTGTATCCTCTGTCCACGAGTTGAATACAAAGATGTCTGGACTCACAGCTTCTCTACACCATCAAAGCACTCGATGGGATATGAAGTTTACTTCTCTTCAAACTCAATTGGATCAAATTCAGAGAAAGCTGGAAGAGGATGAATAGCCTATTCCATGACAAAAAGGGGGAGTGATAGGCATGATCAGAGGGGGAGAATATTACCTAAGGGGGAGTGTCTTTACATTCTTCTTCAGTTTAAGTTTTCACTTTAAAGTTAATATATTGTGTTGTGTAAACTGTTATTCAGGATGTTTTGTGTTTGTACCCATGTGCTTTTGTAAGCTTTTAGGGTTTATGTTTTATGCATAGTTTGTAGGCTTTATGGTATGTACCTTGCTTAATGCAGCCTTTATACTATGTTGAAATCAGTACTTTAATCTAAATGTCTTGCATTTTGGTTTATGTACTGTCACTCTTGTGCCCTTGTAGGATTGTTCCTAGATGCATATACCTTGTGTATTATGCATTGGTTGAGTGTTGAGCATACAAGTATCTTGCCTTGTGCTTGTTAACTTGTATGTCCTTGTGTTCATTCCAAGTGTGAATGAGCACTGTGATCACTACCTTATGGTGTTCACTTGGTTGATCAAGCCATGGTTTGTTTCTTAACTCTATCTTTGCTTGATCACATATTGCCTGTTTCATATGCATTTTATAATTTTCTGCTTACAATGATCATGGTGTATTGTTGTGTTTCAGGAGTATTATGTTCATATGATTCAAGTGCTTCACAGCTTCTAGAGTTAGGTATGAGTGAGTTTTGTTCAACTGTTCCCAACTCACATGTTAAGTCTAGAGTCTGTTTTAGGGTTTTGTCACAGAATAGCCAAAGGGGGAGATTGTAAGGTTGAATTTATTCAACCATCTAATTGGCTTTATTCCGTGCCAAATTTGCTTGTAATTCAGCATTTAGTAACCCTGTATTTAGGTGGGTTTGATGTAAGGGTAGTGAGTGAGATAGAGTGAAGATTGCTCAAGAGTGTGCAAGAAAACAGAGACTCGCGGCTGGGACTCGCGGGTGACTCGCGGCTGCAAGCCGCCAGACGCAGCGCACATGCCAAGCATGCTGGAAGGTGAACAGTCATGCTAGCTGGAGCACTACAGGACAAAACAGGACAACTGGCCATACGGTTATCTCGCGACTAGATCTCGTGACTTAGTCAAGCCGCGAGGTCAAGCCGCGAGCCACCCTTGTTTTGTAAAACCTGACGTTTCACATTCCTCTCCCACTCCAGTATAAATACCCCTTTTACCCACGATTGAAAGAGAGCTTCCAGAGAGAATTTTAAGAGAGAAACCCTAAAGAAAAACAAAATTGATTCACCCACAATCTATACATTAGAGTCTCTTCAAATTCCTCAACTCTCTTCCTCTCCATTGTCAAATCCTTGAGAGGCATTATACCAAACTTGATTCTCACCATCATCATCATTGTGAGACAGCTGTTTGGATTTCTGGGAAGCAGTTAGGAAGGAACCAATCTTCATTGGTTGATGCTACGGTCTAGTAGCGGAATCCGGGAAGCTAGAAAAGAAAAAGGTTCGGCGCAACCTCGTTGGAGCAAGAAGCTTGGAGGGCTTAGGTGCACTGGGTAGATTAGGCTTGGAGGGTCTATTGCTGTCCATGTATCCCAACTGTATTTTCTAGTGGATTGTTTACCGTTTGGAGGGCGGCGGAGAGGTTTTACGCCGAGGGCTTCGGTTTTGTCTTTGATAACACGTTGCGTGTTGTCTTTGTGTTTGCATCTTCCTTCCTCTCTATCTTTGCCCTTTTATTATCTGCTATGGATTATATTTTGTTTTGGCTTAGATAGTTTTTAACCAATTCCATATTATAGCTTATGTTAAGTTTCCGCACACTTGTTGTTTGACATATTGCTTGAATTGGTTAAGTTGTAATTTGGGGGTCTAAACGTTCAAGGGTGTTTATACACGTTTTTGAACTTTCAGGGCCCAAGGCCTAAGCCGAGGAGAACTATTGCCGAGAACGCATAATGAAAGTCCAAAAAAGGCCTAAGGATATGGCCGAGGACGATCTTATGCTCGGCACCACATAGAGCCCTTAAAGGAAAGGACGAGCTCAGTGCAGGAGCAGGCCAAGTGAAAAAGCTGCCAATACTGTAATAAAGAACTCTACGTCTGACAGGTCCATGCTCTTCACCATGTTATTTAGCTTTTACAACCACCCCCAACCACTTTAGGTATGGGCTGATAGGACAAGTCTCAACCCCAGAAAGTGGAGCTTACACGTGAACACTAGGAGGAGGGTAAATGCTAGTATAAAAGGGAAAAAGAACCAATGGGAGGGGGGGGGGGTTGTCTCCTAGACCATGAAGTCTTAAAAAAGGAGAATAATAAGAACACTATGCTCCTCAGACGAGGTCTAAAGACCGGAACCACTCATGTCGCATCAGAAGAAAGTCTTATTAGACACGCCAGGTTCACCTTCGTGTAAATTTCCATAGAAACCACGGCTAACCGCTGTTTGGTGACCCACGCCTAGCCTTTCAAGCCCATGCTCTACAAATTATATTGTTTGGGCCCTTAAACGTATGAATCCAATATCATTTTGGGGTCGTTACAAATTGTGTCCTTACAACAATATATAATACATTTGAGAAATAATAAGTTAATGAAATATTATTTCTTAATAGAAAAAAAAATGTTATTGTATAACTTCTTAATTCTCTTCAATGTACCAATTGTCTAATAAAACTAAATATCACAAATTAATATCAGCATTTAGCAAAATAATATGTCCATGTAAATTAATATCTAAGCATTAAATTAGTATCAACATAAAATTCACAAATTATAAGCTATCCAAATGTATAAGCATTAAAAAAAAAAAAATTTCTTTTTGTTTTATTTTAATATATATATATATATATATATTAAAGATAAGAGAATTGAATGACCTTCACATTGAAAGTCTACACAACCTTGGAATTGAATGTCAACAGTTCAATAGGAATCCCCTACAACAATACTGAAAAAAGAAAAGAAAAAATAAATATAAAATAACATATAGCAATAACTAAAATTGAAAATACAAATCAGAAAGAAATTTAAATCTAAGTTAAAAAATAGAATTACATAGATTGCAACCTTTGAATTGTATGTCAATTTAGGAGTTTTACACAATTTTATAGGATGCTTGCTTGGAATCGCCTATGAAAAAATCAAAAATAAATTTTAAAAAAACTATTATTACATATAACAAATGGAATGAACATATAGTCATATACCGATAGCTAAAATTGCAAATATAAATCAAGAAAGAAAATTAAAATTACATTAAAAATAGAATTGTATATTATACAACCCTTAAATTTAATGTCAATTTAAGAGTTACCTATGAAAAAACTGAAATTAAAATAAATAATAAATCTAAAACTATGTCAAAGAAAGCAAATGAAACATGTATTTCATCGATCCTTTGAGAGATCTGATTCCATAATGACAAAAAACATTATTTCCAAATTACTAAGAATTAGCTTTCAATTTCTCTTAGAAAAAAAAATGAGAATCACTAACCTTTGTTGTTTATTGTTGGACTGAGATTGTGATATGGTGATAAATCGAACCTATTCATCTTAATACACAAAAAGTTCCTTACCTTTCCATCTTAATATCAAAAATTTCTTTTAAACAAATTAAAATAAATAATAGATCTAAAACTATATAAAAGAAAGCAACTGAAACATGTATTTCATAGATCCTTTGAGGGATCTAATTCCATAATGAAAAACAACATTGTTTCCAAATTACTAAGAATTAGCTTAATTTCAATTTCTCTTCGAATTTTTTTTTTTTTTGAGAATCACTAACCTTTGTTGTTTAAATCCTATGATATAATTATAGAGTTTAAACCTTATTGAAATTATAATTTCTAATCAACGTTAACATTTAAAAAAAAACAAACAAACATGATTGATGGTTGTAATCTGCCCAGGAAATATGATAGAATTCTTTTTCTTTTTTTTTTTTAATTTTTAATTTTTAAATGGAGTTATTATACGGTTTGTTAGCATTCTCTAACTAAAGTAAAAACCCTAGCTTTCATATACCTAAAACCTAGTACGAAACCAAACCTCTTGCTCTTCTTGCTTTGCTCTTTGCTTTGCTTACCATGTTGAAAGTAAAAACTCTGAGAAATCATAGGGTTAAGCATGAGCTTGAGAAGCCAAGGGTTAGGGGACTTTTATATATTCATGTGAGTTTCTCTTCTCCAAAAAAATAGATAATATATCAACTTAAAAGATGTTTAACTAATGCAGAACTTTAAATTATAATGAGATTAATATTTTTAATTAATTTAAAAATAATAAGATAAAGAGAATGTATGTAAACAAAGAATTTGGAAGTGAAGAGAAACCTAAGGCTAGAAAAAGAAGTGTATTAATTGATAAGAAGAATTTTTATCAAAAAAAGATTAGAAGAAGAAGAAGAATTACGTGTAGCAGTTTTTTATCAATTAAGAATTTTTATCAACTTCTAAATTATAATAATAAAGATGAAAAATTATAGGAGAAGAAGATAAGAACAAAAAAATTATATCTATTTTTTTATAAAAAATCTAAGAAAATTTCTGTAATTTGGTGAAACCACTCAGCGCAAGCACGGCTTCTAAGCTTAACTTTTATTATATAGTATATGATATATATATATATATATATATATATATAATAAAGATAAAATAAAAAGTAACTTAAATGAAGTATCGAAAAGAAAGAAATATAAATTAACATATAAACTCAAAGTTACAAGAAGTTCCTATTAAAAAATAAAAAAGTTACGTAGAAGAATTTGAAAATAACAGTAACGGAGAAGAAATTGAGAGAATGAAGTTTAATATATGTGCAATGTTAGCAAAAAGAGTGATGGAAAAACAAAAGATAACAACAACTAAGTTTTTGTATTTATCTAAAAAATTGACAGAGATGTATAGAAAAAAGTCGATAAGAATAATTATAATTGTGTCTATCTATGAGGTATTTTTAAAAAATAAAACATAAAATAAAATGTTTTTTTATATGAAATTAAACGTACTTTTTTTTTATCATAAGAAATTAACGTTGAAGAATTTGAATTTTAATATTAAGATTTTTAGTAACTTAGAAATCATAATTATAAGAAATTAAACATTGAAGAATTTGGATTGTAATATTAAGATTTTTAGTAACTTAAAAATCATATACTATATAATAAAAGTTGGGTTTAGAAGAAGTGATTGCACCAACTGGCTTCACCAAATTGCAGAATTTTTTTTTAGATTTTTAGATTTTTCAATAAATTCATTCACTTAAGTTTTTAGATAAAAACAAAAAGTTTTTTTTTTTTTTTTTTTAATTTTTATTTTTAAAGTAACTATAAGTGTTCTAATGAACTTCTTCCTTTTTTTTTTTTTTAATTATAAATTTTAATTAATTAACAATTTACTAGCTTACATTAGAATTTTTTTTTTTTTTTTTTTTTGTTTTTGGATAAACATTTATTCTACATCATCTATTTCATAATAATAAAGTAACAAATTTAAAAGTATTATTTTTTCTTCTCAAAAATTTTTTCTTTTGGAATAAATAACAAAAAAATCATTCTCAAAAAAAGAAAAACAAAAAAATAGCTCTGATAAGCCAACAAGATCCATGCCTCCCACCCACTTTGCAACAATTGGAATGGGTGACCGTCCACAGAGGAATCTCTTCTTCTCTGCGCCTAGACGTGGCAAAACTCATTTTTAAATGGGTCAATCGGGTCGCGGGTCGATCCGGCAAATCCCTACTTCACCTTAATTGTTATTTGAATAAGTAAAAGTTATGTCTTAGTCGACCGGATATAGCATCTCTCTTCAACCATTAATTAGTGTTTCACAATAAAATTATTCATGTTATGACCAAAACCGTGCAAAACCCAGCCCGTTTACTACTAAAAGCTTTTAGAAATTTAAAACTTGCCATAATCTTTAAAATATTTTTACTATTTATTTGTTATTAAATTTAATTATATTATCAAAAAAATTATATTTTTTAAAATTTATATATAATTATTTTATTAAGTCGTGCATCGTACGGGCATAATACTAGTTATAGATAAATTTATAATAAAAAAATTAGATGAAGAATTTGGATTGTAATCAAATTAAAATTTTTATTAACTTAGAAATGATAAGAAAATAATTTTACAATTTTTTGGTAGTCAACCATCGCTGCCAGAGACCACCACTGATCACAATTTTTTTTTTAATCTAAAAATTTCATTTTTAAAAAACAAAATTTATATATATGCTTTAGAGATAATAAAATGTGAAAAAGTAGTAGAAAATATATTTTCCATAACACTCTCAAAAACATTCAGGCTTGAAAATAATTTTTTTTTTCCAAAAAATATTATCACTTTGAAAATATATTACGGTCGAAAAATATTTTCCATCAGGATCCGGCAAATCCCTGTTTACACCTTTTGGAAAAGAAAGATGATGAAGGTATTATTGCTGAGGATAATGACGAAAGTAATTTGGCCAATATTGAACAGGGTGATGGCAATTTCTTTTGGGTTCTGTCACGACTTGATACTTTTTTTTTTTTTTTTTTTACTGATATAAGTTTTTTTTTTTCTTTTTTTGAGAAGAAGATATAAGTGATACTAATTGTTAGATGCTAATATTATGAAAATTTACAGGTTTTATTAACCATATTGTGAATTCCATATCCAACCTCATTTCAATTTGATTAATGGAATGAAATATTTTAATAAAAGTTACTCATATAAATATATCTTGATATATTAAGAATATAAATTCAAATCCATGTCCCAGCCAAATATGTTGGCCAATAATATATTGGTCAACTAATATGGCCCTAATCAATCAGCGTATCTAACACAAAAAAGAAAAAATTGACGTGGACGTGAAGGGAGGGAGAAAGAAATTGAACGCAGTGGAGAAAAAGTGAAGTTCATGTGTTGATGACAGTGGTACGAAGAAGAAGACAAAGGGGAAACGTGATTGACGGAGAAAAGAAAAAGAAAAATTAACGTGGACGTGAAGGGAGGGAGAAGGAAATTGAAAGATCTTACAATGATAGACTTTCATATATACCAACCAATTTATTTGACTATGATGACAGAACACAGAGGTGAAAAAGTCAAGTTTATGTGCGTGGACGGTGGGACGAAGAAGAAAAAGAAGGGGAAACGTGATTGACGGAGAAAAGAAAAAGGAAAAAAACACAGAAATAGAAGAGTTGACTTTTGGTGGAAATGACTCATGACTGGTACAATTAGCGGAACGGCTCGAATTTTATCTCACGTGTTGTAGGGGAATTAATCGAACCAGTCTGATGAGTTGTATGAAAATTTGCGTATCCATGAAGGTAAGAAATTAACGATTTTGATGATAATGATTGTATGTTAAATGTTTCTTAGCAGTTTCAGCTTAACGTGTAAAACATTTTATTGTTGATAAACAAATTTAGAATTCGAATATTGACCACATCCCTAAAACCAATATAGGATATAGGGTTCAAATCTTGGCTACATGCCAAAAATCAGTTAATATCTTAACCTAATAATAAAAAAAGAGTAAAAAATGCAAATGTTAAAATTCTATACAATTGTACACTCTTGGTGTGATTATCATTCCATAAATACAAAGTTCTTATAAGTTGTAGAGATAAGAGATGGTGGATCAAGTTTCTAGTAGGGAGTTTCATATATATATATATATATATATATGGGTTAGGTTCAAGTTATACCTGGTGTAACTCTAAGTAATATTACATAATTTAATATTTTTTAACTGGATGCAAATTTTGACAAATCTACTGTTATAGATTACATTACTTTTGTATATTTTTCATGGTTGCAAAATTTCAGAGGTGATCAAAGATTAATAGTCATATCATCAATTAATTGTTTAAATTTAAATTTTTGTAATTTAAAGTTATGTATAAAAAATAAGTTTATTGATCAAATAATAAATTAAATTCAATTTTCATGAAAATAGATATGTATATTAAGAACAAAGAGTATTATATTATGACAAGTGTACTGTCACTCTATGAGATAAGTACAAACCTTAACGATTTTCATGTGTCGTGTTCCTCAACTTGCCCCTACCTGCAAAGCCACTTTTTTAATTCCTTTCTCACCATCTTTTTGTTTTTTACTCTTGACTTTTGCTTTTTGGGAGTCTTGAAAGGTGATCTCTACTACGAAGTTTCTGGCTTTTCCTTTCAATCACATTTTTGCTATTTACCCCTCCGTCAGTCCCTTTTCTTATGCAATATTGTGATATAGTCCCTTCATTTTTTTGTAATTAGTTAGTACCATGAATGATTACAACCGACAAAATTGAATGTTTGTTCGCTACTCTCTAGTGTCACTACACTCACCAACCAAACAAAATAGGCGTCCATTTAGTTTTTGGTAGCTTATTTGATTGAGTGTTTTTACACCCTAATAAATTTTTGATTGAGGGTTTTTCACATTAAGAGAAAGTAGCTTTTTAAAAAAATAATTTTTTAAAGATATAGCTCTATTTTCACACCAAATTTTTGTATAAATGTGCATAGATAAAGTTAAATCAGATTTGAGGGTTTTTTCGACCTAACTTGAACTTATTGGGTTGAGAATTTCTCAAGCTAGGTTCAAAAGTCTGTTTTGATCGTTAATGACTGTTGTAGTTTGTTCAGCATTGTTAGGCTTCAGATTCTATTACTGTAACCGTGATTAATTATTTAATCTAACTATAGTCTATTTTTGCTTCTCCTTCTTTTTTCTCTTCATGTTCTCGCTCTTATATATTTCTCCCATCTTCAAGATTCTCTAGCTTACTTGAAGATTACCATAATTTATTATAAAGATTTACTTTTTACAAAAGCTTAAATGTCTTATATAGTTAATTTCATAACTATGCCATCAGATTTGGGATATCATTATAATCAAATATCATAACTATGCCATCTATAGTTACCATAATGAGACATCATTATTATCAAATATCATAACTATGCTATCAGATTTGGGATTTATTGGCCTTCTGGATTTAATAACTATGCCATCTGTTCATTGAAATCCTTGACTTCATGGTAAACTTCTCGTATTTCTACTGTGTATCCATAGTCTAGGAAGATTTATCCTTGGAGAGAAAAAACCAAACATAAGAGATTTGAAGACTACAACTTCTACTCACTTGGACATAGCGTCTACCCAATTCATCCGATCCATCATCGGTAAAATCTACCTCTGTAGCTTTCCCGGCTTCCTTCATTTCCACTACTGTAAAGTCCAACCCAAGCCGAACCCGACAACAAATGTAAAGTGTCTATATTATTGAAGAACCTACTGTTATTTGCTGGGACAATATGTCAATCATTGCAATGACTAAGAATCCTATTTTTCATGCAAGTTAGGCACCATTTTATTCGAGACTTGGTTAGTGAAGGAGAAATCCAAGTGGAATTCATCAGTACCAATGATCAGCCAGCAGATGTTCTCACCAAAGTAGCTACAATTGACAAAATTGAGTGGTTCAAGAAGCAAAAAGATTACAAATTAAGAGGGGTGTTAGAAATTAATTTGTAATTTTAATAAAGAAATTTCTAGATGATGGCTATTAGTATTACAGTTAGTATAGTAGTCATCTACGTAATTGAATAAAAGAATCAATGCGACATTGTTTTGCTTCAGGATTTTAAAGCCACACGCAAAAAACGACATTGTTTTCTCACAAACAATTCTCATGCTGGGTTCAAAAGTCTATTACGTACGGTCGTTAATGACGGTTGTAGTTTGTTCAATGTTGTTAGGATTCAGATTCTTTTTATTGTAACCTCGATTAATTATTTAATCTAACTACATTCTGTTTTGCTTCTCCATCTTTTTTATCTTCGTGTTTCTGCTCTAATGTATTTCTCCAATCTTCCGGATTCTCTAGCTTATTTGAAGATTTCTATAATTTATTATAAAGATTTACATTTTAAAAAATCTTAAATGTCTTATATAGTTTCATATCATTTAAAATTTGTTACGGTAGGGAGGTGGCTTTTAGAGCCCAACTAAGCATTGAGCCATACATTAAAACAAGCCCAAGACTTATCCCTTCAAGATGAAAAGCCTTTCCATAGGGGTACATAACTTGGAATACAGACCAAGAGTAATCAAGGGATCAATTAAAAACCTTCCCAAATTGCTTGAACCTCAAATCCTGATCCAACTAGACTCGACATCATGGATCCATTCATAAGTAACCACGGAACCAATCCAAGGTAAAACACATCGGCCATACTATCCACATTAACCTATGTTCCGAGCTTCCGAGGAATAATTTTGGAAATTACAAGGAAGTTCAAGGATGTTTTCTAAATCTTCCTAATAGATCTACAACAACCTACCTAACACAATTATATTTAATGTTATAGATAATTGATTAAAATATGACAAAAAACCCCAAAAGTCTTTGTTTATCATAACCTTAAGAAAATGAGAGCCTGATGGGACAAAAGGCTACCCAACTAAGTAACAGCACATGTTGAAGATCATGCTGGAGAAGTAAATGAGGTAAATAAAAGAATGGATAGGGATGAAAAAGAAGGAGAAGGAAGAGTATAAAAGGGAAGAGATGAACAAGAAAGATGGGATCTTTCGGAGGGAATTTTGAGGGGAAAAAGAGAAAATAGAGATACACAGTAAGAAATGTAACAGAAAAGTTTGATAAATAAAATCCTTAGTCCTACGTTATCTAGAAAATTAAAATTATTTGATTCTTACTCAAATCCCCCATTGCGGATTATAGCAAACCCATAATAAAAATTCATTGTGATTACAAGCGCTAAATTAAGCTTCCTTTAACTTCCTGCTTCCACAGTTACCATAATTTACTATCCCAGGGCCTAGTCTTTGGGATATCATTATTATCAAACACCATTACTATCGGATTCGGAATTTATTGCCCTGTGAATTTAATAATTATGCCATCAGTTCATTAAAACCCTTGACTTCATGGCAAACTTCTCGTATTTTAACTGTTTATATTATCTATAGCTTAGTGTAAAAATCGAAGGACCCCCTCTCTCTCTAAATAAAACTCAATTCTGTTATTGATGATGAAAGAGTACAATAAAAAGAATATAGATAGAAGGCTAATGCTATTTATATAAAAACTAAGAAGAAAGAAAAGGAAAAACTAATCTGAAACTAATTCCCAATTAAGCGGGAAAGTTTGTTATTAGAAAAAGAGCACGTGCTAATTACAGTTAACAACCAACTCTGGACCTAAGGAACCTAAATGATACGCATTACGCTACCGTTTCCATAAAGTAGTTGTTGTATATGTTGCAAAACGGTGCCGTATTGATTAAATTCATTAACACCTCGTTTAAGTCACACGACTTCGTTTCAAAGGAATCCAACAGACCAAGGGGAAAAGCATAAGGATTTTGTAGCATTTTTCTCACATCCAACATATATGTAGCATTTTTCAGAGTCATGAGTCATGATGACCATGGAAATATGGAATCCATGGCATTTTTCATAGGTATGACCCAACCAGCTTTGTTACCCACAAACACTTAATTTAGTAATTTATTCAACTTTTATCAGTAATAAATTATTCTTTTAGCCTTATAATGGCTTAAGTGACTTTTAAATAAAATTTTATTTCCAGAAGCACACCATTTTAAATATGTGCTTCCAAACTAATATCGGATTAAAAAAATATGTTGGTCTACGTAATGCATTAAATTTACTCCAGATGGATCTCCTTCATTGGAGACGTATAGAATTATTCATTCAAATCCAATAAAAATAAATTTAGTGGCACAAATAATCAAGAAGCTAAAAGCAAAATCATGTGCTTAAGTTAACTGATAATAATAATTTTGTGCTATTGGAATGATTTAAATCCCGGAATTAACCCCACAATGGAGGTGGCAATCAATAAGCCACAAGGATAGTGGTAATTAATTAAATAATTGTGAATTCATTCCAGTAATATGTCACATTCTTAATGTATACTAATGAAACAATCTTATAACTCTTACCAATTTATCTTGTCTGATTTTTTTTTCCTCATCACATGTTATAATTATAACTAATTTTCCTAAATATTAATAATATTATATTCAATAAAATAAGTATTGCACATGCGACATATATAAATATATATAAAACTTTCCACAAGTTATTTCAAAATAAAATTATAACATTATCATCCAAGAGATTGACTAATTAATCACATGATTACAACACAAATGAAAGAAGTGTAAGTGAACTTTTTATTTCACAATAGAGCATGATAATTATTATTCATAACCAAAATACACAAACATTGATACAAATAGGTATTATCAATACAACCACCAAAGATTTCCATAGAAGTCTAACGACACATACGGTTCAGAAGCCTTTTTAGGGTATTTAAAGCAAAATAATAATACCAATATATACGATCCTCAATCAAATTGAAGCATTGTTGCCACCAATGAGAATTAATATAAAGAACACTAGCAACACCCAAAAAGAAGATGACGTAAGATACTGAAAAACTAGTAGAGAAAACTAGAAGATCAACTTGATACCATTTTCCATCACTTGTCTTTGAGGATTTTTGTGGTGATGGAGGTGACTCATCTATCTCAGTGCAGTTTTTCTCCAGTGGTGGACCACAAAGAAATGGATTTCCTTCATAGCTGCTCTTTCCAAATGTTCCAAATTGTGCTGTAAAGTCTGGAAGTTTACCTGATAAATTGTTGTAAGACACATTGAAAATTTCAAGAGAGTTTATATCAATCAACGTTGAAGGAATTTCCCCACTCAAATTGTTGTGAGAAAGGTCTAAGCTCTCTAATTGAGTCAAATTTGAGAACGAATTTGGAATAGGACCTGTCAATTGATTGTGAGACAAGTTTAGTCCATGTAGTGAAGATAATTGTCCTAGCTTTGGTGGGATTTCACCTATTAGCTCGTTTAATGACAAATCCAATGCAGACATCAAATCAAGGTTGAGACCCTTGTACAAGTCAGCCCTATATTTCGTCACAATCTCAATCTCAACTTGTTCATAGAAGTGCGAAAATGACCCTTCAATTTGAAAATCCCTATTTAGAAGAGCTTTATATGGGAAGAAAGAATCTGCTATCCAAAAAGAAACACTAGATGTATAGACAAAATCACTAGCAGCTAGCTTCCCAAAGGATATGTTGTTAAAGCAGTACGGTATTGACCCAGAAAAAGAGTTACTAGAAAGATCCATTATGTCTATCCTCTTTAACCGACACAACTGTTTTGAAATCACACCACTAAAATGATTGCCACTTAACGAAAGCACTTTTAAGTTGGAAAGTCCATCAATTTCATCAGGGATGCTGCTGATAAAGCAATTATCTCTAATGTCCAATGTCACAAGAGATGATGAATTCAGAATAGCTTTTGGTAATGACCCTGTGAGTTTGTTCCCTTGCAAAAGTAAGTGACTAACATCTTGGAGATTCAAGCAAGAAGGTAACAATCCTGAAAGCAAGTTATGAGAAAGGTTTATTATACTAGATGAAGGTAGTCCACATGGAATCTGGCCTTCGAAAAAGTTGTTACTCAAATCAACAACCACTCTTGGTGACGTACTATAGTTTACTATCCATATTGGAATTGAACCTGTCATGTGGTTGTTGCTAATATTTAGGAACATCTCGACATTTAGGGGTACAACTGGAAGAGTGCCTGTGAAATTATTATTTTGCAATTCTAAAGCTACCAAGGATAGGTTGAAGTGCTTTGAGAAAATCTCACCATGAAAGTTATTATTAGATAACCTCAAAATACCCAAGGAAGCGCAATTGGCAACCAATTCCATTGGTACCTCTCCATAAAATTTATTGAAGGACAAGTCCAAAAGTTTTAAATTACTCATGTCACCTATTGAGGATGGAAGATTACCTTCAACATGATTTTGGGATAAATTTAGATATAGTAATTTTGGAATCCTCTTTCCGATATTTTTTTGAAGTTTCCCATCAAAGTGATTGTCTGAGAGATCCAACCAACGAAGATTCGTGTAGTGATCTGATGGCAAATGAAACTCGCCCGTGAAAGAGTTACTTCGGAGATTTAACCGTTGTAGTCCAGTATTGTTTTCAAGCAACCATATGGGGAAGCTTCCATTCAAGTTATTGTGAGATATATCAACGACTTCCAATTCATGTTGGTCCAAGAGAAACTTAGGAAAGTTGCCAGTGGGGTTGTTGAGATTACAATTAGACAGTACTAAGACCTTTAATTGAAACAAAGGGTCCCAACTGTGATTCTCAATCTCTATATCAAGTTTGTTGTTATCACTCAAAAATTGAATCTCCTTAAGCTTAGAGTGATTAGCAAATAAGCTGAATGAGAATAAACCTTCAAAAAGATTATAACTCAAATCAATGTACTCAAGGGATGTTAGGCTGGCTATTGGAGATGAAGACAAGTTTCCATTGAACCGGTTGCTAGATATATCTAAGTACGAAAGAGATGTCAAATTGTTTAGGCATGGAGGAAGCATCCCTTCAAAGCCATTACCAACAAGCTCTATCTCTTCAAGTTTCTTCAGCGCACAAAACTCTATCAAAAGAAATAAACGATTAGCGGTGTCTATCCTAAACTTGTGCCACCGAAAAAATCAACAACACAACCTAATTAATATATGAAATCGCGCTCAATAAGATTTGACGCTTTTTTTTCTTTTCTTTTTTTTGAGAAAAAAGATTTGAGGATTAAGAAAGACAAATTTAAGTCAAATATTCTCTTATATTTTGATATCAATTTAATATTGTTTATATAAATTTATATATTATAAGTTTTTACTTCAATTCATTACTATTGTTTTTTAGATGTAAAATTACTAATTAAATTTTTGTATTCAAATTTTTTCTTTTGAGAAGAATTGTATTCAAGTTTTGTTAACAACTTATTTATTATTGATATTATGTCTAATGCTCTGAATTTTTTTTTGTTATAATTGATTTTATGTAGGAGCTAAGTTTAGATGTGAAATAGAAAAAGAGTAACTAAGCATTGTCACTTTTCAAAAAAAAAGAAAATTTATGTGACATGATTTATTTAAAATTGTTACAAAATATAAATATTTTACTACTATAGGGCCAGAATTATGGGACCTTATTCTATACGGCTGCCTTAGGCAAATTGGCTCAAGTACGAATTAACAAATGGTAGAGTAGGTCCTGTGGGATTAAAATGATTTTTTTTTTTTTTTGGGGGGGGGGGGTTTTTTTTTTTTTGGGGGGGGGGGGGGGGTGTTAAGAGGGGAGTATAATAATTTCTACTTCCAGAAAAAGTGGATGGTCAAATGTTATGCTTCCAAGTTGCAGCAAATAAAGATTGATCTATATCAAATTACTAACCATTTTCTTTCAATTGCTCTCACACTAACCAAAATTGTAAATGACTGATTTCATAGTAGATTCTCACCTGGAGTGTTTAAAGTTCCATTGAGTCCAATATTAGATAATGATATAGCCTTGAGAGAAGATAACGCTCCAATATATGGAGTAATGCTTCCAGTGAAAGCATTATCACTCAAATCTAAAATCTCCAAACTGCTGAAATTTGCCATATCTACCAGGAAAATTGATGACAGTATGTTAGGAGAAAGTATTTAAAATGGCTTCCATTAAGGAGATTAATAGAGGGAAAATCAATAAAAATAGATGTTGGAATGTTTACCCTTGAATGGTAGGCTTCCATTAAGGCCACAAGCTTGCAAGATAAGGACCTCCAAGTTGCTTAGATAAACCAGTTCTACATCACCGGTGAAGAGATATTCAAAATTTCATATATAAGCTTGAAACTAATAGTACAGAAGAAAGATCGAGTAGAACTAAACACTTCTATATTGGAATGGACACAAATTTCGGTTAAAATGCTCTTTGAATATTGAAGGCATACTACTACGTACTATCATTTGTATATATCGAAAGGATTAGTTATTGCACTGAAGCATTTTGTGCCTTTTAACACAGAGAGTAAATTTTGATAACGGTAAATATTGGTTATTAGATTTCAGTTTTGTGTAAACTTTTTCATGGTATTCTTGCGAAGAAAATTCAGATATACACGTACCTTTGCTAGAAAGAGGCCAGAGATTATTCGAACTTAAATCCAAAGATTTAAGAACTGGGAGGGCACCCAAGGATCTTAAAATTTTATTGTCAAAGTCGTTCTCCGCTAAATTTAAGTGTGTTAGCTTTCTCAGTTTAGACAAGAAATCAGATTCTGAAAAAGAAAAAAAAAAATCCATTGTTAAATTTATCAACGAAATGCAGAAAGTCATTCTCAAAAAAAAAAAAAAAAAAAAAAAAAAAAGGAAAAAGTGTCACATCATGTTATGCCTTAGCACAATAATTGTAAAACAAGAAAAAAAATGCATTGATTAATTGAGCTATAAAGAATCAAATATGTTTTCTGGAACAGTCATTACCACACACCCCTATCCATCCTTTTTGTTTTTTGGATTAGTGCGAAGTTTTATGATTGTGCTCTTATCATATAAATATGAATTTTTGACAATTGTATATGCCTTTCTTATTTTTGAAGACAGAGAGTCAGAGACCAAGGCTATGTCAAAAGCCCAAACGTTATAGATGTTGCAATGTTGGTAGTAGCTGTTAAAGAAAAGATAAAGCACCGGTAATAGTAGCAATTAATATAAATAAAATAAAGGTATTAAATTTGTAAATATTAGCAAAATCAACTAAAATATCTAAAAAAAATGAACCAAACTTTCAATTAAATTTTCATGATATTATAAGGTTAACATAAAATAGTACATTATAAGGTTAATAGAATATAATATAACATAAATAAGCTTGAATAAATATTGTATAATAATCCTTCAAGTACAAATTATTTATTAAATATAAATCACTTTTAAATTAAATTCATATATAGTAAATTCCTATGCAAAGGTATTATTCTTAAATCACAAGTTAATTTAGCAGTGAAAATAAATTTAGTAATATTTAATACATTGAGATAGAGGTGATATGGAAGAATGGAAATTATAAATCATGTCAATCTAATATAAATTTAATAATACTTCATATTAGTTTGCAAAGAGCTTGACTGGTCTGTTGGTCATGGTAGCAGCCATAGTGTTCATAGTCTCAGGTTCAACTCCTAGCAACGCCTTTATCAAATTTTTTCAAATTAAATATAATTAATGCCCTATCCATCTTTTTTTATTTATTTTTTGGATAGGTGTGAAGTTTTATGATTGTAAGCCATAGGAATGCACACTTATCATATAAATATGAATTGTTGGCAATTGTATTTGCCTTTCTTGTTTATGAAGCCAGAGACCAAGTCTAAGTCAAAGCCTGTTAGTAGCTGTTAAAGAAAAGATAAAGCACCGGTAATAGTAGCAATTAGTGATAAAGCATGAGTAAGGGACAATAATAAAACAAGTAAGATTTTACAATCTAATTTTACGAACAATTATTTGTAAGAAAAAACAAGTAATGAACTATATAAAATACAATTTATTTATTAACTTTTTGTAACGATTGGCAATTATTCCCATCATTTCGTGTTCTTGAGAACTGGTTTGGTGGTCATAACACACAAGTAAAAAGCAATAAAATACTATGTGTAAAGAAATTATTCAATAACCAAAGGAAAACTAAAATAATTATTTGTGTTGTTACACGTTCAAAGAGTTGGGCACTTTGACTTCAAAAAGAAAAACAAAAAAAGAGTTAGGCCATTTTGACTTAAAAGAAGAAGAAGAGATTAGGCCATTTTGACTTAAAAGAAGAAAAAGAAGAAGAAGAGTTGGGTCATTTTGCGGTGTGTATTGTAATGTAAGTTTTTCAAAAATTCTTTTTGCTCTACCCTTATGTGTTTATACTAACTAGGTAAGTTCCCACATTGAAAGTTTTGTGTTACATGTTTAAGAGTTGAGCCTTTTTGAGTATGCACTGTATTATAAGTTTTTCAAAAATCTCATTCCCCTCTACTCCTCTATAAGACTCTCAATTTCACTTTTTTTTTTTCTTTCTTTTTTTTGGGGTCATTTCAAAAGCTACGACATGAAATTCAAACGAGATTATCGATTTTATATTAAAAGAATATATTTTGACAACTTAATATTCAAAACTACTTTTATATATAAGCATATGAATCAAACTCTAAGCTGTTCTCTGTTATTACAACGTAGGTACTTCAAAAATATAACTAAAAGATTTGAATTTGAGAATGGACGAGTTTGGTACACAAGTAGTTTCTCCACCTTACATACACTAGGTCTAAAATATTGATATTCTTTTTCTTACTAATATTCACATGTTACATATAACTAGCTTTTGAGATCTATTCTATATCAACCATTCACTTTCTTTTGTTTTTACACTCTTATTCAATTTTAGAAGATTAAAAAGTAAAACTAATAAATTGTCAAAGTTCGATTTCATAGTAGATTCTTTACCTTGAATGGGAAAAGTTCCAATAAGTCCAACAAAATATAATGATATAGGCTTGAGAAAAATAATGCTCCGATATATGGAGAAATACTTCCAGAGAAATAATTTAAACTCAAATCTAAAATCTCTAAACTGCTGAAGTTGGCCATATCCACAAGAAGAATTGATGATAGATAGTGTCAAGAGAAAATATTTAAAGTATTGGCTTATACTAAAAGAACTTCTTGTCACGAGAAAATTATTCTTGTAGTTAAAATAGATGATAGGAATGTTTACCCTTAAATAGCAAGCTTCCATTAAGACGATTTCCTCTCAAGTTGAGGACCTCCAAGTTGCTTAGATTAACTGGTTCTACATCACCGGTGAAGAGATATCCATTTGTCAGATTGAAACTAACAGTATGGAGGGAAGATGCAGTAGAATAACACATTTCATATTTTAATGGACAAAAAAATTGGGCTAAAATGCACAGTAAATATTGAAGGCATACTGCCGCAATCATTTGCATGTATCAAGCATTTTGTTTTGCACAGAAGCATTTTGTGCTTTTTAAATGAAGAAAGTAAATGTCAATAAAGGTAAAGTTGGTTAGTAAATTTCTGTTTTGTCTAAACTTATTCATGGTATTCTTGAGGAAGAAAATTTAAATATGCACTTACCGTTGCTAAAAAGAGGCCCTTCCATGATATTGAAACTTAGGTCCAAATATTTAAGAACTGGGAGGGCACCTAAGAATCTTAAATTTTCCTTGCCAAATTCATTCCAACTTAAGTTTAAGAATATATGTTGATAGCTTAATATTCAAAATTACTTTTATATATAAGCATATGAATCAAACTTTAAGCTGTTTTCTGTTATTACAACAATATAACTAAAAAATTTGAGTTTGAGAAGGGATGAATTTGGTACACCAATTGTTTCTCCACCTTATACACCATGTCTAAAATGTGGGTATTTTATTTTTCAAATGTGGAAAGTAGATACTAATATTCACATGTTACACACACATATATATATAAAACTAGCTTTTGAACAGTACTTGGCATGGTTTTTATTTATTTATTTAAATGAAATGCTATAATATAACAAAGTAGTATAATAGGGTATTTTTTTCATAAGAATATTTCATTTTAGATGTATTGAACTATCAATTTTTAAAATAATTCATTTATCGTATCCTTTTGCAAAACCAACCAAAAGAAAAGTGTTTTTATTTTTATTTTTTTTAAATAAAATAAAAGATTTCATGTTGTTTTCTTAATATAACTAATAAAAACGTTGTGTTCTCTACATATAGTAACGAATAAAAAAATTAATTCCTTTTTGTTCAAGATTTTGATATTATGGAAAAAATTTGTGCTCTATATATTATAACAAATAAAAAAGAAATTAATTTCCTTTTTGTTCAAAAATTTATGATCTTTTAGAATTATAAACAAATATGCTATAGATAAAATATAGTGAGATTTTCCCAACCATGATAGTTAAAGAAGGTAAAAGAGAAGTAGATTTTTGATGTTATATTTACCCCCAAACCACTGCATTTGGAATCATTCTCACTAATTCATATCCCCCAAATCTTCAATTAAAAGCTTTGGATCTATTTTTGAATTTCAACGCTAATTTGTCAAAATCTTTAATTAAATATTTAAGCAAAGCAATGCATATGCAATACATATGATTTTGTTAATTGATTTTGTTTTGGCATTTAGTTAAAATCTTCAATTAAAGAATTTTGATTTGGTAATTAGTTGATTATTAAATTGTTGACGAAATGGTCTTAGCAATTAGTAATTCTCTTGTGCAGACCCAGTATCCAAAAAAAGCAATACAAATGGAAGAAAGCAATTGCAATAAATATTAAATATTAAATCAAGATTTCGGTGCAAGTATGATCTCTTGGACTGCAAAAAAACACCTCTAATATTACATACAATCATGATCTAAATAAAAAAAGATGACAAATGTACTCAACTTACATGATCAAAAACAAAAAGGAATGCAACAGGTTTAGGACAAAAAGGGTCCTGTTTAACCATCATTGCTCAATTTAGTACTAATGAAGGCACAGAAAATTTTGTGTAAGTAAAGGCTTAATCGTCTTGGAACTGTATTGTCAAACAAATGAAGATTTAGCATTAACACCAGAAACATGGTATAACAACCTGGAAAACAATATTAAGCAAATAGGATGGAGCCAAAAATAGCTGACACAATGATGATTCACTAATTACGGTCCAACAAAAATGATATCCAGCTCTAATTTTGAAATTGTTTTTTATTAGAAAATTTTATTTCATCAATATTAAATATAATGTGCAACTGCGCTCTGTTATATCCTTAATAACAGAGCCAACCGCCATCAACATTTTTTTTTCTTTACTTCGTAGTTGTACGTGTTTTATTATTATTATTATTATTTATTAACAATGCTAGGCGCAAACTGGGTTTGATGAAATCAGATATAAATAATAAGAGAATTTGCAAGGACTGTCGCACCATTTTATTTGGTTTTAACAAACGTTGAGAGAGGGTAATTAAGAAGCAAGATGGAAACATTTTATGTGTCTCTTAATCAATGCATACGGCAAATTGGAAATAACGTGTTATATTTTGGAGTGATGTAAACATATGATGTTATATGGAAAACAATGATTTGTTCATAAATATTTGACACATCATAATGAGGCTCCTTAAATACTTCTAAATAAATTATCATTATATATATTTGACATATGTAAAGTTTATTTTCTAAATATTTGTATTTAAAGTTTAGAGTAAATGAGATTTCAAAAAAAAAAAAAAAAGTTTAAAATAGAGAGAAATTATATCTAATCTAATGATTAAAATGACTCGCCCTCTAAAATAAATTTAATTAATCAAATTGAGAGTAGATGACCAACTATAATATTTTAAATTTGATTTGGGATATTTAATCAAATAGAATTACCTTGATCCCAAGCCTTTCGTATTAAGCGTAAAGTTCTTTTGTGTTTGTGTTTGTGTGTGTGTTTTGGGGGTGGGGTGTATGATAGCTCACATACCTTCATTTCCTAACCAGCCAGAAATTCCGTTGTAAGATAAATCAAGAATTCTTAGCTCCTTGAAAGGCTGCAACAAGGAAATATTTAGGAACCAAGTCCCCTCCCCATAATCTTGCTCTTTGTTTATATTGGAGAGCGTGAGATTGATCACATGACCAGTGGTGGTGCTACAGTTGACCCGCTCCCAACTACAACACTCACCCTTTGTTTCATAAACCCAAGTTGGAAGAAGGGGCTTGGTATAATTAGTGTGGGATTTTAGAAAGGCTTTCAATTCTAGGAGACCCGTCCTCTCTTCCTCAATACAAGCTCTGTGCTCATGAATTTGAACACATAGTAATAAAGCCCACAGCAAAGACTTCACTAAAGGCCACCCCATTGAGAAATTGTGTGAAACACCTTTCATTTCTAGCTAAACCAGCTTGTGTGTAACAGTGTAAGTACCCAAGATAAGAAAGTTACAAGTCCATGAGCCTTTATATAGAGAAAGTTAGAAGGTTTTCTTATTTAAATCCATAATTTATAAGATAAACTAAAATATCCAATTTTTCCAATGGGTTGGTTAAAAAAATTTATTATTAGTGGAATAGTTCGTTAATGTCACACATCTTGATTTAGTCTAGTTTGAAGATTGGCTTGTAGATCAGTCACAACTCGCAATGTCTATCTAATCTTTCTTCCTTAAAATTGACTAGTTTTCAGTTGCTAATGGAATCCATTATGAGTGTTTAATAACGTAGTATATGTTATAAAAAATAAAAATAAAAACAAAGATAGCGGCATGGTTTTAGGAAATTTTTATTAATTTGAGATAAGTATGAAATTTTTTTTTTCTTTCTAATCATATGTTTTACAGAATCTTGTACTAGGGATTTTTTTTTTTTTTTTTTTTTTGGTTTTGCCTGCACTTATTTTTTGCTAATTACCTGATTGGTGAGACCAAGGGCTAATGGGTTAGATTTTTTTTTTTTTTTTTTTTGAGAAAGTTTCAACCTCTGGCGTCTGCTCCTAATGATAGTTTTTTATCATCAGACCAAGAGCCCAATCACAAATAAAATAAAATATCACCATTTTAAAAGAACAATGCTAGTTTTCTTAAAATAATGATAATAATAATGTTAGGAACACCTAATTATATATTTAAATTCACAACATACTTAAGTGTTATTTTGTAATTAGTGTACTTTTTTTCCCAGCAGCTACTGTAATCATCACAATTTGACATGTAAATATGTTATAAAATTGGGTGTGAGTCTGTCTATGTGGGCGGACTGAAATCAAAAAATTCTCATGAACAACTTTTATTGAATTTTTTTTTTTTTAATATCAATTTTTGCTAATGAACCACTTTGAAAATTAGTTTCATTGCCAATTCACTGGAAAAGAAACCATTTCCGAAACAGTCAGTGCCATTAAAATGGTCTGTTTTTATTAATGAAATGCTACTATCGAGCCCTCTCTCTCACCCTCCCTCCGTTTGTAGTAGGATGGGGCCAACTGGTTGGAAAAAAACAGTAGAAAAATGATGCTGCTTTGACATTTGTTTCCTATCAATTTTTTCTTGAAATTATTTGTTGCATCTAATTCACAATTAATATGTTTGGATCAGGAACTGGTGGAGCCAGAATTTTTATTTAGGGCAGTAAAAATTAAGATTATAAGACAAAGTATAAAAGAATAAATAACTTAAAAATAAGAGCTTAATCTAAATATATAATTTTTTTTTTTGAGAAACTAAATATATAAATTTTAAACATCTAATATGATTCCTTTAAAATAAATTAAGAAAATAATACATAGTTAAAAGTATAGTATTATACCTACAAAGTTGTATACACATAATCTCACTACCTTCGTTTCTTTTAAAAATATATTTAAAATGCAACATTCTTTCTTTATTCTTCTAAGTACTTAAATTTTGGATGTATAGTAAAAATCAAGAATTTAAAGCTATAAAATATTCAAAAAATTTAAAAAAAAAAAAAATAGAGAAAACTTCAAGGTTTTCTATCGTATAGTACTTAAGTAATTTTTTTAAAAATGATTTTGTGGTAAAATATGGGTCCCATTAATTTAAGTCTTTTAAGTTTTTTTCTCCTATTCTTTAAAACTTGTTTTTCTTTTAAATAAAGGCCTTGAAGTTGAGTGCCGTGGGAAGTTATTGAAGAATAAAAAGTGATAAGCCAAACAGAAAGTGCTGTGAGTTCACAACTATTGAAAAGATTGAGATTAGGGAGAAATTATTACATCTCACAGGTCAAGGGTATTATATAGAAAAAGTTTAGAGAAAATAATGAAAACTTCCTTGAGGATTAGTAAACTTGCACTTTGATCCTCTTATTTCTAAAATTTATAGTAGTCTTGATCAAAATTAACTGTCACCTAAATGGTGTCAACAAAAGTAAAAAATAATTCAAAATATGCATTAATAAAAATGGTTCATGTCTCTTTCAGTCTCAAGTTTATTCTCCTCTACTTCACATTCTCCTACTGCCGTGTGATTGCTTGTTAGTCAGTCTCCCACTGGATCAATTTAGTGGTATTAGTATATGTGAATTTAGGATCGATCGCTCAGTTTAGTGAATAATATCATTTTCAAGACCGGCTTGCATGACAGTTGACATGATGACTTGTAATTGGCTTATATCTATTTCTTTCTACAAAAAGATCCAATTTTTCCAACGGGTTGGTGAAAATAATTTATTATTAGCAGAATCAATCGTTAATGTCACGTGTCTTGCTTTAGTCCAGTTTGAAAGATTGGGTTGTAGAAGTCACAACTTACAATGTTCATTTTTCTTCCTTAAAATTGAGTTGTTTGCAGTTATTAATGGAATCCATTATGTGTGTTTAACAACGTAGTATGTGTTTCTCAAAAAAAAAAAATATATATATATATATATATATATTTTCCAACTTATCTCAAATAAAAGTTTCCTAAAACCATGCTACGATTTTTGTTTTCTGTTTTTTTATAACATATTCTACGTTTTTTTTTTTTTTTTTTTTGGAAACTTGTACTAGAGAAAACAGTCTCTTATTATATGGTCTAAACTGAAGTACTGGAAAAGCTTTTTTTTTTTTTTGGTCAAAAGCATTTTCTGTTTTGTTCTGCCTTTGCGTATGTTTTCGCTGATTGGTGGGAGACCAGGGACTAATGGGCCTGCTTTTCTTTTTTAAATCAAAAGAATAATGCTAATGACTACTTAGAAAATTAGTTTCCTTGCCAACTCAATTGAAAGCGGAAAAGAAACTCTCTCAACCTCCCTCTGTTTGTAGATAATGGGGCCAACTGATGAAAAAGCCCATAGAAAAATGATGCTACTTTGACATTTATTTTGATTAATTAAATAGTTTGTAATTCTAGCATTTTTTTTTATTATTAATGATGAGAAAAAGTTATTGAAAATAATTCGATAATTAGGAGAAGGGAGATTTAGAACTACTTAAGTATCTTCACGAGAAAGAATAAAATGTGTCAATTGAGATATAAAGGAAATTGAAAAGATCATACAACAATACATGCGCACACCAATGAATCATATGACAAAAAACATAAATTAATAAACAAAAAAGTAAAGTTCATATGAGTGGACAGTGGGACAGAAAATATAAAAGGAGACATGATTGATAAGGAAGTGGAAAAGAAGTAAGAGAGGCGAAATTTCTGCGAATTCAAATTTTGTTTACCATCTAGAATTGTCTAACCACGTGGAAATGACCTAATGGCGACTCTAGGATTTTTATTTAGAGGGGTCAATAATGGCAGAGCCATGAATTTATTCGCGGGGGAGGTGTGAGTAAAAAATAAATGATATTTTTTTTTTCTGTATATATAACTTTCATGTTATATACAAAACAACTATATTGTACAATAATCTTAAAAAATATTACCATTCGAAAGATCGTTAAGACAACAATCATTGGATGCATAAACGAATAGAATTAAATAACTAATCATACATATTTATCAAATTAATAATAACTTATTATATAATTTATATTTATAAGTTATATCAATTGAATAAAAAAATTATTAAATAAATAAGAATAGTCACACACTTAGGAGTAGGGCTGGGGCTTGGGAGTAAGTGTGAAACTAAGAAAAATAATACTTCAATAATAAAATTTTACTTTTGAAGTGTATAGTTTTTTAAATATGCATGCTATCATTCTCTTGGAATTAGAGTAAATAGTAAAAGATTTTATGGACTTGGAAATGTATAGAGCACTTATCAAAATACTTGATCGGACATAGAGAAAAACTAAGGATCATGTTCAAACTTATATCAATTGGGTTTAACAAAAAATTTAAAGTTAGGGTATTCAAATTTTTATTGTAAGGGTCAAAATAAATTATATATAAATTTTTTTTTTTTGGGGGACCAAGTCAGGGGGTTCATTTGAAGCCCCTGGGTTGGTCTAGGAGCCGCCCCTCCGCCACATGATAAATTAGGACGAATATTTGAAATGTTGCAAGGAATCGATTGAAATGTTGCAAGGGACACAACCATACTAGTTTAGTAATTTATATGAAATCAGTCGACCTTACAAATCCGTATAGTACAAATCCATTAATTTTGATGATTATGACATGTTTCATTTAGTTTTTTTTTTTTTTTTTTGGGATAAATATTGATTTTAGTATGTGAAGAATGTATATTATATGAATTGAACTGTGGTCCAAGAATTGAACTATGGAGAAGACAAATTTGGAATAGGAATAGATCTATTTACAAATTTGATTTTATTTTTGGCTATCAATACCATGATCAAAGATCTTTGTTCAAGTTGGATAATTTTCTCCTCCAACAAGTGGTTGTGTTACTAGCAATGTGCTGGGAGACTATCATCACTATGAAGGAAGGATTAGACGCATTCTCCGCCATTGATTAGCAGCTTGCTTGTCAAAAGTGCTCATATTGCAGCAATAGTATTAATGTTGGAAGTCATAGATGAGCAAAATCAGAGCTATATCATGTGAAAAGTCACACTCTCTAAATAGATCGAATTTGAGATCGATATATATATATTGAACAAGAGAAAAAAAATTATATTATGATTAAGCTCTTCTATTTATACACTAATCCAAGACTAAAAGAAAAGGGAAAAATATCACTAACCCCCAAAACCAGAGCTAACGGCTTTGTTACAGACTCCACTAATTTTACATTTGACCAATTATACTAACAAAACTTCTATAAGCCTCATGTGATCTTCTCGTGAGTCACTTAAGCCACGCAACACTGTTCTTAATGTACATGTGCACACGTGTAAATTTGAAGCATTTGACGACATATACCGTTTGCTTTAATAACATGTTTTCATCATTACCCGATGCCGTTTGATACTCAAGTCTCTTCTTTCCTTTAAAATGCCTATAAACACCCTGAGCATTCAGAATCAGGCGATTGAGAGTTGAGACCCACTATGACTAAAAAAAAAACACATCCTAAATATAGGCTGTCTCAAACTCTCCGAATTAAGCAATATTTGCTGTTTGAATTATGTTTTCATTTACATCCTAAAAAATGAGACAAGTTTACGAAATTAAGTAACATTATAGCCTAAAACATATGCAACGGAAAAGCATTTGTATCAGTTAAATAAATTATATGGGTAACCAAGTGCAGTGGAATAATCTTATAGAATGTTTCTAACTTTGTTCAATAAAATATTGCATGGAGGACTTTTAGTAGGCATTATAGAAGAATCATCAGTGGATGTTATTGATTACTAAAGAAAAGACACGACAAGACGTGGAAAGTTATGACCAACACCTAGTTGAAACGAGAGATTGTGATTTGTGTACTTTAAAAGATTCAATAGAACACATTACACACTTCTGCACAAAGTGAAAGAATTTGCAAAAGAATAAATGATAGAGGAGATATTGCAATTATAAATACCATAGCAAAAGATTATTAAACTTGGACCGGTCTGGCCGGTCAGATTGGAAATCCAGCGAACTGACACTTAGATTGGACTGGGTTTTTAAATAGACCATCTATACACAAAATCTAGTCTAACCAAGGCAAACCTGGCCGGTTTGTGGCAGCCTTTGTAACTCGGATAGGTTTTTAATGTTAATGTAATAAAATTTTGTAGGCGTTTATTAATGATGAGCAAAATTGTGAATACCATAGCAAAAGTTGTTTCAATTTAAGAAAATTAAATATTTTAATAACAATTAATACATGTATATTATTTTAAAATTATTTCTTTAAGAGCCATAATAAATGTAAACTAATTTACAGCCTAATATGTTAGCGGATAATGTATTCACCAATTACCAAGGATGTCAATACCGTACCGGAGGCCGTACCGGTTTGGTCACCGGTACGATATATTTCAGATACCGGTCAATACCGATGTACCGTTTCGGATTTACCGCTATTTTTTATATTTATAAATATAAATATATATATATATAAATAAATAAATAAATATATATATATATATATATATATGTATGTATGTATGTGTTTGTGTATATATATATTATAATAAATATAAAAGTTTACCATAAAACATTTCCTCAATTTAGAACTAATTATTCATGATTTTAGACTTTAGTATCAATTAAAAGGGAAAAAAATAAAAAAATAAAATAGAAAGCTTAAAAATTACCATTGCATACTAAGAAAAAAAATAATACTAATAAGTTGATACAAATAAGTTACCATTTTGTCCTAACAAAAATTCAAAAATTAAAAAATTTAAAAAAAAAAAAAAAAACTTTTTTCTGTACCGGCCGGTACGGCCGGTACGGTACGGTATTGACATCCATGCCAATTACAGCCTTAATCAATCATACATTGTTTCTATAAAAAATAAAAAATTCAATCATATATATATATATATATATTTCTTTCCTTATTTTTGCTTTATAAATAATTCGATAATTAGAAGAAAGGAGATTGGGAACTTAGATATCCCCACTAGAAATAATAAAAGGAGTCGGTTGAGATATAAACCTCTTGGCATCAATTTACATATCTTAAATGATGGGAGAATGAAGAAAATTAAAAAGATCATACCAAGATATAGCACACCAACGAATCATTTGGCAAAGAACATAAATAAATAAAAAATAAAAAAGTAAAGTTCATATGGGTGGATGGTGGGACAAAGAAAATATAAAAGGAGACGTGATTGATAGGGAAGAGAGAAAGAAGAAAAGAAGTACAAGAGCTGAAATTTCAAAGAATCTAAATTGTGTTTAGCATCTAGAATTGTTAAACCGATGGAAATGAACAATACAAGACAAATTAGGACGAATATTTGAAATGGTGCAAGGAACATAATCATACTTGTTTGGTGATTGATATGGAATCCTTTGGCCTTACCCATCGATACAATACAAATCCATTAATTTTGATGATGATGGCACATTTTCTTTTTGTTAAATATATTTTTTAATATGTGGAGAATGTATATCATGAATTGAACTGTGGTCCAAAAATTGAACTATGGAGAAGACAATTTGGAATAAGAATAAATCTATTTACAAATATAATTTTATTTGTCCAAGTTGGATAATTTTCTCCTCTAGCAAGTGGCTGTGTTAATAGCAATGTGCCATGACTATCATCACTATGAAGTAAGGAAGGATTAGAAGCTGTAAGGATTTAGGCCCCTAGAAAATACAATATGTTTAACCTAATTTATAGTCCAAGTATTTACTTAAGTTAATTATTCAGATTTATGTTAAACATTCAACACGTGTCAAACACAATGGAAAAGTAAATAACACAAGATGTGATAACCTAGGAAAATCAATGAAACAACTTGTTTCAAGGTAAAAAAAACCTTGGGGCAACTATCCCAGGAGAACAATCCACTATATCAAATTGAGATTTATAGTTAAGAATACCAATTCGTAGTAAATCTAACATAGTTACCAAACTAGGCTCTAAACTCCACAAACTTATTTGATCTAGATTTGTTCTCACATGATCCGCCTGTTCATGCCTTGATCTTTAGTACACTTGATAGCTGAAGGCTTGGCTACAACTTTACTATGCTGGAACTAACAATATCGATTTGATCTCCGGTAAGTGCTTGATAGAGTTAGAAGGTACAAAATCTCACAAATCTTACAAGAGTAACTCGATCAAGACTTGAAAAATGTGTATTAGGGTTAGTGTTTTTTTTTTTTTTTTTTTTGGAGAAAATTTCAACCTATGACGTTTACTCTTGATAATAACTTTTTATCATTAGGCCAAGACACTAATCAATTTTTAGTGTAAGCGAGGATTGAACCTTAGATCTTTTATTCAACCATCAAACAATATATCAACATTTTAAAAGAATAATGCTAGTTTTCTTAAAATAATGATAATAATAATGTTAGGAACACCTAATTATATATTTAAATTCACAACATACATAAGTGTTATTTTGTAATTGGTGTGCTTTTTTTTTCAACAATTACTGTAATCATCACAAATTGATGTGTAAATATGTTATAAAATTGGGTGTGAGTCTATTTATGTGGGTGGACTGAAATCAAAAAATTCTCGTGAACGAATTTTATTGATTTTTTTTTTAATATCAATTTTTGCTAATGGGCCACTTTGAAAATTAGTTTCATTGCCAATTCACTGGAAAAGAAACCAGCTCTTTCTCTGATAATGGGTGCCAACAGCCAACATATTGGAAAAAAATTCCGATGAAAGTGATGGTGTTTTGCCATTTGTTGCCTGTCCATTTCGGTAACTATTAGTGCCATTAAAATGGTCTGTTTTTATTAATGAAATGCTGCTATCTAGCTCACTCTCTCACCTCCCTCCGTTTGTAGTATGATGGGGCCAACTGGTTGGAAAAGAAGCATGGAAAATTGATGCTGCTTTGACATTTGTTTCCTATCAATTTTTTCTTGAAATTATTCGTTGCATCTAATTCACAATTAATATGTTTGGATCAGGAGGTGGTGGAGCCAGAATTTTTATATAGGGGAGTAAAAATTAAAATTATAAGACGAAGTATAAAAGAAAAATTAGTTTAAAAATAAGAGCTTAATCTAAATGTATAAAGTTTAAACATCTAATATGATTCCTTTAAATAAATTAAGAAAATAAAACAATATTAAAAGTATAGTAATATACCTAATCTCACTACCTCCATTTCTTTTAAAAATATATTTAAAATGCAACATTCTTTCTTTATTCTTCTAAGTACTTAAATTTTGGATTTATTGTAAAAATCAAGAATTTAAAGCTATAAATATTAAAAAATGGAAAAAATAGAGAAAACTTCAAGGTTTTCTATCGTATCGTACTTAACTAAATTTTAAAAAATTATTTCGTGGTAAAATATGGGCCCCATTAATTTAAGACTTTTAAGTTTTTTTCTATTATTCTTTAAACCTTGATTTTCTTTTAGATAAAGGCCTTGAAGTTGAGTGCCGTGGGAAGTTATTAAAGAAAAAAAATTGATAAGCCAAACAGAAAGTACCGTGAGTTTACAACTTATGAAATGATTGAGATTAGGGAGAAATTATTACATCTCACAAGTCAAGGGTATTATATAGAAAAAGTTTAGAGAAAATAAAGAAAACTTCCTTGAGGATTGGTAAACTTACACTTTGATCCTCTTATTTCTAAAAATTATAGTAGTCTTAATCAAAATTATTTGTCACCTAAATGGTGTCAACAAAAATTTTAAAAAAAAATTCAAAATATGCATTAATAAAAATGGTTCAAGTCTCTTTCAATCTCAAGTTTATTCTCCTCTACTTCACATTCTCCTACTTCCATGTGATTGCTTGTTAGTCAGTCTCCCACTGCATCAACTTAGTGGTATTAGTATATGCGAATTTAGGATTGATCGCTCAATTTAGTGAATAATATCATTTTCAAGACCGAATTGCATGATAGTTGACATGATGACTTGTAATTGGCTTATGTCTATTTCTTCCTACAAAAAGATCCAATTTTTCCAAAGGGTTGGTGAAAAGAATTTATTATTAGTGGAATTAATCTCACGTGTCTTGCTTTAGTCTAGTTTGAAAGATTGGGTTGTAGGAGCATTATGTGTGTTTTAAAAAGTAGTATATGTGCTTCTCAAAAAAAAAAAAAAAAAAAGCATAGTATATGTTATAAAAAATAAAAATAAAAATAAAAAACAAAAATCGTAGCATGGTTTTAGGAAACTTTTATTTGAGATAAGTTGGAATGTTTTTTTCTTTTTACGGAAACTTGTACTAGAGATAACAGTCTCTTATTATATGGGCTAAACCGAAGAACAGAAAAAGCATTTTTTGTTTTGTTCTGCCTTTGCGTATGTATTACGCTGATTGGTGAGAGACCACGGACTAATGGGTCTGCTTTTCTTTTTTAAATCAAAAGAATAATGCTAATGACTACTTTGAAAATTAGTTTCCTTGCCAACTCAATGGAAAGCAAAAAATGATGCTACTTTGACATTTGTTTCCTATCAATTTTTGAAAATTCGTTGCATGTGATAAATTAGTGATTTGACAATTTTTTTTTTCCCTATCAATTTTTGAAAAACCATTAGTTCGAATGAAAAAATTGCTCTCACCCTTCCTCCTTTTGAAAATTCGCAGCTTCTAGTAAACTAATGGTATGTTTAGTTTGGGTGAAAAATGAGTTATGATGGTAAAAACTCTCCTTTATGCTTGAGCCATCTTACCGTGTGAACTTTTCCCATCCCAAATATAAGTTTTGTCCAATGTACCCCATCTCACTCCTTTTATATATATATATATATATATATATATATATATATATATATATATCAGGGGCGGAGCCAAAGAGAGGAGGCGGCTGCCCCCCTGGCCTGCCCAGAATCTATAGATATAATAATAGGTAAAGTTGAAAGAAAATCCCATTAGATTTCAAACTAAAATTAAATTAAACTCTAAGGCTGTGTTTGTTTCATGTAAAATATTTTCCAGAAAATACTTATTTTCTGGAAATGCTATTTTCAGGAAAGGAAAATATTTTTAAGTGTTTGGTTGCATTTCAAAAAATGTTTTGAAAAATATTTTCTGGTGTTTGGTTGTGTTCTTGAAAATACCATAGAAAACACATTTTCTACTTGTTGCTCACATTTTCTCAACTGCCAAACAAATATATAATTTCATTCCTTAATCCAAAAACACAAATAAAACCCAGAAAAAAAAAAATCATAATCCGATCAAATTGAGAGAAGAAGGAAGAGAGAGAGGCGACTGGGTTTGACGAGAGGCGAGATCGTGCGGCGGAGACGAAGGCGAGTTCGCGCGGCGCGGTGCTGCGATCGTGATCGTCGTGAAGGCGAGATCACGATCAGAGCGAAGGCGAGATCACAATCAGCACAGTGCTGCGACGATCAGACCTGTTTCAAAAGGGAGAGGGAGATTGAGAAAGAGAGATCGGCGGTGCGATCTCGCCTCTGCGTCTAGGATTGGGCCGCTGCTCACTCTCCCTACTCTCTCTTCTTTCTCTCTCTCTCTACTGTTCCGCTACATCTGTGAGTCGTTCTTTCTCTCTCTCTCTTTCTCCCTTTGTGCGTCTGTGAGCTCCTCTCTTTGCGCGTCTCAGTTTCGGAAGTGATTTGAAGGTAAAATAAAAGCGGAAATGCTTTTCCAGAATTAGAGGGCATATTTTACGGTCAACGAAAATTATTTTTCGTTTGACCCAATTTTCCGGACCAACCAAACAACCTATTTTACGGAAAAGCATTTCTGAAATTAGTTTGAAGTCAAAACAAATACAGCATAATTTTACGCCATGTGTCCTATCTAATCTAAGTTTTTAAATTTTTGTACCAAGTGAGTTATTTCAATGTAAAAATTGGATTTTAATTAGAGTTTAATTTTGTATCATGTGTCCTATCTAATCTAAGTTTTTTTTAATTTTTGTGTCAAATAGGTTAATTTAGTATTAAAAATGAGGAGTCCAATATAAGTAAACCATAAAAAATATAATTTTTGAATGATTTTATATTTATGAGTCTTTTTTTTTTGTATAACTAAAAACAATTCAAGTTTATAAGTCATATATATATATATATATATATTAATAGTCAAAGTTAAGAGGAAATCCAATTAAATTCTAAATTGAAGTCTAATTTTGCGTCACGTGTCTCATCTAATTTTTAAATTTGTGTTTCAAGTGAATTATTAGGTGCAAAAATTAAAATTAAAGAGTTTGAATTCAATTAGATTCTAAATTGAATTTTAATTGGAGTTCAATTTTGCGCATATGTTCCATCTAATTTTTTAATTTTTGTGACAAGTAAATTATTGAATGCAAAATCAGAAGAGTCTAGATCTAATTAAATTCTAAATTATATATATATGTAATTGTAATTGTTTTTAAATATATCCGTGCATATGCACAGAATTACACATTAGTCTATATATATAATAATAGGTAAAACTGAGAGAACTCAAATTAGAATTTCAAATTAGAGTTCCAATTTTATGCCATGTGTCCTAAATTATTTATTCTTAAAAATTTTTATTTCTTAAGTTTAGAATCAAATATGGGACCATATCATAAATATTCATCTAAGTGATTTATTAAGTACAAAAACCAAAGAGTCTAAAATAAATAAATTGTAAAAAAAAAAAAAAAAATTCTTTACAATAATTTTTTTTGAAAAAATGGACAATTTACATTTTATACCTAATAATATTCTTACAAATTTTTTTAAAGAGTTAACAAAATATAAAAATAACTATCAATAGTATTTAAATTATATATATAGGAATTATATTGTGCATCTTATTGTATATCTTTAAGTGTATCAATGCATATGCATAGAGTTACAAGTTAGTAATAATAATAGGTGAAACTGAAAGAAACTCAAATTAGAATTTTAAATTAGAGTTTCAATTTTATGCCATGTGTCATAAATTATTTATTCTTAAAGAATTTTATTTCTTAATTTTAGAATCAAATGTGGGACCACATCATAAATATTCATCCAAGTGAGTTATTAAATACAAAAACTAAAGAGTCTAGAATAAATAAATTGTAAAAAAAAAAAAAAGTGCTTCGCAATAATAATAACAATAATAAATAAACAATTTACATTTTATACTTAATAATATCCTTACAAAATTTTTTAAAGAGGTAATAAAATATAAAAATGACTATCAATATTATTTAAATTATATATATATGAATTATATTATGTATCTTATTATATATTTTTAAGTGTATTTATGGATATATATATGGGGTTACAAGCTAGTTTAAACTCTAATTAAGGTTGTTATTTGAATCATAAAAAGACACCAATTTTATTACAAGATTCTTTTTTTTTTATATATATAAGATAGAATTTTATTCTAACCTAATCTAAGTGTATATGTCTGTGAAACTCCCATCTGGAGACTTGACAACAATTAAGTTAATTTATTTTATTTAAAAAAAAAAAATCCTGTAATTAAAAGCATATCCACGAGTATAGTTGTGGCCACAAACGTGATGTACCTGATAAAGCTGGCCCAATTGGATTTCTTGTTGATAAAATATCAGCCCGAATAAACCAACCCGACTGAATGAATGAACAGAGATACTTTTCTTTTTGCTGCTGCTTCCAACTTCGAACTTCTTAGCTGTTACAATCTTGGTTAGCCTATCATGATGAATACTCGATTGGCATTTTGAGGACCAATTCAAACTGTGACCATGAACATGAAGTGACAAGGAAATGGATGGCGAAGGCAACAATGATCATATTGACAACGTAGCAGCGCTAAATCTTGAATATGCAATTACCTTTCATTCTTTCATAGCTCTGTGTCTTTTTGTCAACCATTCTCTTTTCTTTTTGCTGCTGCTTCCAACTTTGAACTTCTTAGCTGTTACAATCTTGGTGAGCCTATCGTGATGAATACTCGATTGGCATTTTGAGGACCAATTCAAACTGTGACCATGAACGTGAAGTGACAAGGAAATGGATGGCGAAGGCAGCGATGATCATATTGACAACGTAGCAGCGCTAAATCTTGAACATGCAATTACCTTTCACTCTTTCATAGCTTTGTGTCTTTTTGTGGTGATAGATTAATGCTTATTTCATTTGGCAGATAGATGGGTGGGGGATGAACTTTGCTTATCAAATGGGTTTGAGGAAATATTTGATCGGTCCTAATAAATTTGTCATTACTTGACACTCCAATACATATCATCATTTTTCTAACTGGCCGTGCATTAGAGGGAAGAATCATTTCACTTTCGACGAAACTGAAGTGAGTAGAAACAGGATTTGACTTAACTGTCCCTACTATTGCTTACTTTTCCATGTTTAACATGGAAAGAAATTGAAAGCAAAATTTGTGGAATATGTTAAGAAGAATGGGGTGGTCATTTTCACGAGTCTCTCTCTTTATCAGCTACATTTTGGAAACATTTTCATTCAAACACCTCAAGAATTATGGGCTTTATAAAGTTAGGGAGCCAATAAAAAATTACTACAGTTTCACAACATTTCAAATTAGCTTACCCCAGTTCACCACAATTTGCAATTAAAATTTTTTTAATGACCCATATGCGAGATGGTAGACTAATTTAAAATGGTTGTAAAAAAATTTTGCTTCCTAAAAAGAACTCCTATAAACTACATCAGCATATTATTATTATTATTATTATTATTATTATTATTTGTATATGTGTGTAAAGCTCCCTCCTAAAGACTTTAACCATGACTCTTGCCCTCCACCCCCCACAAACATCCCACAAGCACTTATACTTATAAAGTGACCATTACACCAAAAGTGTCCAGTGTTGACATATTCTTATATATATATATACACATACACACAAAAGCTTGATATTTTATTGATAAATACTAATTACTACTGGCACCAGTATTTTCAGTATTGATAAATACTAATTAGTTCAAATAAGATGGGTTAGCACTTTTTTGTGTTTTCAAGACATTTATGGCTGAAATCTCCTCCCCGTTGCAAAGGCACTGTTTCTATTGAATACTTTTTTTTATTTTTGAGCTAATATATATAGGTGTTCAAAGCTTTTTGAACACTTGATTGTTGGATATTTCTGTGTTTTTGTTTTTATTTTCTCTCTTATGATTCACTAGTGAAGAGGCTCTTGAAAACTAATAGGTGATGATGTTTGCTTCTCTTTCAATTGTTTTCTTGACTTACTGGCTGTGTATTCAAGGGAAGGATTGACTGCATCAGGAAAAAGAACTGTTCTAGCCGTGTATTTGGGAGAAGGAGACTTGGTCATGCACTAGAGAGGACTACTTAGCTGTGACCAACTTCCCCTGCATTAGGGGAAAGCATCATTTCACAAATATGAATGAAAGACTGACTTGGATGACTGAGATGGAAACTCATGAGATAGTGTCATGAGAATCCTTTCACAACACACATCTATAGTATAATACTAGAGTTTGATATTAGAGCCTAAATTGTCCCCCTACACATATCAGAAAGCATGCTACTTTAAGAGAAAAAAACATACAATCATCATACTAGTTTTCGTCTTTTCGTAGTGGGCTACTTAAATAGTTAAATTCACTATTATAGAGTTTCTTTGCTTCTCACAGGGTCATAGTATATATATAGTACAAACTACAAACTATAGACTTGTATTTTTTAGACGCAAAAAATGTCAAAGATGAAGAAATTGAAATCACCTTCTTTTTGTGTATAGAGCATTAAAAAATCTACTTTGTGTTCTTTCCATTCAGGATGTCAACCACAATATATGATTTAAATTTTTTTAATGACCCACATGTATGAGATGATGTGCTAATTTGAGGAATGTTGTGAATTTTTATTGTGTCCTTGACATGACTCATATTTTCTTCTAATTTTTCATAGTTTCATACTCTTTTTATAAATCTTAATTTCAACTACTTAAACAAATAAGGAAACAAATGCTTAATTCTACAAATTTTTTTAAAAGAAATCAAGGCACTGAAACATTAATACAACTTTTAGGTATATTATTAGATTCCTAACACTCCTACATTAATTTATTTTCTCAATTTATTTTAATTTTAACATTATGTATTTAAATTTTTTTTATTTACTATAATTTGATTATTTTTGTTTTCTTTATTTGAATTATATGAAATATATATATATATATATATATATATACACACACACACATGTATTTAATTGAGCTTATGAAGAAACATGATCATAATAATGAGTATCGAGGTGTCATTTAATCTTGCCCTAATTTGAAATCCTAACTTCCCCCCCCCCACCCACACACACACACACACACACACACACATATATATATTTAAAATAGTTATAGGTTTAAGTGTTACGTTATAAATTATAATAAAAAGGAAGTTGCAGGTTCAAAAAATTCGAAACAAACCAGGTTTGACCGATCAAGAGAATATGTTCAACTGATCGAAAGACGAGTTCTATAGAATTTAATTAAAGCCCATCAGCTTGTTAAGCCCATTAAATGATTAGGGTTTCAGATCTATTTTACATAGTATTTAAAGGAAATCCTAAGACACGTTTTCAGAAAACTTTGGAGGTGCTCTTGTGAGATCTAAAAGATAATGTACCTTCTCCTTTCAAAGTCACCATGTTGCAAGGTTAGGATGTCTAAGTTGCTTAGATAAACCAGTTCTACATCACCGGTGAAGAGATATTCATATATCATATTAAAACCAAAAGTATAGAAGAAATATATAGTAGAACTAAATATATTTTTATATTGGAATGGACAAAAATGTCTGTTAAAATACTCATTGAATATTGAAGTCATACTACTACTATCATTTGCATATATCAAAAGCATTAGTTAATGCATTGAAGCTTTTTTGTGTTTTTTAACACGAAATGAGTAAATCTTGATAAAGGTAAATATTTGTTACAAGATTTCAGTTAGATCTAAACTTTTTATTGGTATTCTTAATGAAGAAAATCCAGATATGCTAATACCTTTTCTAGAAAGAGGCATCATGTTATTGTCACTTAGATCTAGATATATAAGAACTAGGAGGGCACCCAAGGATCTTAAAATTTTCTCATCAAAGTTGTTTTCCCATAAATTTAAGTGCGTTAGCTTGCTCAGTTTAGACAAACAATTAGATTTTGAAAAAAAAAAAAAAATCCATCGTTAAATTTATCAACAAAATGCGGAAAGTCATTCTCAAAAAAAAAAAAAAAAAAAACAAAACAAAACAAAATGGAAAAAGTCTCATATCATGTTATGCATTAGCACAATAATTGTAAAATATGCACATACCTTTGCTCAAAAGAAGCCACATATTATTGGAACTTAAATCCAGAGATTTAAGAACTGGAAGGGCACCTAAGGATCTTAAAATTTTATTGTCAAAGTTGTTCCCCCTTAAATTTAAGCATGTTAGCTTTCTCAGTTTAGACAAACAATCAGATTCTTAAAATAAAAAGTATAAAAAAAATAAAAAAAAAAAATCCATTGTTAAATTTGTCAACAAAATGCGGAAAGTCATTCTAAAAAAAAAAAAAAAAAAAAATGCAAAAACAAAAAGGAAAAAGTGTCACATTATGTTATGCATTAGCACAATAATTGTAAAACAAGAAAAAAAAAATGCATTGATTAATTGTGCTATAAAGAATCAAATATGTTTTATGGAATAATCATTACCACACACCGCTATCTATCCTTTTTGTTTTTTGGATTGGTGCGAAGTTTTATGATTGTGCTCTTATCATATAAATATAGATGTTTTTTTTGCTAGTATCTGCCTTTCTTATTTATGAAACCAGAGACAAAGTCTATGTCAAAATCCCAAACGTTATAGGTGTTGCCATGTTGGTAGTAGCTGTTAAAGAAAAGATAAAGCACCGGTAATAGTAGCAATTATCAATTAGTGAGAAAGCATGAGCAAGGGAAAATATTAAAATAAGTAACAATTTACAATATAATTTTACAAACTTTTATTTGTAAGAAAATACAAGTAATTTATTTATTAACTTTTTGTAACGATTGGAAGTCATTGTCTTCATTTCGTGTTCTTGAGAACTGGTTTGCTGATCATAACACACAAGTAAAAGCAATAAATTAAATACTATGTGTAAAGCAATTATTCAATAACCAAAGGAAAGTTAAAATAATTATTTGCGTTACACGTTCAAAGAATTAGCCCGATTAGGCCCTTTTGACTTAAAAAACAAAAAAACAAAAAAAAGAGTTAAGTCATTTTGTGGTGTGTATCGTATTGTAAGTTTTTCAAAAATTCTTTTCCCTCTACCCCTGTGTGTTTATCTATCAAAAAAATATTAACTAGGTAAGTTCCCACATTGAAAGCCTTGTACTACCCTTCTAAGAGTTGAGGCTTTTTGAGTGTGTGTTGTATTACAAGTTTTTCAAAAATCTCATTCCCCACCGTGCACCCTTAGTGCGGTGATCACTCTACAAGTATAAATACTTGTGGGGTGGGGGAGTAAGGGTCGGGGTTCAAGTATCCAGAAGGGAGTTTCACACACATATACATTTAAATTAGGCTAGAGTAGAAATTTTATCTTGTAAAAAAAAAAAAAAAAAAAATCTCACTCCCCTCTTCCCCTTTATAAGATTCTCAATATCACTTCCCTTTTTTTTTCTTTTTTTTTTGGGGGTGGGTGTGGGGGATCACTTCAAAAGCTACCATGTGAAATTCAAATTAGATTATCAATTGTATTTTAAAAGAATATATGTTGACAACTTACTGTTCAAAATTACTTTTATATATAAGCATATGAATCAAATTCTAAGAGTTCATTTAGTACACTGTAATAGACCCTGTAATGAAAATCGAACCGAACCGAGAGGTTGGACCGTGAAAATTGGGAACCGAGATGAAAACTGGTTTTTTAAACATAAAGAACCGGATTTTTTGTTAATTCCATGAACCGTTAAAACCGGGGTTGAACCGCACGGACTGCACAAACCGGTGAGAATCGTGCGATCCAACCCCTTAGCAATTTTTTTTTTTTTTATAAAAAAAAAAACACTTAACACAATTTTATTCTACTTAATTAAATTATCCATCTCTTACAAGGAAAAAAAAATTATAATTAAAATCCTTCAAAGATATTCAACTTTACTTCAAAAATTAATCATAAATTTTAATGTTTTCATGGTTATTATTTTATTTTATTAACTTTCTTATTTAATTATTAAATATATGCTTGAAAATCATTAAATTTCCCTCACATATATAGATATATTGTCAATTTTGCTAGTTTTATAAATTTAATATCTATATTTAGGCTTTAATTAATTATTAAATTAATTATGACATCATCACGGTTCGACCCCGGTTCGACCTCGGTTCGACCTCAAAAACCTTGAACCTCTCCCTTTTATGGTTCAATGAATGGTCCGGATCTAAAAACCTTGGTAATAACTAATATATAAGAATAACTATTTACTTGTTTGGTTGAGTTTTTATTACAATGAATAGTTATTCCTTATGAATAGCTATTCTTTAAAATGAAGAATAACTATTCCTTATTAAGATGATTGTAATAACTATTCCTTAACCTCTTTAATAGCTAAAAATATTAAAATTCCAAAATACCCAAAAATATTAATGCTTTATTATTCCTTGTTACTAGGTTCTCTCTCTCTCTCTCTCTCTCCTCTATGTGTGTCTCTTTCTCTCATGACTATTTATTTTTTCCTTTGCTTCAAGATAAAATTTATGTTTTTTTTTTTGTAGTTCTGCTGACAAAAGCTAATGGATGAGTTTGAATTTCTTTCAATTCACCTTTTAAAACCAAATAATGATAATAATAATAATAATAATTGCAATGAACAATTCCCAACAACACACTCTCTATCATAGTTTTTAGACCCAAATTGTTCAAAGAACTGATAAAGGGAAAAGTTCAAGGCTTTTAAGGTTAGACTGAAGTTCAACCGAGGTCGAACCATGATGATGTCATAATTAATTTAGTAATTAATTTAAATAAAATAAAGGTATTAAATTTGTAAATATTAGCAAAGTCAACTAAAATATCTATAAAAAATGAACCAAACTTTCAATTAAATTTTCATGATATTATAAGGTTAACATAAAATAGTACATTATAAGGTTAATAGAATATAATATAACATAAATAAGCATGAATAAATATTGTATAATAATCCTTCAAATAAAAGATTAACTAGTAAAACTAATAAATTGTCAAAGTTCGATTTCATAGTAGATTCTTACCTTGAATGGGTAAAGTTCCATTAAGTCCAACAAAATATAATGATATAGCCTTGAGAAAAGATAATGCTCCGATATATGGAGAAATAATTTAAACTCAAATCTAAATCTCTAAACTGCTAAAGTTAGCCATATCCGCAAGAAGAATTGACGATAGATAGTGTCAAGAGAAAATATTTAAAATATTGGCTTATACTAAGCAAATAGGATGGAGCCAAAAATAGCTGACACAATGATGATTCGCTAATTACGGTCCAACAAAAATGATATCCAGCTCTAATTTTGAAATTGTTTTTTATTAGAAAATTTTATTTCATCAATATTAAATATAATGTGCAACTGCGCTCTGTTATATCCTTAATAACAGAGCCAACCGCCATCAACATTTTTTTTCTTTACTTCGTAGTTGTACGTGTTTTATTATTATTATTATTTATTAACAATGCTAGGCGCAAACTGGGTTTGATGAAATCAGATATAAATAATAAGAGAATTTGCAAGGACTGTCGCACCATTTTATTTGGTTTTAACAAACGTTGAGAGAGGGTAATTAAGAAGCAAGATGGAACCATTTTATGTGTCTCTTAATCAATGCATACGGCAAATTGGAAATAACGTGTTATATTTTGGAGTGATGTAAACATATGATGTTATATGGAAAACAATGATTTGTTCATAAATATTTGACACATCATAATGAGGCTCCTTAAATACTTCTAAATAAATTATCATTATATATATTTGACATATGTAAAGTTTTTTTTTTTTTTTGGTAAACATTTGACATATGTATTTGACATATGTAAAGTTTATTTTCTAAATATTTGTATTTAAAGTTTAGAGTAAATGAGATTTCAAAAAAAAAAGTTTAAAATAGAGAGAAATTATATCTAATCTAATGATTAAAATGACTCGCCCTCTAAAATAAATTTAATTAATCAAATTGAGAGTAGATGACCAACTATAATATTTTAAATTTGATTTGGGATATTTAATCAAATAGAATTACCTTGATCCCAAGCCTTTCGTATTAAGCGTAAAGTTCTTTTGTGTTTGTGTCTGTGTGTGTTTTGGGGGTGGGGTGTATGATAGCTCACATACCTTCATTTCCTAACCAACCAGAAATTCCGTTGTAAGATAAATCAAGAATTCTTAGCTCCTTAAAAGGATGCAACAAGGACACGTTTAGGAACCAAGTCCCCTTCTGATAAAGTTGCTCTTTGTTTATATTGGAGAGCGTGAGATTGATCACATGACCAGTGGTGGTGCTACAATTGACCCGCTCCCAACTACAACACTCACCCTTTGTTTCATAAACCCAAGTTGGAAGAAGGGGCTTGGTATAATTAGTGTGGGATTTTAGAAAGGCTTTCAATTCTAGGAGACCCGTCCTCTCTTCCTCAATACAAGCTCTGTGCTCATGAATTTGAACACATAGTAATAAAGCCCACAGCAAAGACTTCACTAAAGGCCACCCCATTGAGAAATTTTGTGAAACACCTTTCATTTCTAGCTAAACCAGCTTGTGTGTAACAGTGTAAGTACCCAAGATAAGAAAGTTACAAGTCCATAAGCCTTTATATAGAGAAAGTTAGAAGGTTTTCTTATTTAAATCCATAATTTATAAGATAAACTTTTGTTTAAGTCTTTGGGCATGAGAATCTCATGACATGTAATTGGCTTATATGATTATATCCTTTTTATTCTAAAAAAATATCAAAATTTTCCAATGGGTTGGTTAAAAAAATTTATTATTAGTGGAATACTTCGTTAATGTCACACATCTTGATTTAGTCTAGTTTGAAGATTGTCTTGTAGATCAGTCACAACTCGCAATGTCTATCTAATCTTTCTTCCTCAAAATTGACTAGTTTTCAGTTGCTAATGGAATCCATTATGAGTGTTTAATAACGTAGTATATGTTATAAAAAATAAAAATAAAAACAAAGATAGCGGCATGGTTTTAGGAAACTTTTATTAATTTGAGATAAGTATGAAATTTTTTTTTCTTTCTAATCATATGTTTTACAGAATCTTGTACTAGGGATTTTTTTTTTTTTTTTTTTTTTTGGTTTTGCCTGCACTTATTTTTTTGCTAATTACCTGATTGGTGAGACCAAGGGCTAATGGGTTAGATTTTTTTTTTTTTTTTTTTTGAGAAAGTTTCAACCTCTGGCGTCTGCTCCTAATGATAGTTTTTTATCATCAGACCAAGAGCCCAATCACAAATAAAATAAAATATCACCATTTTAAAAGAACAATGCTAGTTTTCTTAAAATAATGATAATAATAATGTTAGGAACACCTAATTATATATTTAAATTCACAACATACTTAAGTGTTATTTTGTAATTAGTGTACTTTTTTTCCCAGCAGCTACTGTAATCATCACAATTTGACATGTAAATATGTTATAAAATTGGGTGTGAGTCTGTCTATGTGGGCGGACTGAAATCAAAAAATTCTCATGAACAACTTTTATTGAATTTTTTTTTTTTTAATATCAATTTTTGCTAATGAACCACTTTGAAAATTAGTTTCATTGCCAATTCACTGGAAAAGAAACCATTTCCGAAACAGTCAGTGCCATTAAAATGGTCTGTTTTTATTAATGAAATGCTACTATCGAGCCCTCTCTCTCACCCTCCCTCCGTTTGTAGTAGGATGGGGCCAACTGGTTGGAAAAAAACAGTAGAAAAATGATGCTGCTTTGACATTTGTTTCCTATCAATTTTTTCTTGAAATTATTTGTTGCATCTAATTCACAATTAATATGTTTGGATCAGGAACTGGTGGAGCCAGAATTTTTATTTAGGGCAGTAAAAATTAAGATTATAAGACAAAGTATAAAAGAATAAATAACTTAAAAATAAGAGCTTAATCTAAATATATAATTTTTTTTTTTGAGAAACTAAATATATAAATTTTAAACATCTAATATGATTCCTTTAAAATAAATTAAGAAAATAATACATAGTTAAAAGTATAGTATTATACCTACAAAGTTGTATACACATAATCTCACTACCTTCGTTTCTTTTAAAAATATATTTAAAATGCAACATTCTTTCTTTATTCTTCTAAGTACTTAAATTTTGGATGTATAGTAAAAATCAAGAATTTAAAGCTATAAAATATTCAAAAAATTTAAAAAAAAAAAAAATAGAGAAAACTTCAAGGTTTTCTATCGTATAGTACTTAAGTAATTTTTTTAAAAATGATTTTGTGGTAAAATATGGGTCCCATTAATTTAAGTCTTTTAAGTTTTTTTCTCCTATTCTTTAAAACTTGTTTTTCTTTTAAATAAAGGCCTTGAAGTTGAGTGCCGTGGGAAGTTATTGAAGAATAAAAAGTGATAAGCCAAACAGAAAGTGCTGTGAGTTCACAACTATTGAAAAGATTGAGATTAGGGAGAAATTATTACATCTCACAGGTCAAGGGTATTATATAGAAAAAGTTTAGAGAAAATAATGAAAACTTCCTTGAGGATTAGTAAACTTGCACTTTGATCCTCTTATTTCTAAAATTTATAGTAGTCTTGATCAAAATTAACTGTCACCTAAATGGTGTCAACAAAAGTAAAAAATAATTCAAAATATGCATTAATAAAAATGGTTCATGTCTCTTTCAGTCTCAAGTTTATTCTCCTCTACTTCACATTCTCCTACTGCCGTGTGATTGCTTGTTAGTCAGTCTCCCACTGGATCAATTTAGTGGTATTAGTATATGTGAATTTAGGATCGATCGCTCAGTTTAGTGAATAATATCATTTTCAAGACCGGCTTGCATGACAGTTGACATGATGACTTGTAATTGGCTTATATCTATTTCTTTCTACAAAAAGATCCAATTTTTCCAACGGGTTGGTGAAAATAATTTATTATTAGCAGAATCAATCGTTAATGTCACGTGTCTTGCTTTAGTCCAGTTTGAAAGATTGGGTTGTAGAAGTCACAACTTACAATGTTCATTTTTCTTCCTTAAAATTGAGTTGTTTGCAGTTATTAATGGAATCCATTATGTGTGTTTAACAACGTAGTATGTGTTTCTCAAAAAAAAAAAAAAAAAAAACGTAGAATATGTTATAAAAAAAAATTAAAAAATTAAAAATCGTTGCATGGTTTTAGGAAACTTTTATTTGGGATAAGTTGGAATGTTTTTTTCTCTTTAGGAAACTTGTACTAGAGATAACAGTCTCTTAGAGCATTAGCATTGAAGAATGCTAATGCTATATCTAAGGTCTTTTTGGCATTTCATAGTTCAAAAACCTTTGCATCAAAAAATGGTATACCTGACTATTGCAAAAATTTTTGCAATAGTGCTACAATACAATTCTAAACTTAGAATTGTACTGTAGCACTATGGTAAAAAAAAAAAAATTTATTCCACCCCTTTTCCGTTGGAATCAAATCATTGGTTGAAAAAAAGTGATGATGTGAAAGAAATAATAAAGAAAGATTAAAAAATAATATTTTAATAAAAAATTAAAATAATAGAGTTTTTGGATGTAGGGTGTATTATAAAATGGTATGATATAATTGATAAAGTAACTTTTTGGGATGGTAAAATAGGATAGAGTAACTTTTTGTTTTGTTCTGCCTTTGCGTATGTATTACGCTGATTGGTGGGAGACCAAGGACTAATGGGTCTGCTTCTCTTTTCTAAATCGAAAGAATAATGCTAATGACTACTTTGTAAATTAGTTTCCTTGCCAACTCAATGGAAAGCGAAAAATGATGCTAATTTGACATTAGTTTCCTATCAATTTTTGAAAATTCGTTGCATGTGATAAATTAGTGATTTGACATTTTTTTTTTTTTCCTATCAATTTTTGAAAAACCATTAGTTCGAGTGAAAAAATAGCTCTCACCCTTCTTCCTTTTAAAAATTCTCAGCTTCTAGTAAACTAACGGTATGTTTAGTTTGGGTGAAAAATGAGTTATGATGGTAAAAATTCTCCTTTATGCTTGAGCCATCTTACCGTGTGAACTTTTCCCATCCCAAATATAGGTTTTGTCCAATGTACCCCATCTCACTCTTTATTTATATATATATATATATATATATATATATATATCAGGCGTAGAGCCAAGGAGAGGGGGCAACTGCCCCTCAGCCTGCCCAAAATCTATATATATAATAATAGGTAAAATTGAGAGAAAATCTAATTAGATTTCAAATTGAAATTAAATTAGAGTCTAATTTTATGTCATGTGTTCCATCTAATCTAAGTTTTTAAATTTTTGTGCCAAGTGAGTTATTTTAATGTAAAAATTGGATTTCAATTAGAGTTTAATTTTGTACCATGTGTCCCATCTTATCTAAGTTTTTTTAAATTTTTGTGTCAAATAGGTTAATTTAGTATTAAAAACAAGGAGTCCAATATAAATAAACCATAAAAAATATATAATTTTTGAATGATTTTATATTTATGAGTCTTTTTATTGTATAACTAAAAACAATTCAAGTTTATAAGTCATATATATATATATATATATTAATAGCCAAAGTTAAGAGGAAATCCAATTAAATTCTAAATTGGAGTCTAATTTTACGCCACGTGTCTCATCTAATTTTTAAATTTGTGTTTCAAGTGAATTATTAGGTGCAAAAATTAAAATTAAAGAGTCTAAATTCAATTAGATTCTAAATTGAATTTTAATTAAAGTTCAATTTTGCGCATGTGTTCCATCTAATTTTTTAATTTTTGTGACAAGTAAATTATTGAATACAAAATCAGAAGAGTCTAGATCTAATTAGATTCTAAATTATATATATGTAATTGTAATTGTTTTTAAATATATCTATGCATATGCACGAAATTACATATTAATCTATATATATATATATATATAATAATAGGTAAAGCTGAGAGAAACTCAAATTAGAGTTCCAATTTTACTCCATGTGTCCTAAATTATTTATTCTTAAAAGGTTTTATTTCTTAATTTTAGAATCAAATATGGGACTGTATCATAAATATTCATCTAAGTTATTTATTAAATACAAAAACCAAAGAGTCTAAAATAAATGAATTGTAAAAAAAAAAAGTGCTTCACAATAATTTTAAAAAAAAAAAATTGGACAATTTACATTTTATACCTAATAATATTCTTGCAAATTTTTTTAAAGAGTTAACAAAATATAAAAATGACTATCAATAATATTTAAATTATATATATAGGAATTATATTATACATCTTATTGTATATCTTTAAGTATATCAATGCATATGCATGGGGTTACAAGCTGGTAATAATAATAGGTGAAACTGAGAGATACTCACATTAGAATTTTAAATTAGAGTTTCAATTTTGCGCCATATGTCCTAAATTATTTATTCTTAAAGAATTTTATTTCTTAATTTTAGAATCAAATGTGGGACCACATCATAAATATTCATCCAAGTGAGTTATTAAATACAAAAACCAAAGAGTCTAGAATAAATAAATTGTAAAAAAAAAAAAAAAAAAGTGCTTCACAATAATAATAATAATAAATAGACAATTTACATTTTATACCTAATAATATCCTTACAAAATTTTTTAAAGAGTTAATAAAATATAAAAATAACTATCAATGTTATTTAAATTATATATATATATATATATGAATTATATCATGTATCTTATTATATATTTTTAAGTGTATCCATGCATATGCATGAGGTTACAAGCTAGTTTAAACTCTAATTAAGGTTGTTGTTTAAATCATAAAAAGGCACCAATTTTATTACAAGATTCTTTATATATATATATATATATATATATATAAGATAGAATTTTATTCTAACCTAATCTAAGTGTGTATATGTGTGAAACTCCCTCTTAAAAACTTGACAACAATTAAGTTAATTTATTTTATTTTATTTTTTAAAAAAATCCTGTAATTAAAAGCATAACCACGAATATAGTTACGGCCACAAACGTGATGTACCTGATAAAGCTGGCCCAATTGGATTTCTTGTTGATAAAATATCAGCCCGAATAAACCAACCCAACTGAATGAATGGACAAAGAGATGCGACCCTTCTCTTTTCTTTTTGCTGCTGCTTCCAACTTTGAACTTCTTAGCTGTTACAATCTTGGTGAGCCTATCATGATGAATACTTGATTGGCATTTTGAGTACCAATTCAAACTGTGACCATGAACATGAAGTGACAAGGAAATGGATGGCAAAGGCAGCGATGATCAATTGATCATATTGACAACGTAGCAGCTCTAAATCTTGAACATGCAATTACCTTTCATTCTTTCATAGTCATAGCTCTGTGTCTTTTTGTGGTGATAGATTAATGCTTATTTCATTTGGCAGATAGTTGGGTGTGGGATGAACTTTGCTTATCAAATGGGTTGGAGGAAATATTTGATCGGTCCTTATAACATTACTTGACACTTCAATACATATCATCATTTTTCTATCTGGCCGTGCATTAGAGGGACGAATCATTTCACTTTCGACGAAACTGAAGTGAGTAGAAACATGATTTGACTTAACTGTCCCTACTATTGCTTACTCTTCCATGTTTAATGTGGAAAGAAATTGAAAGCAAATTTTGTGGAATATGTTAAGAAGAATGGGTGGTCATTTTCACGAGTCTCTCTCTCTTTATCAGCTACATTTTGGAAACATTTTCATTCAAACACCTCAAGAATTATGGGCATAATAAAGTTAGGGAGCCAATAAAAAATTACTACAGTTCACAACATTTCAAATTAGCTTACCCCTGTTCACCACAATCTGCAATTAAAATTTTTTTAATGACCCATATGCGAGATGGTAGACTAATTTAAAATGGTTGTAAAAAATTTTTGCTTCCTAAAAAGAACTCCTATAAACTACATCAGCATATTATTATTTTCTATTATTATTATTATTATTATTATTATTTGTATATGTGTGTAAAACTCCCTCCTAGAAACTTTAATCTCAACCCTTGCCCCTCCACTCCCCACAAACATCCCACAAGCACTTATACTTATGGAGTGACCATTACAGCAAAAGTGTGTAGTGTTGGCATATTCTTTTATATCTATATATATATACACACACGAAAGCTTGATATTTTATTGACATAGTAGGTCAATTATTACTGGCACCAGTATTTTTAGTATTGATAAATACTAATTAGTTCCATTGCTTCCTCTCTTAGATACCACTCCTTTAGTCATGTGAAGCGTAGTGGTAATTGCGTAGCTGATAAATTGGCCAAATTGGCCAAGTATTGTAATGGCACTCAGATATGGATGGAAGACATCCATAGAGAGGCCCACCACCTTGTATTGTTTGACCAAAGTTTGGTTAGTTGAATAAAATCACGGTATTCTTTCTCAAAAAAAAAAAATAATAAGATGGGTTAGCACTTTTTGGTGTTTTCAGGACATTTATGGTTGAAATCTCCTCCCCGCTGTAACTATCCATTTAAAAAAAAAATTATGATGACTATCATAAGTACATCACTTGACTTAAAAGTTTAAGTCAATATTTTTCGACTATAATGTTATATTAACTATATATATATATATATATATATATATATAACTATCAATTGTGAAACTTTACTACTTAGCTAACCAAACCATTTTTGGTATGAAAATACTCTATTTCAATTTATAAAAAGAGACGCTTGAAGCAAATTTAAAACTTTACAAGTGATAGTCACAAAGGCACTATTTCTATTGAATACTTTTTTATTTTTGAGCTAATATATATAGGTGTTCAAAGCTTTTCGAACACTTGATTGTTGGATATTTTTGTGTTTTTGTTTTTATTTTCTCTCTTATGATTCACTAGTGAAGAGGCTCTTGAAAACTAATAGGTGATGATGTTTGCTTCTCTTTCAATTGTTTTCTTGACTTACTGGCCGTGTATTTAAGGGAAGGATTGACTGCATCAGGAAAAAGGACTGTTCTAGCCGTGTATTTGGGAGAAGGAGACTTGGTCATGCATTAGAGAGGGCTACTTAGCTGTGACCAACTTCCCCTGCATTAGGGGAAAGCATCATTTCACAAATATGAATGAAAGACTGACTTGGACGACAGAGATGGAAACTCATGAGATAGTGTCATGAGAATCCTTTCACAACACACATCTATAGTATAATACTAGAGTTTGATATTAGAAGCCTAAATTGTCTCCCTACACTTATCAGAAAGCATGCTACTTTAAGAAGAAAAAAAAAAAAAAACAATCATCATACACGTTTTCGTCTTTTCGTAGCGGGCTACTAAAATAGTTAAATTCACTATTATAGAATTTATTTGCTTCTCACAAGGTCATAGTATATATATCGTACTGTAGGGACACAATTTGTAACGACCCACAAAATAGTGTTGGGTTCGCACGTTAAGGGCCCGAACAATACAATTTGTAGAGAGTGGGCTTGTGAGGCTAGGCCTTGGTCACCGAACAGTGGTTTAGCTATGGTCAGCCATGGTGTTTAATTATGGAAATTTACATGAAGGCGAATCCTAACGAGTTTAACGGGATCTTCTTCTGGTGGCGACAATGAATGGTTCCCATTTTTTAGACCTTGTCCGAGGAGCTTCCTCCCCCTTCCCCTCTTGTTCTCCTTCCATTTTATACTAGTATTTACCCCTCTTCTAGTGTCCACGTGTCAACTCCATTTTTTGGGGTTGAGACTTGTCCTATCAGCCCATACCTAGAGTGGTTGGGAGTAGTTGTAAAAACTGGATAGCATGGTCCAAGGCATAGACCTGTCAGACGCAAGGTTTTTTATTGCTGTATTGACAGCTTTTTCCCTTGACCTGCTCCTGCACTGAGCTCATCCTTTTTCTTTAGGTGTCCTGTGGGATGCTGAGCGTGAGATCGTTCTCGGCCACATCCTTGGGCCTTTTTGGGGTTTTCATTATGCGTCCTCGACAATAGGTCTCCTCGGCTTGGGTCTTGGGCCCTAATGTAAAGTGGGCCGGGACCACAAATTCTCCGGCCCCACACGTACAAACTACAGACTTGTATTTTTTAGACACAAAAAATGTCAATGATGAAAAAATTGAAATCACCTTCTTTTTGTGTATAGAGCATTAAAAAATCTACTTTGTGTTCTTTCCATTTAGGATGTCAACCACAATATATGATTTAAATTTTTTTAATGACCCACATGTATGAGATGATGTGCTAATTTGAGGAATGTTGTGAAATTGTTGTGAATTTTTATTGTGTCCTTGACATGACTCATATTTTTTTCTAATTTTTCACAGTTTCATACTGTTTCTATAAATCTTAATTTTAACTACTTAAACAAATAAAGAAACATATGCTTAATTCTACAAATTTTTTTAAAAGAATTCAAGGCACTGAAACATTAATACAACTTTTAGGTATATTATTATATTCCCAACACTCCTATATTAATTTATTTTCTCAATTTATTTTAATTTCAAAATTATGTATTCAGATTTTTTTTATTTACTATAACTTGATTATTTTTGTTTTCTTTATTTGAATTATATGAAAAAAAAAAAAATATATATATATATATATATACACATGTATTTAATTGAGCTTATGAAGAAACATGATCATAATAATGAGTATCAAGGTGTCATTTAATCTTTGCCCCTAAGTTGAAATCCTAACTTTGCCACTAATATATATATATATATATATATATATTTATTTAAAATAGTTATAGGTTTGAGTGTTATGTTATAAATTATAATCAAAACTTCATAGAGTTTTTGTGTTTTATGGGAAAACTATAAAGAATTATGTATATTTGTTCCTTTATTTTATTTCGTTTTGTAAAAATAAACGTAGAGAGAAAAATATTGAAGGTATGGGTAAAGAAGTTATTTTTCCTAATATTTTCACGAACACAACTGTAGGGGCGGATTTTTGGGGCCCAGGCCCAGTGAGCAGGGGACTCTGGTCCAAAAGACCCTCAACAATGAATTTGTAGAGAGTGGGTCGAAGAACTAGGTCAAGACAGAGTGTGCGTAATACTTAGTAGGCCATGCAACCATCTAAACGTAGGAACGTTTTATTGAGCCTCCTGGGATAACAGTTCATGGAACAACAGCTTAGACTTTTCTTACAGAACCTCTCTCTTTTCCTTACTTTTTTGCTTTCCAGCTCCCGATCCCCTGGTCATGGGGGTTTTCTTCTCTTATATAGCATCCTTCGGATGATGATGGCCCTACACTTGTTGATCATCTAGGCCTCTACTTGAGTGTCTGTCCCATAGGACATCATCCTCCTTTTCTGTGAGTTGCACTAGCCAAGATAATATTGTTCTCCTGTCCTCTCCACATTAATGCGGCTGGAAAAGTAGCTTCCTTGCATTTAATGCGGCAGTTGTGGTTGCCCCCTGCGCATCCAGCATTTTCCTTCGATCTGGGACGATTTCCCACTATGTGAAGGGTGTGCGTTGGGTTCCCATTTGATGCGTCCGAGGAGACATTCCTCCTCGGACGCCTCTTAAACAGGCCCAGCCCGGCCCAACAGGGTTGGGCCGGAAGTCCTCTGGCCATGTCTTCACTTTTTGTCATGGTTGGGCCCCGCATGGGTGCCAAGGTCCACCGTTGACTGATGAACTTTTACCCCCACAACAACTAAATACTTGAAAATAATTTTTTTTTGCAAAAAATATTATCACCTGAAAACATTTTATGGTGGTTGGAAAATATTTTTTTCGGAAACAAACACAGCCTTATCCTTTTCTGTTTTAATAGGTTCAGTCAAATTCCTGTTACACCTTTTGTTTACCTAGCTATTATTGAAATTTGGAAAAGAGTGATGATGCAGGTATTAATCTTGATAATGACGAAAGTAATTTGACCAATATTGAACAGGGTGATGGGATTTCTTTTGGGTTCTGTCACGATTTGATCCTCTTTTTTTCTTTTTCTTTTTAGAGAGGAAGATATAAGTGATATTAATTGTTAAGTGTTAACATTATGAAAATTTACAGTGTTTTATTAACCATATTGTGAATTCCATACCCAACCTCATTTTAATATGATTAACGGAATGAAAAATGAAATATTTTGATAACAGTTACTCTCTGTCTCTAATATATATATATATAAATATTGAGAATCTTGGCCAATAATATATTGGCCAACTAATGTGGCCCTAATCAATCAACGTATCTAACACTTCAAAGAAAATTCATGTGGACGTGAAGGGAGAGAAGGAAATTGAAAGATCATACAATGATACATTTACATACCAACCAACCATTTGACATAGATGATAGAACACAGAGGAGAAAAATGAAGATCGTGTGCGTGGATAGTGGGACAAATTAAGAAGAAAAAGAAAAAGAGGAAAAGAACAGAAATAGAAGACTTAGATTTTTGACCAGCTACTCCAAACAAGCGAAATTGACTGGCAGAATTTGCTGAATGGCTCGAATTTTATCTGACGTGTTGTAGGGGAATTTATCGTATCAGTCTGATGACTTGTATGAAAATTATCATATCCATGAATCATGATGGTAAGAAATTAACAATTTTGATAATGATTGTATGTTTAATGTCTCAAAAAAAAAAAAAAAAGTTTCTTCATTTAGCTTAACATGTAAAGCTTTTTGTATTGAATAAAGAGATCTAAGATTCGAATCTTGGCTACTTGCCAAAAAGCAATTAAGATCTTAACCTGATAATAAAGAAGAATTATAACAGAGAGGATGCTAAAGATTCAACTTTCGATTATATTGAAAACCAATTAGTGTGGCATGATGATAAAAAACAATCATAATGGATCAAGCGCCAAAGATTAAAATCCTTTCACATCTATAAATATAAAAATATTTCCCTAAATATTGATTTTAACATGTGAAAAAAAAAAAAATATATATATATATATATATATATATTCGATTTTGGGGCCTAATCTATCATGCAATCAAATATTATATAAATTTATTCTGTTTTTCTTTAAATATATATTGGAATCTTCAAGATAATGCAATCGATTTTTGTTAGCCAATCAAATTAGAATTTTGTGACCAAAAAAAGAAATGGAACATTCATTGGAATAATAAAAAGAAAAACCAAGATAAATTTGCAATCCCGCGTATTGACTAATTGGTTTGATTGATACATGAGTAAATTTAGAGGAAGAAAATGGGTATTTGTCCCTTTCGCCAAAACTTTTTAGCAAAATGTTCCATGTCTGAAACTAATTAAGGAAATGCTCCTGTTTTGAAACTTGATTTTCTAAAACTCGAGTTTCAATTTAAAACTCGATTTTTGGACAATCGAGTTATAAGCAAACTGAAAAAAATTTTAAAAAAAAAAAAAAAATTATGGAACTCGATTTCCATGTAAAGTACTCGAGTTCCATGAACTCGAGTACCGTGTGAAGTACTCGAGTTCATGGAACTCGAGTTCCTTGAAAAAATTTAAATGGAACTCAAGTTCCAAAAATCAAGTTTTGCATTTGGAACTCGATTTTTAGAAAATCGAGTTTCAAAACAAGGGCATTTCCCTAATTAGTTTCAGACATGGGGCATTTTGCTGGAAAATTTGTGAAAAAAGGGTAAAAGCCCATTTTGGCCAAATTTAGAGACATTTAAGATATATTATAAGTAATATATATTAAATAAAAATTTTTGGATGTGTTTTGGATTTTACAAACGGTATAAAATAGAAAATTGTAAACTCAAAGAGAAATGGAAAATTGTTAGTTTCTATCAATTTTACTATAAGACGCTTGGCAAAGAAAATGTCTTAAATATAAGCTTAAATTTAATAAGAATGTGGTGTGAACCTAGAAGTTTACTACCATCAATAATGTCATGCTACATCAAATTTTTTTACAAAAAAAAAAAATAACAAATATTATCACAATCCTTTTTAATAAATATATTCAAATATTAAAATAAAAACAAAAAGGCCAAAACAAAGTGCCAGAAGGAGAACCACCATAACTATCCGAGACGATGCTAGAGTTAAGAGCTACCACCTTCGATGAAGTCATTTCATCATCATTCAGCCTTTGGCTTAGGAGTTTTTCATCTCTAGCTTCCTCTTCGATGACAACATGTACAAGACAACAACTGGTCTTGCTAGTTCATCTCCGACGACATATATATTAACATTGGTTGTTAATGATGACCCCCACTAATTCCTAACGATTCTTTGCTCTGATTTTTTTTTTTTTTTACTTTGATATATTTAAGGAAATTATGATAATGTTTAATACTCTCTATTCATTTTTGTGAAATAATTTAATTTGGCAATACATTATTTGAGGATTGTAAATGTATGTGATTACACCAGATCTTTATTGAATTTAAATTTTAAACTCTACTATTGGTTATTACTATATGTTTCAATAGAAAATATATGTATTAAAAAACCTATCTCAAAAACCAAAACAAATATATATATATATATATATATATATCCCTTGTTTTCTTGTGTTTGGTTGGCAAATCTTAAAATAAGCTTGAAAATATTTTTTTGTTATTTAGTTTGCACATAAATTTTTTTCTTTCTGATCATATGTTTTACAGAATCTTGTACAAGCGATTTTTTTTATACCTATATCAAAAACCAAAACAATAAATAAACAAAATCCCTTGTTTTCTTGTGTTTGGTTGGCAAATCTTAAAATAAGCTTGAAAATATTTTTTTTGTTATTTAGTTTGCATAGAAATTTTTTTCTTTTTCATCATATGTTTTACAGAATCTTGTACAAGAGATTTTTTTTTTTTTTTTTTTTTTTTTTTTTTTTGCCTTCACATATTGTTTTCGCTAATTGCATGATTGGTGAGGCCAAGGACTAATGGGTTAGTTTTTTTCCTTTTTTTTTTTTTTTTAAGAAAGTTTCAACCTATGGCGTATGTTCCTACTGATAGCTCTTTATTATCAGACCAAGACACCAATCAATTTTTAGTGTAGGCAATGATTGAACCCCAGATCTCCTATTCAACCATCAAATAAAATATCAACATTTTAAAACAATAATGCTAGTTTTCTTAAAATAATGATAATAATAATGAGGAACACCTTATTATATATTTAAATTCACAACATACTTAAGTGTTATTTTGTAATTGGTGTACTTTTTTTTTTTTTTCAGCAGCTACTGTAATCATCACAAATTGACATGTAAATATGTTATAAAATTGGGCGTGAGTCTGTCTATGTGAGCAGACTGAAATCAAAAAATTCTCATGAATGACTTTTATTGATTTTTTTTTTTTTAATATCAATTTTTGCTAATGGCCTACTTTGAAAATTAGTTTCATTGCCAATTCACTAGAAAATAAACCATCTCTTTCTCTAATAATGGGTGCTGTAAGGACGCAATTTGAGTCAAGCCCAAATGATAAAAGGATTTAGGCCCAAAAATCCCAATACAATGAATTTGTAGATGACAATAAAATAAAAGAAGACTGATTTTATCTAAAGAAAATCGTCCTCGGCATAGTCCGAGAAGATCAATTATTGTGTATATTACTTGAAGTTGGTTACAAATATAGTTTTTATTGCTATAGTATTTCTTTTTCAATTCTCCAATCCCCCTCCTTCAGGGTCTTCTTTCTGTTTTATACTACCTTCCTTCTTTCATCCCTACACTCCACGTGTAAGGTAGATTCCTAGTGTTGATCCTTGTCCCATCAGCACCTTCTTGAAGTCCCTGGTAGTAGCTATAAGGCTGAAAATTACTGTTCAGGTATCACCTCCACATAAATGCGGCCAGTTAGTTAGGTGCAGAACATTCAATGCAATGGTAGCAACTTTCTCTTTAGATATTTTAGGACTTCCCTCTATCCTGTGCTTCTAGGATGTTTATCTATATCAATGAAATCTCCTGGAATGTTACCCTGGGTGGTAAACCACCCCTTCGGACCTCGGCTTTGATCAGCCGAGGAGACATTCATCCTCGGACCATCCTCATAGACTCTTACAATCAAGACTAACCTCTTCACTTACTAACACAGACTCTCCTAATAATGTTCACACCTCCTCAGACTACTTCATGTCTTTGGATTGGGCCCCCGGCCAAATATATACATATGTATATTGCTGGGCCTAACGCCCCTACAGGTGCCAACTGCCAACATATTGGAAAAGAAATTCCAATGAAAGTGGTGGTGTTTTGCCATTTGTTGCTTGTCCATTTCCATAACTGTTAGTGCCATTAAAATGGTCTGTTTTTATTAATGAAATGTTGCTATCTAGCCCTTTCTCTCACCCTCCCACTCTTTGTAGTATGATGGGGCCAATTGGTTGGAAAAAAAAGCATGGGAAAATGATGCTGCTTTGACATTTGTTTCCTATCAATTTTTTCTTGAAATTATTCGTTGCATCTAATTCACAATTAATATGTTTGGATCAGGAAGTGGTGGAGCTAGAATTTTTATTTAGAGGTGTAAAATATTAAGATTGTAAAACAAAGTATAAAAGAAAAAATAATTTAAAAATAAGAGCTTAATTTAAATGTACAAACTTTAAACATCTAACTTTAAAATAAATTAAGAAAATTAAACGATGTTAAAAGTATAGTAATATACCTACAAAGTTGTATACACATAATCTCACCACCTTCATTTCTTTTAAAAAAAAAAAATTTAAATGCAACATTCTTTCTTTATTCTTCCAAGTACTTAAATTTTGGATTTATAGTAAAAATCAAGAATTTAAAGCTATAAAATATTCAAAGAATGGAAAACAATAGAGAAAACTTAAAGGTTTTCTATGAATATATACATAAAAATTATATATTCAAAACAATAGTGAGAAACCTATCAAAGTTTGATAGAATTATTTTAATTAAATAAATAACATATTTCTATTATTCTTATCTCTTCTTCCATATTGGAAAGTTGCATAGCAAGTAATTTTCTCTCTCTATGTCTCTCTCTGTTTTTATGCCTTGCATTTGATTCTTTGGCATATTTGTATGCTTATTTAGACTTGCATATTTGCAAGTTCTATTGTGTCTCCAACTTGCATGTCCAGTATGTATCTAAAATATTAATTTTTCCATTTATATCAATTTGTATTTATATACATTCAAAGTTAACCAATAGTAAATATATATTCAAAGTTAACCAATGGTAAATGTTATCATTCTAACATAAATCTTAATATTAACAAAAAATTAAAAAAAAAAAAATTCTAAACTATTCTCTTTCAATCTTTATAAATGTCAAAATTAACAAAATGCAATGACTCAATCTTTTTCTCTTTCTCATCAAGGTTGAATTCAGATTCTTCAAAACTATATTGAAATACAACATATTAAAATAGTACAAAAAGAGAACTTGTAGCATTCATTGTAGGCATCCTTAACGTATTGTTTAACTACAAAAATTACAATCTCCTTATCATATTTGAGAATCAATAATAATAGGGAAAAATAAAAAAAAAAAAACTGCAAACAATGTATTTTTTTAGTAAGAAATTTATTCTAGGAAAAAAAACGAACAAAAAAAAAAAAAAAAACAATATAAGCTAAGAGAAAGGGTATCACTGGAAGGATATTTTAGTTGAGAGTCTAAGATTGAAATTGATAAAGACTGCACTAACAATAGAGAAAACGTACCACATCCATAATCCATTAGCACAAAAAATATAACATAACAATAAAAACGTACCACATCTAGGATTCAATATCCGTCTACACCAAAAACTCATTGGTGTCTAGATCCAATGATAAAGGGCACAATTATTAGAAACGGTCTCCATAGGTTAAAACTCTATCAAAAAACCTAAAAATTAAAAAAAAAATTCTAGAAAATTATAAGGAGGGATCACATATTGATGTGGGAGTCGGGGTTGTGAAAACTTGAATAAAAATTTCCTAAGGATAAACAATGCTATCTTGATTACATGACTTTTTGATTAGTTGGTATGATATCATTGATATGTCCACCTGCTGCTGCAAGCATAAACTTAATACAAACATCCTCTTCATTATAGTTTTATTCTAAGGAAAACAAATGTAACAAAAATATAAATAGATAATTGAAGTTATGCAAGTTCATGTGCTACTTGATTGTTTTCTCTCATCGTGCTCTACTACTCCTTGCTCTTGGGCGAATAGAAATATATAATTTAATTTTTTTTTTCTCGATTGGTTTTACCATTTAGAGATAGTAGAGTTTCAAGTTAAACTCTGATATAAAATCTCATAAAGTTATTAGATATACTTGAAGATAAATATGAAAATAAAAATTTGATGATAATTTATACACGAAAAAGCAAAAGGCCAAACTGATTGCTGAATATAAAAATTGATAAGAACCGTAAATTGTTTAGTTGGTTTCTAATATATACATTAAACCAATAACTGAGCACCCTTCATGAATTTATTTGTTGGTAAAGAAACCAATAAGGACTTATTCATATAATTAACTTCACTTCAATTGCAATTTTTTATTAAATTAGAAATTGTAGTAAGAACAAATAAATATTTGTTTTTATCTAAAAAATTATTGCAAAATTTGGTTTATAATCAAGATAGGATTCTTGATTGTAGTTTAGTTTTTGCTATTCAAACTGATTAGGTCTCTTAGGTACAATAGTTGTATGCCACCAAATAACTAAACTTAATTTTTTTTAAACAGAAATTAATAAATTTTCACGATTTGGTTTTATAATCAAGTTAGGATTCTTGATTGTAGTTTGGTTTTTGCTATTCAAACTGATTAGGTCTCTTAGGTACAATAGTTGTATGCCACCAAATAACTAAATTTAATTTTTTTTAAGCAGAAATTTAATAAAATTTCTGCAATTTGATAAAACCACTTAGCTCAACCACAGCATCTAAGTCCAACTTTTATTATATAGTATATGATATTGAACCCTCCCATTGATATATTTTACATAAGATTAAGATCGAAAATGAAGAAATAAGAAGATAAAACTAAGCCCCTCTTGGAAGATGGTAAAAAATAAATTCCACTCAAATTAATTTACAAAATCAAAACCCATCTCACATTTCACCAGAAATAAAAATCAAAATCAAAGTGGGCAAGGCCAAAACAACCCACAATTAAAGTAAATAAGAAAATGCATAAAAAGAGTAATTCCTTCAAATCCAATGACCAAAACCCAATGCAGTGACGGTAAGCATCAATTGGATGTATGAAATCAAAAGCAGTGGAAGGAAATAATAATAATAGTAATAATACCTACAGATATGTTGTTCAAATGATTTCTAAATAAAATCTCACCGCAAAAGAATGAGTTGTGAAAGAAACTACTCTACACCTTAAACCGAGAATGTATATTTTTAAAGGTTAGAATACTCCTGCCGTCAAAAAGTTTAATTAAGAGTTACTTTATAGTGTTTATTTACTAAATGACATTTCAAGTGATGTTAACATACTCCAAGAAAGTGTTCTTTATCTATCACTCTAAAATAAATCTAAGTATATTGTAATTAATCAATTAGAAATTGTGTGGGGGCAACAATAAGCCTCCTTACATTCTCTCACTAAGCCCACATGGCATTTGAATAACTTAATGAGTGATTGTCATTGTAATATACTTAGGATATTACTTTTATCGTCTAGTTGTGAAATTCTCCTACTCTGATAAACTATACAATACATATAACACAGCGGTAAAACTCTTAATTAAAATTACCATTCCATGTATTACAATGTGTGGTACTATGTGAATACTTTATAAGCTATTAATTCTTAATAAATGGACTACCTATTAACCATTCAAATCCCCTTTCATATATCCACCACGAATAAAACTATCATTATATTTATACTATATGTGAACAAAATAAATATTCTATCTTATTCTCTACGAATAACCAAATAAGTGTCTAAATATAAAAGGAAATGTTAAATCCACAACATTTTCATAATAAATCTTAAGTAACAGAGTGTTACAGATTATTATTGACAGGTTATAAAAAAATTTCAATGATATGTTTTAGTAAGAACCAATAACAACTTATTACTATAATTTGTTGTGAAAGTATTGCGAAACACAACACTTCTCAAATACAAAACAAATAAAGAGAAATTAAACATCAAATAAGCTAACAAGCCCCACGTGTTCAACGTGATTTTTATTGTTTGGCCAACAAACCTTTAGTCATGGCCTTGCGGGATCAATAATCAATAGCTCAATGGTAATATGCTTTTTGGACACCTTTTGTTTCTTTAACATTCTCTCTAACACTAGTGTAGTTTTCGTGAATATGCTTACTTTTGGCTTCCACTTTTATAGTTTTATTATTCTTAGAGAAGAAAAATGCAATCAAATTGTCACGGAAAATTTTGGAAGGTCTCGATATAGAATTGAAAATCTTGAGATTTGTGATAAAAAAAAATTTAAACATAAATAATGCATGTGTTGTAGCTTCATAGTATTCAATATCTAAATTTTTGAGACCTGTGATAAAATTGCTTAACTATAATGCGTGTGTAGTAGCTCCATAGTATTCAATAGCCTCCATGGTAGTATTCAATAGCCTCCATGGTAGATTAAGCAACAATTGTGTTTAGTAATTCTCTAAGATATATCAGCTCCAAAACATAAAAAATAAATTATATGCTGTAGTAAGACTTTCTTGTGTCTACACATCCCGGTAAAATCAGAATTTGGGTAACCAATCACCTCCAACTAATTAATATGCATGTAAGTCAACCTGTAATCATTGGTTCCTTGTAAGTATCTCGACCTTTTTCGCATTTGGGTAACCAGTCACCTCCAACTGATTAATATGCATGTAAGTCAACCTGTAATATCATCGGTTCCTTGTAAGTATCTCAACATTTTTCGCAACTTTCCAACGATCCAAACCAGGGTTGCTTTGATACCAACCTAATGAGATGCTTAGTGTTGAAGTAAACTTTCTTTTGTGCATACTTCCACTACTTTAGGGCAAAGCAAAATGAAAATACAATTGTTTATCTTCTTCCTCAAAACCTTTAATGATATAAACAAATGTTTTATCTTACATAGTCCAACACTAACTACAGTTAGTCCTCTACGTAATTGAACAAAAATTCAACATAAATGAAAAAAGACATTTAAACTCCTATCGTCTAATCATACATGTTAAATGTTTCCCTCCAAAATACAACGTGAGAACTGGTTTACCTTCAATAGTTAGTTCCATGAGCGACCACTACCATGACCCCTCCCACGATCTCGAAAACCCCCATGACCTGGTTGGTTGATATTCATTGAAACAGTCAGTTTTAGTAATCAAATTCATGCACTCATACATGTAAACACCACGACAAGCGTGCACGTGTGTATGTGTGCACGTCTAAGAATATTCAAGCTAGCCAACTAACCTGACGGGGGAGGAGGAGCACCACGCCCCATTGCAGCCAAATCAGGACTGACCTTCTGTCCAGCTTCCTCAAGTATGCTGATGAGTTCCTTTGCAAATCTAGCATTTGCAGCGGTGAAGAAAGTGTATGCAGTTCCTTTTGCCCCAGCCCTTCCTGTTCGACCAATACGGTGAACATAGTCCTCAAGGGATCCAGGGAAGTCATAATTTATCACATATTTCACGTCCTTCACATCTGCCACAAAACAAAAGAGCATTATAAGTTATAAGAAATGCATTAGGCCAACAATTTCTCACATCAGAAGCTTACTTAGATAAGAGAATCTATGATCTCAACACATTTCTGCATGTATGCTAGTGTGTTGTTGTAGCAAATAAACACAAAATGTCAGATGAATACCCCCATAAACCATATTCTGGCAACAATTATGCACAGAGGGGAAGTGTTCAAGGGCAATATCCAACATCCATAGACATGAAAACAAGTGGCTCAAACAAACATACAAGTAGGATCCATGTGACAAATAACACCAACTTAGGTAAAAAAAAGGTGTTCATGAGACAATTTAGAGACCACTAAATATAGCAAAGCAATAACTAAAAAAATGAATCTTTCAAAATAACAGAGTACAGGCATTAGGATAGAAAACATAACAAATGAGTGCAAATAAAAATAAAGGTAAATATCCAACATACGCAGCAAAGAGCTGAGTGAAATGGTTTGCATCTGTTTTATCAATGAAAACATGATTAATACTAAAAATGTTCCTTAAAAAACCGCTTGAAAGATAATAATGTAAGATACAGCTCAAAGGGAAGAAATCCAATGGTGGATTATACCATAAAGCCCATCCAATAAAATTAAAAGAAGACTTAAATTAGGGACAACAAGAAGATCAGATAATAATTTCCTTCCAAAATGAGATGCTGATGATGAGTGCTATTAGTAAATCGTTTACCAACACAATTTCCTGTACTAAAATAGAATTTCTATCAAGTCTTTGAACAAGCTTTAAGAGTTTTATCTCCATACCTAAACCACGAGCTGCAACATCCGTAGCAGTCATTATAGGACTCTTGCCAGCTTTAAACTCTGAGAGGACCCAATCCCTCTCTGCTTGACTTTTATCTCCATGAATTGAAAGAGCTGGCCAGCCATCCATGCGAAGCTGCCGGGTAATCTGATCACATCCTTTCTTGGTATCCATGAAGATCAATATTCGGCTGCCATCCATGATATCCTCCAGCAATTTAACCAATCTGGAAAATCAAACCTATCAGTAAAATGACCACATCAAATCTCATATGATGAGATCTTGAAGAAATTAGAATATACAAGAACAAAATAGAAATGGGGCCTACTTGTTATATTTCTGGTTTTCAGAAACAATGTCAACGTGCTGGCGTATAGCATGGTTAGCTTTCAAATCTTGAGATCCTATTATCACCTATGCAAAGTCCAAGATAAGAGCCAATCACATAACATAATCGCACATTACAAACAGATACACATACCACAAAAGCAGGAACTTTCAAAAAGGGCATATGCCCTTTTTGGAAAAAAAGAAAAGAAAAGAAGGGCATATGCCCTCCAGAACTCTAGCAATTACAAACCAAGCCATTAGACCGTGGAAATTACCCTCAGTTTCAAGAAAAAGGAAAGAGGGGGGAGGAGTAGGAGAAAATTCACAAAAAACAAGCTGCCTCAAAACGAGTAAAATGACATATGAGTTATGACTGGCAACTACACACATCAAAAGTAAAAAATAAAAACGAAACACAGAAAAGAATATATCCTAACAGAAAGAATCCCACAACTGCGGTAGGCAGTAGCAAAATTAAGTTAGAGCACCTTACTTTGTACGGGTTGTAAAGAAACTGCCTAGCAAGTTGTTCAACCTCTTTAGGCCAGGTAGCACTCCAGTACAAAGTTTGACGATCTGGGCGAATCTGCATTGAACAAAACATTAGCAGGGAAGTAAAGGGCCCATTGCATTGCCATCAGTGATACTTAACAGTGGATTAGCTGGCATCTTCAAAATACCACATTTGTACTACTTGCAACTGGGCATAAACATTACAAAGTGATCATTAAAGCAATCGGTATCCCAGGACCAGGGTCAATCCTAGAATGAAGCATTTATTAAATATAAACAATTATAAAATTAAATTAAATTTAAAAAACTACATGGACATTATTTTATTGGCCTCAACCAAGTATCCCATAATTGTTTGTTAAAAACAAGTCCAATCACTAGTTGGACTCGAGTCAAAGCACAAATTTTAAGAAAAAAACCCAATTTAAACTCACATGTCTATAAATCGTACACAATCAATATGATTCATACAATACATATATATGTATCCTCAGATTCATAAGCATGGTCAATACACGCCTATGATACCTACTATTCATATTATACATATTGCACAATACTAACAAGTATGTGCATGTATATAATTAAATGTTGGTAACTATGGTCTTTAAAGCCAATGGCTTTTCAAGTAAACAAGAGTATATGGCTAATATCATGAATAGGCAACAAAATTAAGCAAAATACTGGAGGGTAAGCAGTGTTTAGAGATTTTCCCTTGTTAGTGAAAATTTGAAAATTCAACCAATGATTTACACTCTCTTAGGTAGGTTTCAGTAATAAAAATATTGAATTTTGAATATGTTTGATGGCTGTTAGGTGTTAAAATAGTGGGTTGAACAAGAAATAAGATAAACACTACACAACCACATAGGCAACCATACCTATGTTGTCCGAAACAATCACAAGGCAATCACACCCTCAACACTCCTTAAACCTTAAAATAAGCTTCTGGAATTTTATTAAAATCAATCTCACTATGAATGCTATTGACTAAAATAAGGGAAATTACTAAATCCAAAATCTTTTCCTAAAACACTAGGACTCCTAAAAAAACACTATGACTACTAATAACTAGAAAAGGTACTTTAGAACTTCTAAACCAAATACAAAAATGACTCAAAACACAACATAAGACTCGTAGGCCTTTGGTAGAGACAAGAACAGCCATTCCTCAAAAAATGGAATTTAACAGATTGCCCTTATTCTACACCAACAAGCAAGCCTTAGTCCCTTTTTGGGATTGGCTACGGATTCTCAATAGATTAGTCAAAGTAGGCCACATGTATTCTTTTATAAGATTTATTCCAGTAAAAATTAATTAAAACTAAACCAATAGCTTTCTATCCTGAAGAAACTTAGTACTAAAACTCAATACTAATTAAAGTAGCCTATGAAATGTTCCAAGAAGGTCCCACATCTAAACGAAACCACAAATCTATCTTTTTTTTTTTTTTAATCTTGCTTTTCCTCAATCTCTTTATTGTCTATATCATATCTTCTCTTTGGTAGGGAAGTAAGCAAGAGGCTTCATTAATGATATGGCCTTCAAAAACTCCAAAAAAAAAATATATATATATATATACACAAAAAATAATCTAATAAGTTCTTGTTACAAGTTTAAGTTCTATTGGACAAGACCTGCAATTAAGTACTAGAAGTCAAATTGGGATTCTAAACCAACAATTAGAACTTCCACACTGTTCAAGAACTCAGTTCAGCCAAGCTATTTCAGATCAGACATCTGCTAATCTGCCCTTCTTTTCTAACAGATCTAATCCATAAATGAAAGCAGGAGACAGAAAGGCATAACGAAGAGGAAATATGAGAGCTAGGGGAAACAATCATCTGTCAAAAATTATTTTTGTAACAGAGATAAAAGTACAGTAATGATCATGACATAAGTTTCAAACAGCAAGGCACAATTCAAACCTGAGAAACAAGCTTTCGAATCTGAGGCTCAAAACCCATATCTAACATCCGATCTGCCTCATCCAACACAAGATATGTAACCCTTCGCAAGTTTGTATGATGCGAATCCAACATATCAATCAACCTCCCAGGTGTCGCAATTACAATTTCAACGCCTGGTCCAGAAAAGGAATAAATTTGACATTAACAAAATCAAAAAGAGTAAGCAACTATATAAACCTAGACATGAAAGTAATAAAAAATAGCTATGTCAACTCACATAGTAACTACCTATCACAGGAGAGAGTCTATGGAAATCAAAATACAGCAAGAAATGAAAAGTTCTCTAAAACTCAATCGACAACCTACCTTTCTGAAGATCACGAACTTGAGGTCCCTTTGGAACCCCACCATATATGCATGTATTTTTAATTTTTGATGATGCACCAAATTTAGTACATTCATTTTGTATTTGAACAGCAAGTTCACGGGTTGGAGCTAATACCAAAACAATTGGGCCATCTCCAGGAGCTGAAAAATATAATGGTGATCAATGAAACATATTTCCAGAGATTGACAAAATATAAACAGAGGCATATCAAGATCATATTAAGAATAAATCAACCCAAACATTACACCCTTACAAAGAATAGGCTGGGCATTAACATGGACAATGGCAGGCAACAGGTAGGCAAGTGTCTTCCCTGACCCTGTTTCAGCAATACCAATTAGATCACGGCCCCTTAGAGCCATTGGCCATCCTTGAGCTTGAATAGGGGTAGGTTCGACAAAGCCAGCTTTTGTAATCTCTTGAATAACATAATCTGTTGACAAGTAGGAATAAACATTATCTCACCAATGTCAAAAAAAAAAAAAATAACTTGCAAGTTGAGGATAAGTCAACTAAATTTCAGAAAGGGTAAACTAGACAGAAACAGAAACTCTCAGCTTTGAGTCATGAATCTTGCTCCCCCCCACCCACCTCCTCCACCCCACCCTCTACCTCTCCCTCTCCCCCTCCCTCAACCATCAACTTCCTTCTTTCCTTTTTTGCCACCCTCACATCTTCCTTCTCCCTCCCCCTTTTGCTTCCCTCCACAGTTTGGGTTTTTTCCATATCTTTATCCCACTCCTCCACCTTTGCCTTTGCCCTCCCCTTCCCCACCACCTCAGGGGCCTAACCAAGTTTTGCCTAAAAGGCCTACTCTTGTACCTGCACCTTTTACCACACCAAGTTTTCCCACCATTGAAACCTCTCTTAACATCCCACCCAAACCTATATCCTCTGTTTCTGGAGGCAGCAAGAGCTCTTTTCATATTGATGCTAAACATTTTTCTTTTTCTTTTGATGGAGGGTGGTCTGATTCGTATTCTTTACTTGAGACACATAGGAATGTTAAGAGCTCGATTTGGGTTGGTCGTAAGGGCTTGGAGTGGATACTTACTTGTCTTGAGGATATACGAGATTGGGTGCCTGGCCATGGTTTACTTTGTAAGAGATTTAGGGAGAATGGGAAGTTATTAGAGTTTTGTGGGAAAGCTAACAAAGCTGGTCTGTTTGTTGTTATTACAGTTTATTTCGGAGGATCTAGGAGAGGTTGTATAATGATACCAGCAAGCTCTAATAGAGCTGGCTGGTCTTTGTTTCAGAAAGAGCTTAGGAATTTTTGCTCTGGTGCTGAACCGTTATCTCTGGCCAAAGGTTCTTTTAATAATGGTGGTAGGGGTGGTAAACTTGCTGGTGGTGACCAGAGTGGGAAGTTTTTATCTAATTATGGAAATCAGCAAAAGATCAGAAATTTTGAAAAAATTGAAACATTTTTGGGGCAGAACGTGATGCATGGAAAACGTATAGAAAATGTTTCAGTTATAAAAGGCAATGTTTCAGCTTTTTCTGGCAGACCCATGCGGGCTTTTCAATTTAAGATGACTCCTGCTACCTTGGCGTTGAAAGTGTGTAAGTCTGAGAATGGTAGACGTTCTGTGACTTGGCTGGGTGATAAGGTGCACAGCTGGCCCAAGGTGTTTAGTGATGGGCCAGAAGTAACAAAACAGCCAGGTGGGCCTGTTGTAGCCCAACCCAAGGTGCACAAGGCTTTTCAACTGAAGGGTAGTTTGGTCAAGCCCAGCCTTCTTCATGTGGAGTCTGATGCCCAGGCTTCGTGGGTAGCGGGCGAGAGCTCGAACGGGAGAGGGGGTGGAGACCCAGAGCCACCGGTGTCAGCAACGGTGCCGGAACTGGATCGCGCCGCCTCTACCCTCACCGGCGACCCTGTGCATGTCGTCTCGGTGGTCTCACCGTCGACCAGAGCGACCGGTGCGCCGGAAAATGCCGAGACTAGGTTCATCGGCGAGGAGATCCAGTCTCCGATGGCTGGGGATTTCGTCGGAGGGAGGTTGTCGAGGCCGACGGAATCTGGGAAGGAGTTTTTTTCGCCTCAATGGCATCAGGGAGCAACCCAAAACTAGTTTTCTCCTCTGTTGGGCCTGGTTAGCGAGATGGACTTGTGTTTTGGGGAGTTAAAAAATTCTATGGAGATATCAAGGGAGAAGGGAGAAAAACTAGTTCAGGATGGGACTGAGCAGGTTCAAGATGGGTCTGGGTGCTTTATGCTTCAGTGGAAGCAAAGGGAAGTTAATCCTAGTGGCTCTTCTCAAGGGGAGGATGAGAGTGGCTTTTTGGAGTGTTCACCTATATCTAAATGGGATCCCATGGAACATAAGGAGTTAGAGGTGATCCAGGAAGTCGATGAGGAAGAGGTTCGGGGGTTAGAGGTAAAAAATTCGAAATGGGTATGCAGCCTGATGAAAAGTTTTTGTAGAATAGTGGGTTTTCCTATTGTAAAGCATGAAGATCAATGTCTGGCCTTGTTTCGTCTCCTTGAACAAGATTGCATTGATGTTGTAAATGTTGGGACTTCCAATGATATTGTGAGTTCAAGGCAGAAAGGGCTAAGGGAACTTAAAGGTTTGTTTTCATCTGTCAACTATGAGGGGGCAGCATCTAAGGGGAGGAACAGAGATTCCTCAGTAGGCATGGGGTTGAGTACATGTGTTAAATGAATTTACGGCTTTTATCTTGGAATGTTAGGGGATTAAACAATCCTCAGAAGTGGGAAGTTTGTAAAAATCTTCTTAAGGAGTGGAAGTGTGATATTGTTTGCTATCAAGAAACAAAGCTGGCTTCTATAAGCTCTTCTATTGTTCGAAGCCTTTGGGGTAGTCCGTTCCTAGACTGGGTTGCTCTAGATGCAGTCAACACTGCAGGGGGGGTGTTACTGGTCTGGGATAAGAGAGTTTATGAAAAGGTTGATTGTGCTATTGGTCAGTTTTCTGTAAATGTTTTATTGAAGGGGGTTGTAGATGATTTTGTTTGGGCTTGTTCAGGAGTGTATGGTCCTAATAATGATAGTCAGCGGGGTGCTCTGTGGGAGGAACTCTCTAGGATGCACTCTAGGTGGGATACGGCATGGTGTGTGATTGGGGATTTCAATATCATTCGATATCCGAGTGAGAGACTTGGCTGTGAGGCTTTTAGCCCGGCTATGTTTGCTTTTTCAGATTTCATTGAGGCTAACTATCTTGTGGACTTACCTCTTGAAGGGGCATCGTTTACTTGGTTTAGAGATTCAGGGATAGAATGTATGTCAAGAATCGATAGAACCTTGGCATCGGTGGATTGGGTAGATCATTTTGGGAATGTGTCTCAAAGGGTACTCCCTCGTGTTGTTTCTGACCATTGCCCTCTATTGGTGGTGGCTGGTAGTGTTAATAAAGGTCGTGGTGCCTTTAAGTTTGAGAATATGTGGTTGAAAGAAGAGGGTTTTGTAGAGAGGGTTCGGCAATGGTGGAATGGGTATTGCTTTGTGGGTTCTCCAAGCTTTATTCTGGCTCGAAAATTAAAAGCTCTAAAAGAAGATTTGAAAAGGTGGAATAAGGAGGAATTCGGGGATTTGGCCTTTAGGAAGAAATGTCTTTTATCTGAACTGTTGGGTTTGGATGCTAAGGAGGACTCGTTAGGCCTTTCTCAAGAGGATCAAACTAGGCGATGTCAGATTAAAAGTGAGGTTGCTCATCTTGCTTCTTTGGAGGAGATCTCTTGGAGACAGAAGTCCCGGATTTTATTTGTGAAGGAGGGGGACAATAATACTCGTTTTTTCCATCGGATTGCTAACTCCCATAGAAGAACTAACCATATTCGGGGTATAAAGGTGGATGGTGTTCTTTATGAGGATGAGGAAGTGGTGCGGTCTAAGGTGGTTCAATTTTATCAGAGTTTGTACTCTGAGTCAGATACTTGGCGCCCTTCTATGGACGGCTTAGAGTTTGCTTGCATTGAGGAGGATGAGAGGCTTATTCTAGAGAGGGATTTTTCTAAGGAGGAAGTAGTTAAGGTTCTTCAAGAGATGGAGAGCGATAAAGCCCCAGGTCCTGACGGTTTCACTATGGCATTTTTCCAAAAATGCTGGAATGTAGTGGAATCAGATGTTATGGCTTTTTTTGATCATTTTCATAGGAGCTCAGAGTTTGAACGGTCTCTGAATGCTTCTTTTCTTTCTTTGATTCCCAAAAAGAATAATGCTTTGAATATCAAAGATTTTCGGCCTATCAGCTTAGTGGGAAGTGTGTATAAGCTTTTGTCTAAAGTTCTGGCTAACAGATTGAGGCTAGTGTTGGATAAACTCATTTCGGAATCGCAGAATTCTTTTGTTGGTGGCAGGCAGATTTTGGACTCAGTGCTTATTGCTAACGAATGTCTAGACAGTAGATTGAAGAGTCGTGCTCCAGGGGTGGTTTGTAAGTTAGATATCGAGAAAGCTTATGACCATGTGAATTGGGACTCCTTGTTTTATCTGTTAGAGAGGATGGGTTTCGGGGGTAGATGGAGGAGTTGGCTGAAGACTTGTATCACTACCGTTCGATTCTCAGTTTTGATTAATGGATCTCCTACTGGTTTCTTTGGTAGCTCTAGAGGTCTAAGACAAGGAGACCCATTGTCTCCTCTCCTCTTTCTTTTGATCATGGAGGTTTTAAGTCGTATCCTGAAGAAAACTGAGGAAGGTGGTCTCATTCAGGGTTTTCATGTGGGTCCAAATAATCATACTGGTATTCGTATTTCTCACCTTCTATTTGCTGATAATACTATTCTTTTTTGTGATGCCTCAAGAGAGCAGATCTTTTCCATTAGGCTGGTTTTGACCTGTTTTCAAGTTTTTACTGGATTGAAGGTGAATGTGGGGAAAAGTGAGATTGTCCCTATTGGGGAGGTGAGCAACATCCAGTCTTTGGCTACTATTCTTCAGTGTAGGGTGGGCAGTTTGCCTATAATTTACTTGGGTATGCCGTTGGGTTCTTTGTATAAGACAGCTGCTATCTGGAATCCGATTCTTGAGAGGTTGGAAAAGAAGCTTTCAGGCTGGAAGAGGCTTTACCTGTCTAAGAGTGGTAGACTCACATTGTTGAAAAGTACCCTTTCAAGCCTTCCGACTTATTACCTTTCCCTTTTTACTATCCCTAAAGCTGTGGCGACTAGGTTGGAATGTATTCAGAGGAATTTCTTATGGGGTTCGTCAGTTGAGTGTTTCAAATATCCTTTGGTGGCTTGGGAAAAGGTATGCCGTCCGCGTGAGTTGGGTGGTCTGGGAATTCGGAATTTGGTGTATTTTAATCAAGCTCTATTAGGGAAATGGCTTTGGAGGTATGGCCATGAAATCTCTCATCTATGGCGAAGGGTCATAGCCATGAAATATGGGGAGGCGAAAGGGGGTTGGTGTTCTAGAGTTTGCAGAAGGGCTCATGGTTGTGGTTTATGGCGGAGTATTAGTGAAGGGTGGGAAAGTTTTGCTAAGCATTTGTCTTTTGTAGTGGGGGATGGTTCCCGTATTCTTTTTTGGCATGACAAATGGACTGGAGATGTCTCTCTTAAGATTCTCTATCCCCAGTTATATTTGTGTTCTGCTAATAAAGAAGCTTATGTTTCTGAAGTGTTAAGCCCTTTAGTGGGTGATAACGACAGAGTGTGGAGTTTAAGCTTTTTTAGGGATTTCAATGATTGGGAGTTAGCAGCTTCTTATTCCCTTCTTCATTTCATCCAAACCCGGATCCCTAGGGGTAATGGGGGTGATAGGCTTCGTTGGGGGCTTAATGGAAATGGGAAGTTTGATACTCGGTCTTTCTATCATAAGATTCAAAATGCAACTCCTTCCATTTTCCCTTGGAAGGGCATTTGGAAAGTCAAGGTTCCTAAAAGGGTGGCATTTTTTATGTGGATAGCAGCTCATGGTTAGATCCTTACCTTGGATAACCTTATGCTTTGTGGTCGCCCTTTGGTGAATCGTTGTTGTATGTGCTGTTGTAACGAGGAATCTGTGAATCACCTGTTACTTTTCTGTCTGATAACTCATTCTCTGTGGACTCATATGCTTCGGTTGTTTGGGATTGAGTGGGTCATGCCAGGTTCAGTAGCGGACTTATTATTTTGTTGGTACCATTGGCTTGGGAAGCATAGCTCCGATATTTGGAATCTAGTTCCAGGTTGTTTAATGTGGAATATTTGGACTGAACGGAATCGGCGTTCTTTTGAGAATAAGGGGAAAACTGTGGCTCAGTTAATAGAGTTGTGCCAACGGACCCTCTTTGATTGGTCTCGGTGTTGGGGTTTTTCGGATTGTTTTACCCTTATGGAATTCCTTTCGTCTATTAGTTTTTCTTAGTTTTTCTTAGTGGCTGTTTGTCTTTTTGTTCACTACCGTGAACCCTTTGTATTTTAATGCTTTTCCCTTTTTAATAATATTTTCTTCTTACTTATCAAAAAAAAAAATTTCAGCACAACTTTTTTTCTTGATAAGTAAATTTTCAGCACAACTTAGTTATCATAAGAATTGACATAACCAATCAAGAAGTTGGTGCAAACAAGAAGGTGATACAACTAAGCAGATGTGATGCATTAGATGATTAATTTTGCAGGGAACCTCCATGATTAACACTTAGACAGTGCAATAGCAATCTCAGAAGAACTAATATGGTGAAATATCCTGACACAGAAACCATGTGTTTGTATTCCTACCAAAATTTTCAATGTGGATTATGAAGTTTTTTTTAGTGAAGAAATTACTTTTCACTAAGAGGGTGTGTCATTCAATTACTCCATCTTTGGCGTTTTCTTCAGGATCACATCAAGGGACTATCCAGACTAGGTGGTAGAAGTGAAAGACAGATGTTGTGAGTCCGTTTATGTCCAGATTATTTGGCTAACTTTTAGCTTTTATGTACAACTTTTTAAAACCTCACTTTTTCAAAGTACAAGTATATTTTAGCACACTTTTAGCAAAAAACTAAATAAGCTCATGCCAAATGGACACGCAAGATAAAAAGTTATTCGATGTCTTATTTTGAAATTTTGTGCTTCTTCTAACTCATGTATATGCTAAATGAAACATTTAAAAACCCTCAAACAATGAAGAAAGGGTCTTTGTCCTAAATTAAGTTACCTGGAAACCCAACATCACGAAAACTCTTGACAGGCTTTGGAACATCAAGGCCCTCAACAGTAATTTCCCTTTGCAGCCGATAATCCTCAACCTCCCTATCTGACATTTCTGCCACCGCTGGTGACTCAACATAGAAGTTCTTCTCAAAAGGAGTCAACCCATCCAAATCCAACTTCCTTGGTGACTCTACAACTTCATAACTATTTCTGCTCGATGAGGACCGAACTGAGCCACCATAGCCCGTGTATGCACCAAAACCCGAATCACTAAAGGAATATATTTGTAGAGAATTGATCAGTACATGATATTAACTCAACATACGGGCATATTTATATAAAATTCAATATAAGAAACAAGTATCAAAACAAAGCAGTTTACAAAAATGGGTTGTTCAACAAAATAATATATATACAAAAGCTAAATGAACTTGAAGAAAGTTATAAGTGTTACAGTCCATTTGGATTGAGGGGGGAAGGAAGGGGAGTAAAGTAGAGTTGGTTGAAAATAAACTAATTTTGGGCCAATTCTTCTCTACTCTACTCTACTCTACTCCCCCTCCCTCCCCCTCAATCCAAACAGACCATAGTTTGGACACAATGGAAAGAGAGCAAATGCAGAATCATTGAACAAAACCTAAAGTTCACAAAACTAGCCAATGATTGTTATTGAGCCATTGACTTAACACTAGATTTAGACAAACTCTAATAAGAACTAAGATAAAGCAAAACAGTGAGCCTTAATTCTGGGCCTAATTGAGAGAGCCACAAGAGGCAGAATCACTAAGTAAACTTAAACTCCACACTAAAACAAAAAACCTCAATTTCAACAAATATTATGTAAAACAAGTCAAACACACATAACAGAGAGGGATAATAAATGGGCAAACTTTAAATTCAAAATAAAATCAAATTAGGCAAAAATGAATGAAACCCAGATATGAATTTACATACATACACATATGAATGTGTGTGTTTTTGTGTCTGTTAGAGATATACACAGTAAAGGGGCAAAATTTAGGTTCAAATGTAATGAAATTAGATACAAATGAATGAAACTCACATGGGAATTTAAGCAAAGCAACACATAAACACAGTTAAATATACAAGTGTGTGTCTGTGTGTGTGTGTGTGTGTGTGTGTGTGAGAGAGAGAGAGAGAGAGAGATATGGGGTTGGTGAGGGTTACCTTCTGCGGTCACGGTAGGAGGAGGGGTCACCGGAGCGGCTGTCATAGCGGCTCATGATGTGTGGGGATGGTGTTACTGCCGGTGAGGTTATCAGGAAAAGGGGTTTCAGAAGAAAGAAGAAGAGAGTAGAGGGAGAGAGACAGAGAGACAAAGAGAGTTACTTTGGATGATAGAGTTACGCTTTTGTGTATCTTGTGGCTGAATACTCCAATAATGACATGCCATGTGTGAGTGGGACTCACATCCACCGTCACACATTAAAAATAATCATTTTAAAAGTAATAATAAACAAAAAAAAAAAATAGTTTTGAATGAATCTCTTTAAACCATTAATTTTGAAAATCTAACCATTAGATTATATGTTTTTTAAATTTTTAATGCACATATCAAATTTCGTTCAAATCTAATATTATTTACTATTCAATCAATAAACTTATTTTTTATACAAAATTTTATACCACAAAAACTTAAAATTTAAACATTTAACTATTGAATTAATAAAACATATAATTTAATATTTAATTTTTCAAATTTTACCTTCAGTCAAATGATATAAGAGGAGTTTTGACCTTTGTGTAGGTCAAAAAATTTGTGTCCATGTAGTTTATCAATAAGTCTATATATAAATTATAATTTTTTTTAAATGGTAAATACATAAATTGTGTTGGTGATTGGTTTATGCAGTAAATTAATATTAATTTCCCATAAAAAAATTATATTAATTTACCACATTAATCATTTTGAAAAAAAGAAAATGCTAATGGGTGTTCTTACGGTAATAGTCAATAATCCATTTAAATAAAGTTTTTATAAGAAAAAAAAATTAATGTTTTTACAACTTTTTTTATTTTCTATAAAAATAGTGTCAAAACTTTCCTAAAATAAATTATTAATTATTGCTCTAAGTGTATTCATTAGCATGACCCTTGAAACATATATATATATATATAAAAATGGTTGTGTATGTGATATTACTCATAATTTATAAAGAATTATATCTTTTGTAAGAATTTATCAACTTCTAGTCGTCTAAACCCCATAATTATCGATTTCTAAATAGGTATAAACTGCTGTGGTCACATACAATTATACCAAATTTAGGAATACTTTTTTTTTTTTTTGGCTTTATCAGTTGCTCAATGGGTATAACTGTATAAGCTGCTCTGGCTACCGTGAAATTACATGGTAGGAACAACCATGTTGATGTTTTGGCAATGTGAAAATGTTCTAGAATAGCAAGTATTATTTCCCAAAGGAAGTCACTAATTTGTGTAGCAAGTCCAAGGAACAGTTACTTGGTAACCATTATTGACATTTATTTCTTGCATATTATTATTATCCCTAAGCTGTTGAAGGTGTCAATAACAATTATAAGAGGAAAAAACAAAGTGTACAGTGTGGGATATGGGAAATTATTGTGTACTCTCAGAGTACCATAAATGCATAATTCCTCCTCTTACATAAATGATGGATCCCACTAATTAAATTGATGAAGGAAACCACTATTTATGTAAGAGGGAGGAGAACGCATTTATGGTACTTCAGAATACCTAATAATTTTCCGTGGGATATACTCCATAATCATGTGTGCTTTGTAAGCCTTTTGGTGGTTGAATTTGACAAGGCATATCCCAAGTGAGTGTTTTAATGCAAGAGACCCATTAATGTCTTTTGTGATTTATGGTAAAGTGATATAAGTTGAAAGTGCCTGAAAATTAACAAAGTTTACTTATAAAATTGGTTATAACCTTAGGCTATAATTTTACTTTATATCTTTTTATTAGAGGAGAATTTTGACAAATCTACTATTAGATTACATCTTCTTCTTATATCCTCTATACTTGCAAAATCTCAAAAAAAATTAAAGATAACTAACCATGTCATCAATAAAATTTTTAAATTGTAAGTTTTTATAATTTAAAATTATGCATAAAATATAAGCTTTAGATCAGATAGTAAATAATATCCAATTGACACAAAATTTGACATATGTATTACGAGTTTAAAGAACATGCAATTCAATTGTTAGATTTTCAAAATATGCAGTAATATTTATTTTATTGAGTGAGTTTATAGCCTTAAGGTATAACTAATTTTGTAACTAAATTTTGTCCCTTGTAAATTATGTGTTGTGTGCATGTTGTGAACTTGTGATTCACACAACTATTGCTTAGTTCATTCATGGGAGTGTATGAGGTTTTTTTTTTTTTTTTTTCAAGAGATGAGTGTTTGAGTTATTGGCTTAGACTAAATAGAGCATATTTAACGCCATCAAAGGCTTAAATATGGGTGACAAATATGCTCTGTCACATATGAATGATATGATATAATGTAAGTGAATTAGGGGTGGGGTGAAATGGTGCGCTGCATAGTTCAGGATTATGACTTTTCCTTTGTTTGGGAGTTAAGGGAATGGAATGGAATGATCATAACTCATAAGAGAATAAAAATGAATGGAATGTATTTAAATAAGGGAAATAAATGAGAAAAAAAATTGAATGAAATGGAATTAAGTAACCTTAATTGGATGTTTTAAAATAAAGAAATGGAATGTAAGTAACCTTATTTGGAAGTAACATAGAGGGAATGAAATTGATTCATTTTATGACAATATTACTATTAGACCTCTATTTTAAAATAAATGGTTGAATATATAAGGGTATTTTGGGAGTTTTAATGAAAAATTCATTAAATATAGTTTCATTTCCTTCCATTCTTCCAAATTTCAAGATGAATAAAAATTTGAGATTTTAAGGGAAAAGAGAAGAATGAGTGATCTCTCCTACCCATTCCATTCCCTCCACTTAAACTCCTAAAAGAGGGAATAGACTTCTCATTCTCTCTATTAAAACTCTCAAACAAGAAAATGGAAAAATATTCTAAAATTATTCTTTTCATTCCATTCAATTCTCTCATCCCAAACAAGGGCTTAGAGTTGTTATGATAATTTCATTAGGGAATATAATTTTTGTTTAATTGTTATATAAAATAAATTTTATTATGTTAACAAACATTTAAACAAATATTAATTAATGCAATTTAGTGTCTGTTTGAATGAGTGAAGATGTTTTCTAGGCAACATCAAATAAACTTACTTTATAAACTAGTTGGTGTCTTTTTTTTAGTGAAACCAATTAGTATTTTAGCTTAATTATAAGATTATCCAGAGAGACAAATACATATAATAATCTATTTATACATATAACCAATTTTTTATGCTTCCAAAAAAAATCTTTCTAGCTAACTGAAGTGAATAATAAAATAAATTAAGCACATTTTTCTATAAAAAAAATAGATAAATAAATTTAAGGACACAAAATTAAATTTTATTTTAACTAACAAAGCCACAGTCACACTTATATTAAAATAAAGCATATTTTCAAAATAAAAGATTGAATAAAATTTTTTTACTAAAAAACAAAAAAAAAAAAAATCTATAACTTTAGAATAGGCCATTTGTGCTTAAATTATAAGCATTTTGTGATTAGAATTTTAAAATTTTATATTTTTCACTAGAAAATTTTATTTCTTTGATGTTACTAGTTTTTTTTTTTTTTTTGGTAATAATATATACTACTATATTTGTTGGTGCAAATATAATTTTCTGTAAAATTCTGGATACCCGTATACTCACTTCCCACTCAGTCCAGTCTTATCCCACAAATTTTCCAAAACACTCAGACAGAATGCAGACACTATCATCAGTGCCTTCACTGAGAGTGAGAGTAGCGGTTAGAGCTTCATGGGACACGCAACCGAGGCTTACATACAACCCCAATGCCCCACGAAAACCCCCCAAAAACCCCAACACCACTCTCAAAGCTAAAACCCCACAACCACAGACACCACCAACTGTCACTTTAACTGTCCCAACTGCTGACCTTCTCAAACGCTCCACAGTAGGTATATTATTACACTCTGTACCGGATTTTCATGTATTTTAATGGGTTTTTTGTTGCATGTGCGCTGCTTGGTTGGTTGCTGAGAAAGTTGGAGTTTTTTTTTTGGTTCTGTGGGATGGAAATTTAAGTCTATTAGAGCAAGTTGTTTGAATGGAATTCCGGGTTTTATTGGGTTTTAGGAATTTTGTTTGGTTAGTAAGAAACCGGAGGAAAGTGAATGAGAAGTTGGGTGGTCTTGGAGAAACCCCATGAAATTGAAAAAATCCAAGAAAGTTCTCTGTTTTGTTTATTCCATTGTTCTTTCCAAAAATTGAAAATTTTGGAAATGAAAGTGTATTTAATTTTTGTTACTCACATTTTCTTTAAGGGGTATCTGTTTTGTATGTGCTCTATTTGGTTACTGAGAGAAGTGAGGGTTACTTTTTTGGTTTTGTGGAAAATGGCAAATTCAATTCCAAGCAAATTTATTGTATGGAGTTTTGTTGTGGTGGCCCTGGTGGGTGCTTAAGAATGCGGTTTGGTTAGTAAGAAACCAGAGGAAATATTCATTCCCAAAAAAAAAAAACCAGAGGAGATGGAATGAAAATTTGGTGGTTTTGGCGAAGTCCCATGTGATCGAAAATATTAAGAAATTTCTTCCATTATGTTAATTCAATTTTTTTCCGACTAAAAATTAAATGTTTTGAAGTTTGAAACTGTTTTTATTTTTTTATATTACTGGCAATTTCTAGAAAGGAAAAAACAATGGTACTGGTTTTTAAAGTAACAATAGATTTCTTTGTATTTGAACTGAGCATTGTTGTAATGGTTTATTTATTTATTTTAAATTATTGGAATTCTGATTTGTAGAAGAAAAAGTGGAGCCAGATGAATCTTATCTGGGTTACGAGCGATGGTTGCCAAGTCCTCCAAAAGTGCAGAAGCCTCAATCTGTGTTCAACGCAGCATCATTAGCATATATCGGTGATTGCATCTATGAGGTTTGTTTACGACTCAAGTTATGTAGTACCATACTCCACTTGTGAACAACTATAACTGGACCAGTGGTTACATATGCTCAATGTTGAAATAGGTCTTTAGAATTGTGTGTTATGAGGAACTGCATGGTGCACAAAGATTGTTGATGACATGAGCTAACAACCATTTGCTATTGTAGAAAATAATTTAAAGGCACATTTAATGAAAATGTTACCTGGAATGGAATTTTGACTTGACCAGATCCATACAACCTTACTGCTATGACTTATTGCAGATTGTTGGTAAATAATATTTTACCCATGAAATCCTAGTCAGTAATGGCAACAGACTTTTACACTTTCAGCTCATGTGAGCTTACAGAAAAATACCTTTTACTTTGTCCTCCAAATTCTGAACAAACTGTGGTGTATGCTAAAGCAAATGACGTAGATATATAGTTTTATAACATGAATGATAAATATGTGAAGAAGCATAGGAACGATGTTGTGCAAAGGGCTTTAGTGGAGGTGAGATATAGAACCACACATCAGTATATGCATGATAAGGAATTCAACCGGAGGCATTTATGATGTATATTTACCTTGGGAAGTATAGATTGCAATCTTAAAGATATGCGGGCAATTTGACGCCTATGTAACAACTCATCAATGTAAGGGGTCTTAGAAATATATAGTTGATACCTTCTTGTGAAAGCATATGTTGTCAGGGATTGCTTCTATATCTAAATACATAACAATTAGGTGCCTAGTTTAAAATATAATGACTAGCACGATCATTTGTCTATGGAAACTTAATCTTCCTACATGTCTTACTTCCAATATTTCTGAAAATATGCAGCTATATGCTCGCAGGCACTTTTTGTTCCCTCCTCTGAATATTGAAGAATTCAATGATCGAGTGACTGCAGTTGTACGTTGCGAAGCTCAAGTATGAATTTTTCCTGCATCATCTGGACATTTGAGTTAATTAATCGTTATCATGGGCTCATGGTGTTAGGAGGACTTTGTTCCATATGTTGTCATTGTTGTGATTGAGTTTTTTTTATATGTAATTTTTTACTTATCTTCATGGACCTTTCTGTGCTGAAGATGATGTTGCTGTGTTATGCAGTACTTTGTATCTTCATGGCACACTGTTACTGATATCTTTATTTATTATTATTATTATTTTTTTTTATGGAAGTGATATCTTTTTTGTTATATACATGTGTAGGACTATTTCCTTAGTCTAGAATCTTTTTGTATGGTTGTCAATTAAGGAAGTACAAAGAATATGACTTTAGATAGAATAGAATTGAGGAAAAAGAATACATGTGACTGACCTTAACTAATCTGTTGAGGATCCGTAGCCGACCCCAAAATTTTTGGGACTAAGGCTTTGTTGTTGTTCTTGTAAGCTCTGCCTCTTCTTTGTTAGATGGAAATGGATAATTTCTTTTCTTCTTAATATTTGTTTTTTTTTTTTTTTTTTTTGCATTTCAGGATGCATTGCTCCAGAAACTTCTTAATGATAATTACTTATCAGAAGAAGAAAGGTAACAGAAGAGTTTATGGTCCTCTTAATATTTATCTACTTTTTTCTCTATGAATCTTCATCTTGTAAAGAATCATGAAATACAAAAACTTCTTTAATATGCCTTTTGTTCTCTGTGTGGAGGGCTGGAAGCATAAAAAACAGTAGCTAATAGGGCTCTTTATATCAATTAGTGAGCTTGCAATCCTTGATTTTAATAATTAAGCATTGGGAGCCATCTTCAGTTTGAAAATTTTACTCATTTCCCAATGCCATGTAGACGAAACTTCCTTTTCACGTGTTAGGTCCAATATTCTAGAAGTTTTCTACCCTAGATGTTGCCACTACATATTTTTATGTTTTGTAAAGCTTTGTAAGTGCCTTAAATGGGTTTCGGTTTCCGTTCAAGGCCGTGCCATTTGAAGGAGAAAAGTTGATTCTAGTGAAAATATGGTATGAGGATGCAGGGATGCATTCGTGTGAACTTTCAAGGACACAAATATTTGAAACATTAAACATAGAATCTTTGGTAAGTAAATGGTAGGAGCAGTTGCGAAGCACAAAAGCACTTTAAGGCACTTTAATCAGCCTTTCTAGGTCACATAAAAGGCTATTTGACTGACAAAACTTAGGAATCATTGTGTGCTGAAAAATGACAGCAAAAGCAGTAAGACATCCAATATAGAATATTATTTTCAGTGCTACTTGATAGGATTGATTAGCTGATGTTTCACACAAATGCTGTTAGGGATGTGCATAATACACCAACTGAAGATGGAAGAGTGAATGTTAGAACTTCCTTCTATTTTGATTTGATGTTTGACTTCTTAAAGAATATCAAATCTGTAGTTTTTTGTTATAAAAAAATAAAAAGCAATTAATGTTTTTATTAGAAAAAAGGTTCCTGGTCCCACATTATGCTAGATTACTCTCAAAGACCTAGTCTGACTATATTTAGTAGTGGTATAGTTTATTCAGATTTCTAGATTAGAAGAACTGCCACTCCGCAACTCCCTTAAGCTCTAGGTACTTGTTGTAATAGCTTGCTTGTCAAGTGGTTGGATCTGCAGCAAAGCAGAGCTTTCAAAGTTATGGTGGCTTGTGTTGTGCTGTCGTTCGGATTCCTGACAATTTTATTTGAGTCGACTCACTCCTCACTTTACTAAAGTTGGGTAAGTGATTAGCTATCCGATTCCGACTTCCAGTGGCAAGACCATAGACTGAATTGAAACCTACACTGGCATTCTGCCATATGTCCTTGCATGGGAGCCTTGTCCTCCTTTGGTACTTAAGTAGATCTTCAAAATAAAAAGTGCTAGTACTGATTACGTGGGAAGACCAATCTATTTCATTAGAGGAAGAAGGGGAATTGCCCCAACCACATGTCATTGTGCCTTTCCACCAAGATTGACTCTAGCCTGCCCAACTGCATAGTGCCATCGTGCTCACAGCCCAGTTTTGCTGCCTTACCTTTCTAGCTAGCTAGCAGTCTGATGCCCAGCACTAGCATCAAATGGACATCCCTTGCTTGTTCTGTCTTCAATCTCTCTCCTCTCAAGCTAACCATTTGGCCATTGATGGTGAGAAGAAAAGTGAATGTAGGAAGTGAAGAAGGTGGATCAGGTGTGGACATTCAACCAAATGTGTCTTTGGGATCGGCAATAATTGTGCATTGTGGCCGTCATGGGTGGGGTAAAAGGAGAGCCTTAGCCCTTAGAATCAGATTTTAAACTGGCACAACACTGCTGGATGCTTCTGGTCAATTAGAAGGTGTAGGAAACTCCTCTATCATGTTGCATTTCCTCTGCTGGCTTAGGTGTGTAGCTGCAGCCTCTTGATCCATCGTACTGGAGCAATCCAAGAAGAACAATTAGGATCATGTTCTATCCTTTCTGCAAGAGAACTACTAAAGACAGACTACTAGGAGTGGGAATAAAGCTCCAGCCCATAACCCAAACTCCTTCGATATTGCACCTACTACCAAAGACTCAGAGATTCTTGCTGAGGTCAAGGAATTGAAAAAGAGAAGGATTTGGGCTCTCCTGTGGAAGATGAAAATAAGTAGGAACTGAATGAATGAACAGCTTAGGCACTTCGTTAGTAGATAGACTTAGAATTAAGGAGATCATGTAATGCTAAGTGTCTTGTGGCTTAAGGAGACATGAATACCTTGAGATATGAATCAGCCCCAGTGAGAATTATATATGGAATTCTTCTAGATAATCTGTTTATAAATGCATCTGTCAACACCAAAAATTTGCTTACATAAGCAAGTAGATAGTCCTGAACTCATTTAGATGGTGCTTTAGGAATATATTTTACATAGTGACATGATTAATTGAAGTAAACTTTCAAAGACTTGGATTATGCCAAAGATGGTGACTCAGATTTTTTAATTTTAGCAACGGAAATTCCATCATCATAGAAGTGCTCAAATATTGAAGGTGGTTCCATTGAATGTTATGTGGGCAATCTGGCATGAGTGTAATAGCATAACGTTTGAAGGGGTCGAGTATCAGAATCACGTTATCAAAAATCTTTATTTCAGACTGAGATGTTTATACGAATGGATGACTGCTTTTGGTAGTTTTCCTTGTCATTTTATAGACTCTTTGAACTTGAGGTTGTAATCCTTCTGGTGTAGTTTGGTATGCATATTATGCATTCAAACTGCTACCTTTTTCTTAATAAAATTATTTTACTTGTAAAACAATAAAAAAGAAGTGAATCCAGGCTTTTAAGCTCAATGGTTTCACTTCTGATTTGAGTTCATCAGAAGCAATTAAAAGGGTTTTCATCACTACCTCATAAAGTTATCATGCATCTTATGCAAGCTTCAAGTGATTTGTGTGTAATATTTAGATTGTAATTCAACTATTCAAGCAGTGTTCCTCTTTAAAATTCAATTAGTAACATCTCCAAAGCTGTTCCAGCACCTACTAATTACAAGGACTTCATTTATTAGTGTGAGGTTGTCATTAAGGGTAATGCACCAAGTACAAGGTTCAATAGATTTGTTGGACAAATGCGTTTAAGGGGGTTCCATAGTATTGAACAAGTATGGTGTGGCCATGAGTAACTTAGATCTCTTATCAATAGAACAAAAATGGCAAACCTGATTGTGTGGAAGGTGAATAGGCATTCAAGAATAGGAGTGAATCCCATTACCAGCAAACCCGTATTTGTTCTTCCATAAGAACGTTTGTACATGTTCTACCCCTTTGTATAATTTTTCTAATAGAAGAGATATCTGCTTAAAGCTCTTATGAATTTACCAATAAAACTTTTCAGGCAGATTCTTTGTGTGCAGAAGTTGCTATTTTAACCCACAGTATTTATGATTTATATTGCAGGAATGTTCTTCGCTGGGGAAAGAACATTGGTTCAGCTAAAACACGTACAAAAAAACGTGCTGGTGCAGCAGTTTATAATAGAGCATCTTCACTGGAGACATTAGTACGTTCTATGCTCCTATGTGTTCTTCACATAATGTTGATCTATGTTAAACTGAACATTCATTTATTCTGGGCTCTATTATATATAAACTTGCTAGTTCAGAGAGGAAGCTGACAATTAACACATTTTCACCATGAAAACTTGTATCGAAATATATCTATTAGTAGCATATTAGATTTTTACTCTTACTCCACACAACTTTGTTAATGAACCCTGATGACATCTTTTCTTCTCATAGTGAGCAGAAAGGCAAGCATTTTCATACTTATCTAAAAAGAAAAAAACACATATGAGCCAATGAACTTCAGCTCAGTTGGCACCTCCTTTCCTGGCAACTGCTAGGTGGAGGTTGAGGTGCTGGGTTCAAGACCCACTAAATGCGTGTGTAAATTACCCAAAAAAAAAAGGCACATATGACCATATTAGTATGTTTTGAGTTCTAATGTAAATACAATCTGTTATCTCAGTGGACTGTGACCTTCGGCAGTCCAGCATGGTATTATATAGACATCTAGTTGTTTAATTGATTTATCTTGTCCAATTCGTATGTATGATATCCTTGTAGGAAGTCATGAATCATGATTTAGGAAGTTGATTTTTGCTTATTAACATAAACTTATGGACTAAATATTTTGTAGGTTGGTTATCTCTACCTAACAAATGTGAAACGCTTGGAAGAAATCATGCTAAAGTTGGGATTCTCAATTGATTCTTCTATGCAGTTGGTTTTGGACGAAGCAAAGAGCAAGTAAAATAGTTAGGTACAGAGCTCAAATTTTTTTTTTTTTTTGGTTAATAGTGGAATATATATTGTATCCTTCCTATATTTTGGTGCTTCTTTTGCACCATGCTGCTAACCTCCAGTTGTTTTATTAGTACATACTGATGCAAGACAAACCAAAACAATACGATAGGAAAATTGAAGAATAGGAAGATAAATATACAGGAGCTAAGAGTCAGCATCTAGGCCTTCTTGGAGCCAGCAGCAAGCAAAAGAAAACCTCTCAGAGTCAGCACCTAGGGTTGGCTGGAGTCAGCACCACCAATTAGAACAATTTCAATAGAAATTTTATTCAAAATAATCCCCCTCAATATGAGTACAAAACTTTGCATGTATGGACTACTAAATCCCAATCCCAACTGACATAGTAAACCCTAATTATATTTAAATTACTACAATTCCCTTGACTTTAAATAGAAATTATAATAAAACTAATTAAATACCAGGACCTAAAATAAAATATAATTGAATCCAAAAATAATTAAAATAAATCTTTCCTTGTGCTTCCGGCATCACATACTCCTGTATAGTAGCTATTGCTTTCGGGTTTCTAATGTTTATGTGTCCATGATTTTCTTCTGATTTACGGCTGGCCTCATGTTTTTGTTTTTCTTTTCTTGTTTTGCTTTGCTGTTTCTCTTATATGTATACTCCCTATATACACCTTTTTTTATTTTTAATAAATTATCCTGATGCCGTTTCATTGTACTATTGAACCTTAAGCTGCCCTTCTGTCATAGTTGGAGGTATAGAGTATAGACGATGAATATACGGAATATTCTTATTAAGTTATGATTGTTGCATTAGGCAATTCAACTAAAATCAATAGCTATTATCTTGAATAAAATCAATTCCTTTTTGTTTTGGTATATGCAGTTATGATTAAACTTCCATTTGTAATAAAGTATGGCTAGCTTACAAATCATGGAGATCAGCTGAGTGTCTGCCACAACAAATATGGGTCTTTTTTGCATTATATCTTTCTCTTTTTCTTCCTCTTTTGTCAACAATTATAGACGATAAATTTTGAAAGTGTCCTTTTATATGGTCTGTAAAGAGAAGCGACTCTTGACAATGTTTCCCAACACCGTTTTTGGGACATTGCGAAAGTCATTAGTAGATGTTTTGCGAATCAAGATGCTTCAGTGGCAGGTTAACCCCCTTCTTCAATCTTGGTAACTAGTGATAAGGGTTTTTTTGGAGGTTTTTTAATATTGTGTTTTTTTTGGAGGTTTTTTAATATTGTGTTTTAACTTACAAAAGCTTTCGTGCACGTCATTGCACTTATATCCTCATAAGCCGTGTTGTTATTTGTTACTTACCATAGTACAATACTGCATTATCTATTTAAAGTTTATGTATGTGAGGAGCTGCAAAACTACATTAAATGGAATTTGCACTGTGTTCCCCAAAGGTGGATCATGTTTAAGGAATTTCTGAGAATTTGCATGTGTTATTACTCATGGCTGTTCTATTCCATCAGTCTTATGTTTTCTTTTTCAGGTGGTCAATAGTTCTCCAATTCACTAATCTTCAAACTTTTTTCCTTTCTTGGTCCAGGCCAGCCAGGAGTATATGTACTTGAAGATGGCATTGAAGCCAGGCTTACATGGAATGTTGAGAGACCCCATTTTGTGTCTTTACATCTGGTGAAGAGGATCAGATAAAATATTAATTTGTTGCCTTACTCTTGGAGCTAGAACCTGTTTGTAACCAGCAAAATTGCTTATTTGGCATCAAACTTTCTCTGTGTACTATTTTATCTAAAGAAAAGTGCTTAATTTCTCATATTACATGAAGTGTTGTTAATGCATTCATGCCAAAATTCATTGGAATTACTAATTGCATTTGTTGCAGTTGAATGGGTAATACAACTTAACTAATGCCAACCTTCTAGGATGTTATTGCAATATTTTTGTATGAGCCCTTGGACATCCAATTTGCAAGCAGCTGATTTTGCCTTTTGACAGGGAATCAATTTTATACTTAGTTTGGCTACTGATTTACCACCAACGTCCTTAAACTTGGTTTTTCTCCTAGAGAAATAAATAGGGACCTGAAGAACATTTATGTGACAAGAAGTGCAAAACCTGAATGTGTTACTTTGTTAGCATTAGCATAATGATGGAATAGTTTCCAGTGTGCATGCTACATATCTCCTTTATGTTTTTTGGGCTGAGGATATAATATAAATTTTTGGCTAAAATTCAATTTAGTCACTTTACTTCTATTTCAATTTTCAAATTAGTCCTTAAGATATAATTTTTCTTAATTTAGTTCATCACTTCGTCAAAATGAGCCCACAACATGATTTGTTAAATAGCGATTGAATGTTTAAATGATATATTTGGACAAAATGAGAGATTGCATTGACACAAAGTAAATCTTCGGAGTTAATTTGATAATTAAGGGAAAAATCAAGGGACTAAATTGAATGTTAGCCTAAATTTTAACTTAAAGAGTTCGGCTGCAAAACATTTGGGATTGAGCATATATGGAAGCATGGAGCTTATTTCATCTAATCATCTTTCGATGAATGCAATTGGGTGGCATCCAAAGCAAATTAATGGCATATGGACTAGTGATAATGATAAAAATGTTGGTGGGTTTTGGTATCATTTTTAAAAGACAAAGGTGAATTTTAGTTGGAATGGCACAATGTTATCGATCCAATTTGTTATGCACAAGAGCATTGTTTGTTACACACGTGTTTTATACAAATTGTTATACACAAGAGCACTATTTGTTACACACGTGTTTTATAATTAAAAACATGGGTTCAACTCACTAAAAAAATTCACATTTTTAGTTATGCACAAGAGCACTGTTTGTTACACACGTGCTTTATAACTAAAAACGTGGGTTCAACTCACTAAAAAAACTCACATTTTTAGTTATAAAACACGTGTATACACGTGTAATAAGTTTTCGCTTTTGCACAATAGGTATCGTCCAAGATATTATACAAGCAACGATTTTTTACTCGAGTAAATATTTTCAGAATGCGAGTGGGTGGAATGGAAATAGGGCTGCTCAAAGTTAAATCAAATGCACTCTTTAAAGTGAACAAGACTAGAATATTTTCCTTGACGCATTTTCTATTTTTGTTAAACTTATGCTCTTGCCTCTTGCAGTCAAACAAAATGAAAGTGGTCCACCCCATTGGTTTGCATGTTGGATTCATCAACTTTGTTTTGACCATTTTTTTGTTTTTTGCCTATGGTTTGCATGTTATCACAATAGAATTTTGAGCAAGGCCGGCCCTAGATATTTTGGAGGCTAAGGGGAGAACTAAAATGGAGCATTTTTTATACTTATGTATTAATTAAATTAATATTTATTTAATATTTTTATATTATAATATATTTCATTTAAAATCTATTTTTCTTGCCTTTTGAGATGCAAATTGGCTAATTAAATTTTTGTATTCAAGTTCTTCTAATATCTCCTTTTCAATCGATAATATAGATAATCCACTTAATCTTTCTTAGGACATTATCGATCTTAGATATGATTTTATTAATTTTAATTTTGAAAAACTTCTTTCTGCAAAATCCTATAAGCAATGCATGTATTTGGAAATGAATCTAATCTATTTGTATAATTTAGTATGTCAATTGGAGTGTAATCTTTTATTTGTAAAATTTCTTTTAAAACCTTTAACTCTGAAAATAAATCTAAACCATCAATATCATAATTAACATCATGTTTGAGAAAAGATTCAAGTTTAAGTCAGTATTTTTGTAAACTATCATTATCTAGTGATTTCAATTTTTGTAAAATTTCTTGCACATTTGTGATATTTTCATCTAAATTTTGTGTTATATTTTGTTTATTACTAATAACAAATTTATCTATTGATCCTTTTTGAGACTCAATTAATTTTTCTTCTTTTTTTCTTTTTTTAAGTTTTTCATATCCAGATGCATATTTTCTAGTAGATATTTTTAATCAAACAATATATTTATAAAGACTAAAATTAAAAAAAAAAAAAAAAAAAAAAACTTTCAAGTGTAGAGCAAATAAGAAATAGAACTTGATTTATATAAAAAATATTGTTGTAATTTCACCAAATAATAACAAGTTTTTAGCAATCTCAATCTGCATAAATAAAGATTTATTCATTATATTACCAATAGCTAACTATATATATATATATATATATATATATAAAACACAAGATTAAAATTTAAAAAAAAAAAAAAATTAAGCATAGCCATAACGAAAGTACAAGCCTCGCCCAGCCAAGAAGATGCCAAGATGGCCACACAAGTCTTATTAATAAGACCCTCCCACAAAAAACAAAAAACAAATCCTATTACACCTATAACCAAAAAAAAAATTTTGAAGGCCCAAACATGATATGTCAAGCCATAACTCAATATATAAAGCCCAGTTTTAACAAATCTAAAATAGAGAAAGCCAAGTCTTATAAGTTATACCTCAAAAGTCAAAAGCCCATTATGTAGAATCAAAACGTAGGAGCGAAAAAAAAAAGGCAATCGGCTCAGTAGTCCTCACTCAAGAGTTTTCAGATTAGATGCGATTGGATGATTTAGATCGGAGGAAGCTTGAGCCAGGCAGCTAGCAACAGTGGAGAGAAAGAATGAGAGTGGCAGAGAGCAAGAGTTGAGAGAAAAAAGCAGAGCAAGAATGAGAAAGAGAAATGGTAAAAATTTTAGGGATTTGAGGTTTTTTATTTGTTTTAATTATTGATTGTTTTGTGGTTAATTTCTTAGACCGTATTTGTAGTTTATCTGGTTGAATTTTGGTTTGTCTAGAGGATAATGATGTTATTTTTGGGACAATTGATTTTATTTAGACCAAAACTTTTTTTTGTGCTACCAATGTTTAACGGGTATAACAGAAATTTTGTTTTTTGGTCAAAAGGATGTACCAAATTTTTTTAGATTCATCTAAAACCAACATTTTTTTCCCTACTATCCCTTCTTTTCAAAAATTTTGGGGCCCCCCTTCCACTTGGGGGCCTTAGGCAATTCCCTAATTGGCCTAGTGGAAGGGCCGGCCCTGTTTTGAGTAGCTAAGAGTCTTATAACTCGATTAATTGGCACCATATTTTTAATAGAAACACCCAAAGTTCAAATTTTTTCACTCCAACTATTGAATTATCATAAAAGTAGAAATTTGAGTACAACTCGTGCTTTGGCACATTTAGCTGAAGTCTTGAAGGTGTCAACAATTTGGTTTGCCCAAGTGCGTAATGTAATTGAACCTTATGTACTTTCGGATTTAGAAAAATTTCAGCAATGATAATTAACTACTATCTTTACTCAACCCAAAAAAAAAACAGTAGAATTTTGAGGTTTAAATATTCATTTGTTGATTTTCTTTTTCTTTTTTTTATTTCTTCTTTATTTTCTTTTATCCTGACTTTTTGAAAAGAATATTTAAAGTAGAATAATTGCCCAAGTTGACAAAAATTCCATAATCAGTCCATTATTATCTTTATGAACACCATCCAAAGTGTGAAACAAATGCTTGTGGTTTCTAGTACTTACATCCACAAAGATCCTTAATAGAAAAGTGTGATACACAGAAAATTATAGATAAGGCAATTGGATAAGACAACCCAAAACAAAAATCTCAGATTAGCAAAACCCTACACACACAATGCTGACTCTTCTATTGGATTATGTAGGGCCAGCAAAAGAATTATGGCTATGGCTCTTCTTTAAGGGCCCCTGGTTCATATGTGGCAATCCAATCACAAAGGAAGATAGAACTGAACCTTTTCCTACACCTCATTTTTTGCATTACCAAATATCTGGGCTTCAAAAACTCAGCCTGACTTTGAGCTAATCCAATGAATTGGGTGACATGAACTACTGAATCATTATCCCAACCTTTAAAAAAATCTTTCTTTTTTTTTTTTTTTTCTCTGTGGACATTAGAACCTTTAATAAGATTAAGATAGCAAATTCTCAATTGTTTAGTCACTTTTTTCTTCTCAAAAAAAAAGAAAAAAAGATTAAGATAGCAAAAATGTATATTTTTTTGTTTTGATCAATGTCGTTTATTTTCTGATTAAAAACATCAAAAATAAAAAGGAAAATGCTAGAGATACAAAGTTTTTTACAAAAAATCTTTACAAACTATTGATGTAGTGAGTGATTATTGGTAAATAAAAAAATGATGTCGGTGATGGGTCAAGATGAGAACTAGTAATAAGTTGGCCACAACAACAGTTTGTAAAAATGTTATAAAATAGTTTGTGTAAGGACGCAACTTGAATCCTAAGCCTAAATGATAAAAGGATTTAGGCCCAAAGAGCCTAGTACAATAAATTTGTAGAGAGTGGGTTGGAAAACTAGGTTTTAATGAGTTGGGTGGCAATTATAATGGATCTAGATGACAACAAAGTAAAAGTAGACTAGATTTATCTAAGGAAAATCGTCCTCGGCACAGTCCGAGGAAATTAGTTCTTGTATATATTACTTGAAGTTGGTTACAAATACAGTTCTAATTGCTACAGTGTTTCTTTCTCAATTCTCCGATCCCCTTTTCTTAGGGCCTCCCTTCTATTTTATACTATCTTCCCCTTCTATCTCTACCATCCACGTGTAGATCAGATTGTTGGTATTGATTCTTGTCCCATCAGCACCTTCCTGAAGTCTTTGAGTAGTAGCTGTAAGGCTGAAAACTACTGTTTAGGTATCACTTCCTCATTAATGCGACCAGAGAGTTAGCTGCAGGGCATTCAACGCGGTGGTAGCAGCTTTCCTTTAGATATTTCGTAGATTTCCTCTATCATGTTCCTTCCTGATACTTATCCTCATCCATGGAATGATCCGGAATGTTACTCTTGATGGCAAACCGCACCCTTTGACCTCGACTTTGCTCAGCCGAGGAGGCATTCCTCCTCGGACTGCTCTCTAGATGATTTTGATCAGACTTCACCTCTTCACTTACTAACACGGATTCTTATGAAAGTGTTTACCCGTCCTTAGATTACTTAATGTCCTCGGATTGGGCCACTGACCCAATATATACATAGATATGTGCTCTTGGGCCTATCACCCCTATAGTTTGTGTTTATAACGTTACTCAAATAAAAAAGATGCTAGTATGTTACATTATCTATGCAAATTTAAACTTGTGTTCCTTTCCAAATTAGAATTTTAGAAAAAAAATTTAATGATTTTCTCACAATAAATTAACTAGTTCTCTATTTAGATTTTTTTATTTTTTTTAAGAAATGAAAATAACAAAGCTCTCATGCATGCTAGGATGATAAGGCCTATCATTTAATCCCAATAACTAAGCACCAATACTGAAATCTATGGTTTTTAAATGGATAGCTATCACTATGTTATATGAAAGCAAAAGCATTGGATTGTTTAGTAATAGAAGTAGACACTTGTTCTACACAATATAGATAAGTTTAGTTGTCATACTCATCCTCCAATTAAATGGACCTCATTTAAAGATATTCATAACAGATAACTACCCAGCTGAATTAATTAGTTTCGAAAAATAATAAATTAAAAAAAATTAAATTTTTTTTTAAAAAAACTCATGTTTATTTTAAAAATTATTTTGGCTTGGATAATTCCTTTATACTATTGAGAAGAAGTATAAAAAATGTTTCAAGGGTCAAAATTATCTAGTTTGACAATGAAAGGCATGCACTCTTTTTTTTCCCCTTTCTTCTTGTAAGGTACAAAAGTACCGAAAAGTGTAGGATTGGATTGGGACCAATCAGGGCCAAGAGCTGAATAGTTGGACCCTCTTTGCTCCACAAGGACTTGGAATCTCGGTGGCCAAGCCCTTAGCTCAACTTATTCTTCAACCTTGTGTTGGAGGTGGGGTACTGCAATAGTGTTTTAAGGATTCACATGTGGGTTTACTTTTATGTGAGAAGAATGAATAATACACCGAATGCACTAAATAATTTCAAAATTATTGTAAATGTTTCGATTGATCTAAAAATAGATGGGTCTTAAGTGAGATTTCATATTTTAAAAAGTAGACGTTTTCTTGTCATGGATAACAAAAATGATGATTCTAAAGTATATTTTATTACAAATTTGCTGTTACTTTATTAAAAAAAAAAAAAAAAATTGCACTAAAAAAAAGATGGGCTATAGGTGAGATTTCAAAATTTGGACCACACATTTGAGTAAAACCAAAGAAACTAATCTGCCATAGCCATACTAATGAGCCTTTTTAAGTCGAGTGGAAGAAAAACTAGCAAAAACTTGATGGAATCATTATGGAATCAATTAAAACAAAAGAGATGGTGAGAGAGAAACTGTACACGAAGGATCCGTTTGGATACAGCTGAAAACTGAAAACTGAAACTGAAAACTGAAAAACACTGTAGCGAAATAATTTTTAAATGTGTGAATAGTATCGTGGGACCCATTTTTAATGAAAAAGTTGCTGAAAAGTGAAATTTGTGGGTCCGTGAACAGTACACGATGTGCTGTGATTGGTCCAAAAAAATTTGAAAAGTCAAAGTTTGCGGCTACTGTTCATTGAACAGTGCATGAACAGTAGCCGCAACACCCAAAACGCTCCAAAAAAAAAAAAAAAAAAAAAGTTTTGGAAAAACGCAAACGCAGGATTGGGCAGAAAACGCCCAATCCAAACGCACTCGAAGAGTCTGATATATAGAACATTTTTCCTTTCCCACTTTTAGTATATTACTGATTATAATTTAGCCCCACACTATCCTAATTAAAGCAAAGTTCATGCATGCACAACTTTAAAGAGAAATCGTGGAGTAGAAGATAATGACAATGGAAAACACTTTTTTTTTTTTTTTTTTTAGTTTGAACGAAAGAATCACTAATTGTTGGTCCCCCAAAAGACAATCTTGGCGTTTAATATAAATTTCTAGCTATCATTTTTGTTGACAAATAATAATTAATTAGTTTGGTATGGGTCTATATATGTGTCACTAATGTTATTATTATATAATAATGCGGCAAACACCATCATGTTTATGGTTTATGACCATTTGATTGCCGTGTACAATTGCAAGCATAATTTTTTTTTTTTTTAATTGCATATTTTTTTTGAGAAGGTTTTTTTAATTGAAATTGAATGCAAAAGTTGATTAAGTATTTAACACTGATAATTTGTTATTAGTATGGTTAGAGACCTGTGGACTAACTAGTATAGTTTATTCACTGGCCAAGGGTGCACTTGGACCAGAAATTTGGCAATCTCTAGCTCAAACCAAATGTTTTTTTTCTTTTTTTGGATGGAAAACATGACAACTTTATTAAGGTGAAGAGAAATACATAGCATCTTGAATCACAAGAGACTCAATAATGGATGGATTTTCCTCTATCCAAGTTACAAAATTGTTAATTCCCTTGGCATATTTTGCCAGAGTATAAGCTGGTTTGTTGCCGCTTCATAGTTCATGGAGAAAAGAGTGGATCTGAAGGAGTGCAACTTGTCTTGGATGCCGACGATGAGGTTCGCAATAGCTATTGGGGGAGTGATGGTTCCACTAAGTGCGTCAAAACTATCCGTGAATCAATCTCAAAGCTAACGTCCCTAATCCTAATATCCCATGCAAAAGGGACAGCCTCATCCAATGCTGTTCCCTCTCCTTCCAATAGACCCAGCGATAAGGGAAGGTGTTTGCTCATGGCAGCAACCACCGATCCTTCATGGTCCCATATTTAAACACCCACCCCCCACAAAGTTGAGCTGGTTGAAGACAGTGGCGTCCACATTGATCTTGTACCACGATGGGACCCAGTGAAAGTCCATGGCATCCCTATGTTATAGTGGGCAATGATGTGCAAGCTGGAACTCACTAAGCATGCCATGAGTTTTGTGGAGAATCTGACTTGCCGTTTGTCTTAGCTGGCCCACACGCACTTTGTTTCTATTAAACCACATGCACCACGTGATGGTGACAATGAGTTCAAGAAGGACATTTCTAACATGCTGCTTGTAGATGAGGTACCATAGCCAATCCGCAAAATCCTGAAGGCGGACCCCATGTGTATCAAAAGAAATGCCTGAGATATCCCAAAGTTCAACTACTTTTGTGCACTTCCAGAACAAGTGGGCAGTAGTCTTCGAGGCCAACCCACAAGCTTCATAGGTGGGCTCATCAAGCACTTGTCGATGACAGAGATTCTCTTTGGTGGGGAGGATATTATGGCACGCTTGCCAAGTGAAGGTTTTGATTTTATTTGGAGCATGCAAACTCCAAATTTTTTTTCCAGAATGTGCTCTGATCGCGGCTAGTGGAGGGGGACCTAGTGGTGTTCTATGAGTTGAGAGTTAGGGTGAGCTTATAGGCATTGTTCACGGTGAAATTTCCTTTGGGCGTGTAAGCCCAAACCTGCCGATCTCTATTCTGATTTTTGTTGATGGGAATGCTTAGGATTTTGTTGGCATCATGTGGGAGGAAGGCTTCATTGATCAAGCCATGTTTCCATTTACCCACCGTGTCATCTATAAGAGCGCTGACAGTGGTGCTTTCGGGTAGGACGACGCACGGTGGAGAAGTGATCTTAAAGGTGGTCGGATGAGGCAGCCACCTATCATTCCACACTTTGATGGACACTCCGTCTCCGACCTGCCATCTACAGCCCTCCTTAACAACATTCTATGCTGCCATAATGCTACGCCATGCATACGATGGCTTTAGACCTAGTTCAGCATGGAGAAAGTCGCTATTCGGAAAATAGCGTGCTTTGAAGACACGATGCAGGAGGGAGTGCGTGTTTGTTTGCAAACGCCAACCTTGTTTGGCCAAAAGTGCCAAGTTAAAGGCCGGTAGGTCACAGAAGCCAAGGCCACCATCTTGTTTCGGAGTGCAAATTTTATTCCAACTAAGCCATGCCATCTTGTTTTTTCCATTTGATTGTCCCCACCAAAACCGAAGAACTATGCTAGTCAAGTCATCACAAAGTGTGTCAGGGAGTTTGAAGACACTCATAGTGTAAGTGGTTATAGCCTGTGCCACTGCTTTAATAAGAATTTCCTTCCCCGCTTGAGAAAAATTTTTTTCCTTCCCACCCAATAGTTTCTTGTCAAGCCTTTCCTTAAGTGCATGGAAAATGTTCACCTTAGAGCGGCCAACAAGGGATGGGAGGCCTAGGTAAGTCTCGTGCTGCTTGATTACCTCTGCCCCAAACATAGTTTTGATATCCTCCTGTGTTGCTTGTGGTGTGTTTGGACTAAAAGAGAGAGAAGATTTCTCCCTATTTAGTTATTGTCCTGAAGCAAGTTCATAGGTCTCAAGGATATGTGCAAGGTGGCTGCATTCTTCTAGGATTGCTTGACAGAAGATGATACTATCATCGGCAAAGAAGATGTGTGAGAAACGTGGGCCTCGTGGGCAGGCAGCGACGCCTTTAAGAACACCAGTGCTAGTGGCTTTGCAAAGTAGAGCTGAAAATCCCTTTACACAAAACAAGAAGAAGAAGGGAGATATGGGGTCACCTTGCCGTAATCCCCTAGTAAGGGTGATATGGCCTTAAGGTGTGCCATTAATTTTTATAGAGTAGGTAACAGATGTAACACATTACATCATCTACTATGGAAGCCCATTTTATGCATATTTTTTTCCAAAAAACCCCACTCAACCCTATTAAAAGCCTTACTTAAATCAAGCTTTAAAGCCATTTCCCCAACCCGGCCAGTTCTCTTTTGGTTTAGGTGATGCATTGTTTCAAAGGCAATCAAGACGTTGTCAGTGATGAGATGGTTAGACATAAAGGCACTTTGGTTTTCCCCAATGATTTGTGGGAGGAAGCGTTTTAGTCAATTTGCAAGGACTTTTTAGACAAGTCTAGAGATGACATTGATTAAACTGATGGATTGAGTTATCTTGGTGGGGTTTTTTATCTTTGGGATGAGGGTGATGTGTGTCTCATTAAATTTAGGAGGAGTGGTGCCAAAATTTAAAAAGTCAAGAATAGCAGTTGTAACACACTCACCAGATAAAGACCAAAAATACTGGGAGAAAAGAGGGGGCATACCATTAGGAGCTGGTGATTTCTTTGGATGCATCTGTTTTAGAGCTCTATGTACCTCATCTGCTTGAAAAACCTAGGTTAAGGAACTGTTCATGTCATCAGTGACTACTGGTTGGACAACGTTAATAGTAGTAGAGATATTAGTGGGCCCATTTGAAGTGAAAATGCTGGAGAAGTAGTCCAGGATAATGCCTTCCATAATTTGGACATCCTCTTGCCAAACATCGTTGGAGTCATAGATGCCTCTAATATAGTTTCGGTCCCTTTGGTTTGAGGCTCTTTGGTGGAAGAAGTTGTTATTACGGTCACCATCAATGATCCACTAAGCTCTTGACCGTTGGTGCCACATTGTGTTTTTAGCGTCCAACTAGCAGTTTAGAGTGGAACGAACTTCTTGAATCTCCACTGCGTTCTGGGTAACATTCAACTTAAGGGATTGTAGCTTCTTTTCAAGCCTAGAAACTTGTATTCCCACATGCCAAATTCTTGCTTGTTCCAAGTTGTCAACCTATCATGACAACTATCAAGGCAGTTCGTGATTTATGCATTGTTAGGTTTGAGAAGGCCATCTTGCCATGCTTCTTGGATGACCTTAGTATAGCGAGAGTCACACAGCCACATGGCTTCAAAACGAAATAGCCAGCCAGGAGGACGTGGTCTGGCGGTGGAGGGAAGGAAGCAGACAGAGAGCAGGGAGTAATCCGAAGAGGACATTGGGATATGATGAACAGTAGTGCCAGGGAAGAAAGAACACCAAGCCACAGTAGCTAGTGTGCAGTTTAACCTAGTATGAGTGCAGACTTCCATAAGATGATTTCTTGACCAAGTCAAATGAGACCTGATATAGCCTAGTTTGAGGAAGCGGCAATGGTGGATGACTGTACAAAAGCGATCCATCTGTCGGGCTGGTCTTAAAGCACCACCTAGTTTCTCTGAGCATTTAACAATTTCATTGTAGTCTCCAACACAGAGCCAAGGAAGAGTGTTAGATTGGCCCAAGGATTCAAGTAGGGTCCAAGTTTCTTCACGTTTGCTTGTGTCAAGTTGTCCATAGAAGCCAGTAAGCTTCCATGTCAGACCTGTAGTTTCACACACAACATGGGCATCAATAAACCAACGAGAAAAGTTTTTTACATATACCTTTGCATCAGGTTTCCAAAGGAGTGCAAGACCGCCACTTGAGCCTTCAAAGGAGATCGCAATGCCTTGGTTATAAGTCCAACCTTGTTTCTTAGCATTCAACTGATCAGTGATGAGTTTTATCTCCATGAGGAAGACATAGATGGGAGCTTTTTTATTCCATGCTCGTTTAAAAGCGTTAACTGTCCAGGGGTTCCCAAGCCCCCGACAATTCCAACTGAGGATACTCATTATGTCTGGCTGTGCTGCGTAGCAGACATTGCCAATCCCAGGTTTTCTGTAAAAATTTTGCCGAGAGCTTTCGTCTCCACATCCAAGCGTAGTTTCTTGTCAAGAGAGGTGTTGTCCAAAGTTGTTGTTTTAGAGTAGTTTTTATGTTTGAGGTCTTTTGTAGGTAAATCATGGGTTTGTGAGGGTAGTGTAGTAGTTAGTGGGGTCGGTGGGACAAGCCTTTTCCACGTTTTTGGTTTTGGGTCATTTTTTGGTGCTGAGGTGGAGGAGAGTGAAGTTTCTGTTGTTATCATAGGGTCTGACATGTTGGGATGGTTGAGGGAATGTTTATGGGAGGTGTGTACATGTGCATGGAAAGCGTCATGTGGTGTAAATGATGGGAGTGAATGTGAAGATGTGACGTTATCATTGTGCGTAACGTCTAGGGATGTGTTGCATGAATTATGCGTAGGTGAGCGTTTCAACGCTTGGTCAATCTCCAAAATATGAGCATTAAAGAGATCCAGATTTGAAAGGATGTCCGTTAAATTTGGGGTGTCATTATGAGTTATCAGGATTTGTTTAGTTTCTTTTTCTAGCGTCGAAGTTGACTTGTGAGGTGGCGGCAGTGGAGATGGTGGGGAATTTTGTGGTGATGGAATGGGTGTAACAATCGTGGAGGTGGGTTGTATTGGAGGTGGTGGTGGAGATGGTGGGGAATTTTGCGGGGGCATAAAGGGTGGTGCATTTTGTGGTGGTGGACAGGGTGGGGTGTGTAGTGGGAATGGTGTTAGGCGGGGAGCACGAGGAGGTATGGTAGGTGGTGGAATTTTGTTGGACACGACTTGTGGCTATTGGATGTTTGTCATGGTGGCACGTAGCCAGGGCTTGTATTGCTGGTTGTCTGTGTGTGATGTACCTATCTTGTCAGTCAAAAGCTTGCAGTCTCGCTCATCATGGTTTAGCAAGCTGCATCTGTAACAATAGATAGGTAGTCTTTCATATTGGAGGGAGATCCATTATGGCTCCAGGTCACCTATATTCACAAAACATCCTCGACAAAGGGGCTTAGAGATGTCAATGTTTACCCTTACCTGAATATATCGGCCTCAACACTCACCAGTAGAGGAGACATCAACTTGCTCAAGTGTTCCAAGCGTGGTCCCGATGGCTTCTGCGTTTGCCCGATTCATGAGCTGAAGTGGAAGGTCGTGGATTATATCCAGAAAGAAGCCATGGTGAAGGTGGCATCGTCCACTAATTCTTCCTCCTTGGGTTTGTAGAGCCCGATCAGATATTTGTCGAAGGACCAAAGTCCCTGTGCAAGGATCTTCGGCGGATTGGTCTCACTATCAAAGAGTATCAGCACTGTGTTTGCTCCAAGGTCGCGGACCTCGAAATTCTGGACGAAGCGCCACATACTCCGAAGTGTGCGTGATAAGGCTTCAATGTTGACCCTACGCTTGGTGAAGAGCTTTGCCACTAGCATTCTGCTGTTATTCTCTATCTCTGGGGTGAGGTTTACTAGTTTCTGTGGGGAAAGAGGGACCACCAACAAAGTGGGCACTAGGGTTTCATCACTGTGGCTCACGAGGGAGACAACGTAGAGAAAAAGCTCGTAGACTGCTGCATCCCAAATGTTTGTTTAAAGGCCCTTTTGGATATACACCACGGTAAATTTCTTTAAAAAAATCTTCTCCCCTCTCTCCGTGTGTATGTTAAAAATACTTAGTATTCTCCACCAAAAAAAAAAAAAATGTTTGTTTAGTGCAAAAAGTAACATTAGACAAATGAAGTTTTGTTCGAAGGAATCACATTTTCAAAATAATATTACTTTTGTTTGTTTATTTTTTTATAAGCATGCATATAGTAAGCAGAATATTTATCTTTTAAAAGTTAAAACCATATAATAGGCAAAAAGTTAAAGGGCATTTGGGCACTACCTAGAAATGAAATTGTTTCATTTAGATGCACTTCAGCTTGAAATTGTATTTTGGACCAAAAATCAAAACCTATACCAATTTAACGATCCCTTTATGCCAAAATATATATAGTATCAAATTATCAATTGAATTTTTTAAATAAGTAATTAAAATTTTTAATTCTTTATTATTTTCCATCAATTTATTTGAGATTGATGCAATGGAGACCTATACTTTTGAGCATGTATATTTTGAATTAAAGTTTTTGAAAACCACATTTGAAGAAAGCAAGAATTAGAGCAATTAGATTTGGGGGGGGGGGGGGGACAGAGTATTAATGGTGTGGTATCTACTATCTATTTTTTCATAATCTTGCAAGGTTGCATGCATTGGATTTGCCGAATTCAAAAGTCAAAGCTATCTTTGGTAGACTGGCATTCTTAAACTCTCATCCAATAGAATGTCTTATAATTGCGCTCTCTTCTAAATAAAAAACTTAAAAAAAAAAAAGATAAAAAAAAAAAAGAATGTTTTATAATTGAAGGATGATTAGTATTTTTAAAAAAAAATTAAAAGGGTAAATAATTGATCAATCATGACGATCCTATTTGAGCGTGATCATAATAACTCCCTATGTATATTAAGGAATCAATGCCTAAGTGTATTGCTCCCTCAAATGGATTGATTAGTAACTTTAATCTCAATCCCATTTATGTTCAATGGTATCAAGTGGAACCAACCAACATTACACTTTTCACCCCCAAAAATTCAACTCTAACCTACCACAAACCAAGGGTCCAAGACTCTTAACTACTGGAGTGGACTATGACACTAGTTAATGATGAAAGGATGATCAATTAATTGAACCAGCAAACTTCCTCTTCATTTCACACATTGTAATTTGTAGATGAATTGAAAAGCTAATTTCATCCTGATAGTGAAAACTAAGCATGTGCACATGCCACTAAGGCCATAATATCAAATGATCCTATTATGAAAAATTAACCACATGTGGATGGACAAGCATGCATATTTCCTTTGCTTATGTTTTTTAAAGCAAGAGGCCCAGATGTTCTAGGAAGCAGTAACACTATTGTGATGGATTGAGTATGAGGGTCCACCAAATCCAGAAGCCAAAGAAGATGACTGTAATGGCTAGCCAAAATATGTGGCAAACTCATCCATAATTAGATAAGTGCCTCCTTTGGCTTAGGCTTTTGGCTGCCAAAAACCCCATCCTTTTTGGTTAGTTGCAACATCAAACTGCTCTGATGGATTAATATTGTTCCACTTGTTGTGCAGACTTGCCATCCTCATTCTTTCTTTGGCTAGAGATATGTTATCCCCATTTTATCAAAACCAAATTTAAGTGAAGGTCAGCACAAATTATGAGAATTCCTTTTCCATAAATTCTAGAGTAATGCCATTCCAAAAAACAAAAACAAAAAAAGTAATGCTACACCTATATATACTATCTTTTTCACAATAGAACAAGTTAGTATTGATTTTTATATGATTCCCCATTAACAGGAAACACCATTTTATTACAAATTATCGATAACTTGACACCTCAAAAAAAAAATCCTAATGTTCAAACTGAATAAAGGCCCAAATAATCCAGGTGAAATATAAAAGTTTATGAGCATGCTTCATTATCAATCCAGAGAAAAAGGACCTATGCCACGGCCCAGGTGTCTATTGGAGAATGGGGACCATGCAACCAGCTTGCAGTGAAAAATCAAAATACGGTACAGCAATCCAATGTGGATTTAGTCTTAGATACCCACAAAATAACAAATACAACTATTTATTAATGACCCTCTAAAGGCAGAGAATATAGTATTTGAGCAGTGAACTGAGATATCCTAGACAAAAGGTAAGTGCTAAAGTTGCTAAAATCATCAACATGTCATAGTGGCAGTCAAATACTACAAAGCTGTAACCTGAAAAATATGTAAATTTTTTACATAAGTGATTGTTGTCAAGTAATTCCATTGGCTAGGACCCTCAGCTAGAAATTTTTTATTTTATTTTATTTATATATATATATATATATATATATATAAATCCACTCTCTCTTTAAAGCATTGAGAAAATCACGTAAGAGTAGAGACCAGAAGGTCATGAATTATGTGGAATATGATTTCTTCTATCACTTAGCTTAAACTAAACAAAAATAAATAAAAAGGGATGGTTCCATATGGTCAATTGACTCAATTCTCCTTCAAATGTAAATACTTGCTTTTCCTAAGCTCTTATCAATTTTTTTATATATATCATATATTCATGACCAACGTCGAGCAAACAAAATCCAGATTGAACACAATCCAATCATTATATCAATCATTTGCTAAATTCTTCAGCAGTGTCAAATGCTTCTAATTTGTAAATATGTTCAGATTCTTTCTTAAACATGTATTGTGATACTTTACTTCCACATTTTCACTTTGTCTCCCTCAAAATTTAATATAATTTATCCTATATTATTTGCCAAATTTTCAATGCTTTTTTTTTAATATAATAAGTGCAACTACGGTAGAATTAGGTAATACTACCAAGTCACAAGGTTCTTGAGACAAAAGTATTCATTTGCAGATTCACAAGGTTATCCACTACATCCCGAGTCCTAATTTATTATAAAATCAAATATAAAATCCAAAATAATAATTTGTTCCTGATGGTTCCACAAGTGATGAACCATGTGCGCTACACAGGCCATCTAATAATTTACACAACAGGAGTGGCCAGTGCCTACAATGCTGTTCAAAATATAAATGGAGTTTGGTTCAAAATCAAACATACCATTATGATTGAGACGAAAGACATTAGCTGGCTTTATGTTTTGTTCAACAATTTGTCATGGTTGTTGATGGTAAGTAGGGTCAAAGGGGCGTAAGCCATAAGCAAAGTCCACAAATTTATAAGCTAATAGGCTTATATTTACTAGTATAATGGATAGAAGTCAAGTGACTATGGCACTATTGGACCAACCCTCAACCAAACCACCCAAGAAGAAATAAGATGGCATGGTCCTTTTCAGGATGAAATTACTCAATTGAAGTACATGGGTACTTGAAATTACTCATTTTATAAGGTCATAGGCTTATAGTTACTAGTATAATGTGTAGAAGTCAAGTGACTATGGCACTATTGGACTATCCCTCAACTAAACCACCTAAGAAGAAATAAGTGATATGGGTCCTTTTTCAGGATGAAATTGCTCAATTGAAGTAAATGGGCACTTGAAATTACTCATTTTATAAGGTTTATAAGCTTTTAGTTACTAGTATAATGGATAGAAGTCAATATAGACAATGAATATACCTCTAGTTGTTTTATTTGTACATACTAACGCAAGACAGACCAAAACAATACAATAGGAAAATTGAAGAATGGGAAGATAAATATACAGAAGCTAGGAGTCATCATCTAGGCCTTCTTGGAGTCAGCACCAAGCAAAAGAAAAACTCTCAGAGTCGACACCTAGGGTTGGCTGGAGTCAACACCACCAATTAGAACAATTTCAAAAGAAATTTTATTCAAAATAAACCCCCTCAATATGAGTGCAATACTTTGCTTATTTGGACTACTAAATCCTAATCCCAACTGACATGGTGTAAGGTGGTGGACCTTGTTTGTAATGTTGGGTTGCTTCCTGCTGCACTAGGCCTGAGTTTTCTGGATAAAGGACCATGTCTGCCAGGCTTTGGTTACATGCCCATGGCAAGCAGAGCCGCTATAAAGAAGTTATAGCAGCTAGATATAATACGGATAACACAAGGAAATATAGTCACTACTTTTAGCCACAATAAATAAAAATGAGCAACAAAAGGCTCTCTGTAAACAGAGTAAGCTAAGTGAAGGATAAACAAAGTTAGCAAAATCAAAGTGTTAGTCTGCCGTGCCAAGTAATACACGGGATTGAAACCAAGAAAAGGACAATCGTTCCCTCAACACGAGTAATCTCAGAGGAGAAATTAATTGTTTTGAGGGAACAAGCCTAAATGGTCTATGCCCAAATACAGATATTTTGCCTTTTATAGAGAGCAAGGCTATTGAGAGAGAGAGGAAATCAACCTATTGGTGCATGTCTGCCATTCTAAACTCTGTTTTTCTTTTCCTCTCATTACTACTTCTTAGTTTTCTTTTTCTTTTGTTTTACTTCTTTTTCTTCTCAATGCTTACTTCTAGGTTATGTTTTTTTCTAGAAATTCATATTACTGTGATTTTTCAAATCCCTTTCTCAGTGCACAGCAAGGGATCCTTCATAGAGCCTCTCATGATTAGTATTTACTGTTTTAGCCCTTAATTGCCTTTGTCTGGTGTGGGTGTCCTTGTCGACCACTTATGGGTCGTCAGTGGTCCAGCCACCACCATTTACTTGTGCTGGCTGTGCTGCTCCGCTCTGCCAAATAAAGAAAACTATTTTGTTTGTTTTTTTGCTATGGCTTTTCTACCCGTTACAATGTGTGTGCTCGCTCTTTATCCCTCATGGCATGCACCTGGTGGTTCCAACTCATCTTTACTTCTTTTGGGTGGCATGTCATCCCAGCAGGACATTTCCCCCAAAAAAGCCTAAGCAAAAACCCTAGAATAGGTTTTTTCCCTCTCCCCACTGCCAAACCATGCCCTCTGACCCATGACCCACCACTTCCTATATTGGCTGGGTACAGGCTGGTGGTGCCTGGGTCATGCGCGTACTTCACCTTTTTTGCCTGTTGCTTATGCATTTGCCGTGATCTAGAGATTGGTCTATACGTTCTGCCATGTGCTTTTGGCTTCTTATGGCGTGGGTTGTTTTCCGATCTGCCATTCTTTAAGACTTGCTTCTTTTGGGGGTTGGGCCTTGTTGGATCATGGGCCTCCCTTCCCCCAGCCTACTTTGTGTTCACTCCATGGCCTTGTTAGTATTTTCCTGCCGTACCACTTTGCTATTCCTGCTGTAATGTTGTTTGACTAAATCCTGCTGGGCCTCTTTGGGCCTGCTATTTATTTCCGTGAGCCATTCATTCTTGCCACTTGGGCTCAATGGCTTTTTCTTGTTTGTTAACTTTGGTCTGCCCTTGTTGCTGGGCCTTTTCTCTTAAGTTCTGTTTGGATAGAACTTATTTTGCTGAAACTGAAAACTGAAAACACTGTAGCAAAATAATTTTTAAATGTGTAAATAGTATTATGGGATCCATTTTTAATGAAAAAGTGACTGAAAAGTAGAATTTGTGGGTCCGTAAACAGTATATCCGTGCACTGTTCACGGTTGACTTAGTCAAATAGTGCGGCTGGAACAAAAAAAAAAGTCAGAAAACGCAAACGCAACCACTTATAATTCGAATTCAAACTCCCTCTTAATGGGCTTGTCAAAAATGAGCCTCAACACATAGTAGACCCTACTTATTTTTAAATTACAATAATTCCCTTGACTTTAAATATAAATTCTAATAAAACTAATTAAATACCAGGACCTAAAATAAAATACAATTGAATCTAAAAATAATTTAAATTAAATTAAAATAAATCTTTCCTTGTGCTTCCTGCATCACATACTCCTATATAGTAGCTACCGCTTTCGGGTTTCTAATGTTTATGTATCCATTATTTTCTCCTGATTTACAGCTGGCCTCATGTTTTTCCTTTTCTTTTCTTGTTTTGCTTTGCTGTTTTTCTTATTTGTATACTCCCTGTATACACTTTTTTTTATTTTTAATAAACTATCCTGATGCCGTTTCCTTGTTCTGTTGAACCTTAAGTTGTCCTTGTGTCATAGTTGGAGGTATAGAGTATAGACACTGAATATATGGAATGTTTCTTATGAATTGCATTAGGAAATTCAACTAAAATCAATGGGTCCGGTTAATGTATACCCTTAGGGCATATATTAACAAATCCGTTTTTGGAATATGCAGTTATGATTAAACTTCCATTTGTGATAAAGTATGGCTAGCTTACGCAATCATGGAGATCAGCTGAGTGTCTGCCACAACAAATATGGGGCTTTTTTGCATTATATCTTTCTTTTTTTCCTCCTCTTTTGTCAACAATTATAGAGGATAAATTTTGAAAGTGTCCTTTTATATGGTCTGTAAAGAGAAGCGACTCTTGAAAATGTTTCCCAACACCGTTTTTGGGACATTGTGAAAATCATTAATAGATGATTTGCGAATCAAGATGCTTCAGTGGCAGGTTAACCCCCTTCTTCAATCTTGGTAACTGGTGATAAGGCTTTTTTTGGAGGTTTTTTAATATTGTGTTTTAACTTACAAAAGCTTTCGTGCACGTCATTGCACATATATCCTCATAAGCCGTGATGTTATCTGTTACTTACCATAGTACAATACTGCATCTGCATTATCTATTTAAAGTTTATGTATGTGAGGAGCTGCAAAACTACATTAAATGGAATTTGCACTGTGTTCCCAGAAGGTGGATCATGTTTAAGGAATTTCTGAGAATTTGCATGTGTTATTACTCATGGCTGTTCTACTCCATCAGTCTTATGTTTTCTTTTTCAGGTGGTCAATAGTTCTCCAATTCACTAATCTTCAAATTTTTTTCCTTTCCTGGTCCAGGCCAGCCAGGAGTATATGTACTTGAAGATGGCATTGAAGCCAGGCTTACATGGAATGTTGAGAGACCCCATTTTGTGTCTTTACATCTGGTGAAGAGGGTCAGATAAAATATTAGTTTGTTGCCTCACTCTTGGAGCTAGAACCTGTTTGTAACCAGCAAAATTGCTTATTTGGCATCAAACTTTCTCTGTGTACTATTTTATCTAAAGAAAAGCGCTTAATTTCTCATATTACATGAAGTGTTGTTAATGCATTCACGCCAAAATTCATTGGAATTACTAATTGCATTTGTCGCAGTTGAATGGGTAATACAACTTAACTAATGCCAACCTTCAAGGATGTTATTGCAATATTTTTGTATGAGCCCTTGGACATCCAATTTGCAAGCAGCTAATTTTGCCTTTTGACAGGGAATCAATTATATACTTAGTTTGGCTACTGATTTACCACCGAGGTCCTAAACTTGGTTTTTCTCCTAGAGAAATAAATAGGGACCTGGAGAACATTTATGTGACAAGAAGTGCAAAACTTGTATGTGTTACTCTATTAGCATTAGCATATTGATGGAATAGTTTACAGTGTGCATGCTACATATCTCCTCTATGTTTTTTGGGCTAAGGATATAATAAAAATTTTTGGCTAATATTCAATTTAGTCACTAGACTTCTATTTCAATTTTCAAATTAGTCCTTAAAGATATAATTTTTCTTAATTTAGTTCATCACTTCGTCAAAATGAGCCAACAACATGATTTGTTAAATAGCGATTGAATGTTTAAATGATATATTTGGACAAAATGAGAGATTGCATTCACACCAATTAAATCTTAGGAGTTAATTTGATAAGTAAGGGAAAAATCAAGGGACTAAATTAAATGTTAGCCTAAATTTTAACTTAAGAGTTATGCTGCAAAACATTTGGGATTGGCATATATGGAGCTTATTTCATCTAATCATCTTTCGATGAATGCAATTGAGTGGCATCAAAAGCAAATTAATGGCATCTGGACTAATGATAATGATAAAAATTTTGGTGGGTTTTGGCATCATTTTTAAAAGACAAAGGTGAATTTTAGTTGGAATGGCACAATGTTATTGATCCAATTTGTTATGCACAAGAACTCTGTTTGTTACATAGGTGTTTTAACTGTTTGTTACACACTTGTTTTATAACTAAAAACGTGGGTTCAACTCACTAAAAAAAACTCATTTTTAGTTGTAAAATGTTTATACTCGCGTAATAAGTTTTCAGTTATGCATAATATTTATTGGTCCAAGATGTAATACAAGCAACGATTTTTTGCTCAAGTAAATTTGTTCAAAATGCGAGTGGGTGGAATGGAAATAGGGCTGCTCAAAGTTAAATCCAATACACTCTTTAAAGTGAACAAAACTAGAATATTTTCCTGAGACACATTTTCTATTTTTGTTAAACTTATACTCTTGCAGTCAAACAAAATGAAAGTGGCCCACCCCAATGGTTTGCATTTTGGATTCATCAACTTTGTTGTGACCATTTTTCTCTCTCTTTTTTTTTTCGTTTTTTACCTATGGTTTGCATGTTATCAAAACAGAATTTTGAGCAAGAGTCTTGTAATTCAATTAATTGACACTATAATTTTAAGGACAAAGTTTAGCTTGGTTGTAGTCAATCTACCATTGGATGAAATCTTCTTCTTATATTCTTCATACTTGCAAAATTTCTAGAAAATTAAAGATCAATAGTTATGTTATCAATAAATTGTTTAAATTGCAAGTTTTTATATTTTAAAATTATACATAAAATATAAGCTTATAGATCATATATTAAATAATATCTGATTGACACAAAATTTGACATCTATTTATATATTACTAAAAGATGAAGCGTAGCATTTATTATTACTACGCTCCAGTTAAGCCACATCAACACCACATCATCATTTATTTTCTTTTTCTTTTCTTTTTTTATATTTACCAATTGACATTTATTTAGCATCTCCTTAAATTCGGATGTTACTCTTATCTTCAACTTTATCATGTGTCCCTCCATTAACCAAGACTCTTCAAATGTCGCTATTATATGGAATTCTGACAGTCACCAAAAGATTACAACCTCCTCACATCCTTTATTTGCTGTAACTTCTTCCATTTATTGGGTATGATATGACAATTCTATACACACACACACACACACACAAAAATTTTAGCCAAGTGGCTACATAAATTTCAACCACATTAACATTTAAAAACACCAAACATTGTGACTTTTCAAGATTTTACATTTTTAACTAACCGTTTAATTCAATACTTTTTAAATACTCCTTTTAAGAATTAACTATAAATAGGTGCCTTTTCGTTTGGTTGTTGATGTGAAACGTTTTGATTTCTAAATTCTACAAATAATATCACACGACTAAAAAATAAAAAATGCAAACTAACGCAACATTTTGCCTAGCTCTGGATAGTTTTAATTTTTATAGGTTTCATAGCAATTCTTCTTTCCAAAAAAAAACCACAAACACTTCTCTCCTCCCTATCTTTGTACGTACTTCTCCTTTTCTCTGCCTCCCGCTGTACTTTATTTCCTACAATAATAATTTTGAGACTTTAACTTCATAAAAGTTTTGCTCATTTTGCAGAAATCCTCAGAATTAAGCAAATTGTCAAAGCAAGCCCAAAAACCAAAGGTCAGATCCCTTCTCTCATTCTATAATTTAGTAATCTAATTCTACCTATCTTAAACTCAAACCAATAGATACAATGAATGGATAGAACTGCTTTTAGCCTTCTTACCCTTCTGATTCTTTGAATGACGCAACAGGTTTTTCTAATTCATCTTACACGCATGTGAAGGATATGGGAGAGTAAGCTGTTGATGAGGAAAACAAAGAGTCAAAGTCAAAGTTTCCGTTCTTTCTGAACTTCGAAGTCCTCAATCTTCACTCCACTCTCTTCCTCGACAATGATATTGCTCAAAACACCAACTCCTTCAAGATGGTCACTCTCTTTCTCTCTTTCCAACTAAATCCATTTTAGTACGAATGGCATCAGATATCTGTGAACCGTTTTAACATATTATACTAATAGTTTAATATTTTGGGACAATCGATAATTTAACATGGTATCAGAGTGGGAGGTCCTAAGTATGATTTCTGTCTCCTCCATTCTACCTCTGATTTAGATTCCCATGTGTTGGGTCTCACCTATTAAAAGGTAGTTTCAGCACACACGTAAGGGGGAGTGTTAGAGGTATATGGTTAAATGATTAAATCTACCATATCCTAATAGCTTAAGCTTTTGGGACAATTAGTAATTTAACAATTACAAACAAATGAAAAAGATTAGTGTAATTTATCAAATGATTACGAACAGATGAAAAAAAAATTGAGAACATAAATATCCTAAAATCAATCCGACATTTTGTATTTTAACCCTTTTGTGGTGTAAGAATAAGAAAGAGAAACGAAAAAAGAAAATATGGTACTTTATTCTTAGTCTTTTTACATTCATAAATGTGGTGTTTACAAATTATTTGATTCCAAAAAAATTTGTTACTGACAAACATTTAATAATTAGCAGTTAATGACCGTTAGCTTATTTGGTTATTTGCTTATGTACAACTTTGAACAATTTTTAAGACTCTCACTTACAACTGTACTTCTGTCAACTTTCAACAAATAAAAATTTCTTAATTAAATTCATTAAAGCCATTGTTTAAATTTTGTTTATATGTTTGTATGGTGTTTTCTATCAGAAGGCGGCTTGGGTTTTGAAAAAGGTTTTCAAATTGGTTTTTAGTGAGTGAATAGTTTTGTATTACTAAAATAATTTAATTTTCTATTTAATTATAGATTTTTTTTGGAGGTTTGTTCAATGAATTGTATTTCTTCCTAATGTCTCATATAATATTATATATGGGGTACATGTTATATACTCGGTAGCTTCCCCATGCATCACACGGGTTAGCAACTAGTATGTATTAAAAGTATAAAGAATATACAATTCAACGGTTAGATTTTCAAAATATATAGTAATGTTTATTTTATTGAGTAAGTTTATAGCCTCAGGTTACAATCAATTTTGTAACTAAATTTTGTCCTATTTTTAATAGAAACACCTACCGTTCAAATCTTGGAGGTGTCAACAATTTGGTCTGCCCCAAGTGCCTAATGTAATTGAACCTTATGTACTTGCGGATTTAGCAAAATTTCAGCAATGATTAGTTGATTACTACTATCTTTACTAAACCCCAAAAAAATAAATAAATAAATAAATTAAAAAAAAAAAAAAAAAAACAGTAGAATTTTGAGGTTTAGATATTCATTTATTGAATTTTTTTTTTTATTCCTTCTTTTATTTTCTTTTATCCTGTCTTTTTGAAAAGAATATTTAAAGTAGAATAATTGCTCAAGTTGACAAAAATTCCATAATCAGTCCATTATTATCTTTATGAACACCATACAAAGTGTGAAACAAATGCATGTGGTTTCTAATATTTACATCCACAAAGATCCTTAATAGAAAAGTGTTATACAAAAAAAAAAAAAAAAAAAAAATTACAGATAAGGCAATTGGATAAGACAGCCCAAAACAAAAATCTCAGATTAGCAAGAGCCTACACACACAAGGCTGACTGTTCTATTGGATCATGTAGGGCCAGCAAAAAGAGTTATGGATATGGCTCTTCTTTAAGGGCCCCTGGTTCATATGTGGCAATCCGATCACAAAGGAAGATAGAACTGAACCTTTTCCTATAACTCATTTTTTGCATTACCAAAATATCTGGGCTTCAAAAACTCAGCCTGACTCTGAACTAATCCAATGAATTGGGTGACATGAACTTCTGAATCATTATCCCAACCTTTAACAAAAGCTTTTTTTTTTCCTTTTTGTGGACATTAGAACCTTGAACAAGATTAAGATAGAAAAAATATACATTTTTTTTGTTTTGATTAAAAGTTGTTCATTTTCAGTTTAAAAAAATCAAAAATAAAAAAGCTGCTACATTATCTATGCAAATTTAAACTTGTGTTCCTTTCCAAATTAGAATTTTAGACAAAATTTTACTTGATTTTCTCACAATAAATTAAATAATTGGTCCTATATTTATTTATTTTTGTTTTTTAAGAAATGAAAATAACAAAGCTCTCATGCATTCTAGGATGATAAGGCCTATCATTTAATCTTAATAACTAGGCACCAATACTGAAATCTATGGTTTTCAAAGGGATAGCTATCCCCATGTCCATGTTGCATGAAAGCAAAAGCATTGTATTTTTTGGTAATAGAAGTAGAGGCTTGTTCTAAGCAATATAGATAAGCTTAGTTGTCATACTCATCCTCTAATTAAATGGACCTCAATTAAAGATATTCATAAAAGATAATTGTCCAGCTGAATTAATTAGTTTCGAAAAATAATAAATAAATAAAATTAAAAAATTTTTAACAAAAAACTCATGTTTATTTTAACAATTATTTTGGCTTGGATAATTCCTTTATACTATTGAGAAGAAGTATAAAAAATGTTTCAAGGGACAAAATTAACTAGTTTGACAATGAAAGGCATGCACTCTTTTTTTGCCCCTTTCTTCTTGTAAGGTACCAAAGTACGGAAAAGTGTAGGATTGGATTAGGACCAATCAGGGCCTAGAGGAGGTAAAGCTGAATGGTTGGACCCTCTTTGCTCCACAAGGACTTCGAATCTCTGGTGGCCAAGCCCTTAGCCAAACTAATTCTTCAACCTTGTGTTGGAGGTGGGGTACTGCAATATTGTTTTATTTCTGCTTATTGGCGGTTGAGACCATGGGGCCAAATGGTTTTGACAATGACCAAAACTGCACAATGTTTTGAACATGGCATGGGGTCATTGGCTGCTGATGACTCCACACCCTGAGCAATAAAAAATGGGTAGGAGGGAGTGAAGAGAAGAAAGCTGGTCAGTTTGATTAGCATTTATGCAGTTAGTTTAGTCCTAAACTTTGAAGTCCAAAACTTGAAATTGAAGATGCATGTTAAATTAGGTATTGGTGGCGTGAAACTACTTTGTACCATTGGTCTCCAAAGGCAACTCCATGGTCTCATAAAAACTTAACTAATACTAAAGGTGTTTTGAGAGTACAGCCAACCTATAGAGTACAACCAAAAAGTTGAAATTATATATTGAACTCAACTAGAAGAAGCAAAATATTTTTTCTAATGAGGATTACCTGTTCATTCAGGACTAGTTAGTCAGAAGTATTACTACTACTAATAATAATAATAATCTTTATCATAGGTAACTCAAAGATATTATGAGAGCGGTTTAAACAAAACTAGTGAGAGATTCAAATGAATCTTAGTTTGAATAATTCTTTATATGTCAATGTCATTATAGCTAAAGCAATTATTTAGAGTCAAAATTGGTAAGTAAGTGCTGCTTAGTAGGGAAAACAATGACTTGGGTTCCTTAGTTTTTGAAGAAGATTGGAGAAATTATTTCGCACTTGTGGTGTACTACACCTTTCTTACATAATTTTGGATCCCATGTGCAAGATTCACACGTGGGTTTACTTTTATGTAAGAAGAATGTATAATACACCGAATACACTGAATATTGATGCAAATGTTTCAATTGGTCTAAAAACAGATGGGTCTTAAGTGAGATTTCATATTTTAAAATGGAGACTTTTTCTTGTCATGGATAACAAAAATGATGATTCCAAAGTATATTTTATTACAAATTTGCTGCTACTTTATCAAAAATTTGCACTTAAAAAAAAAAAAAAAAATGATGGGCGATTGGTGAGATTTTAAAATTTGGACCACACGTTTGAGTAAAACCAAAGAAACTAATCTGCCATAGCCATACTAATGAGGCTTTTGAAGTTGAGTGGAAGAAAAACTAGCAAAAACTTGATGGAGTCATTATGGAATCAATTAAAACTAAAGAGATGGTGAGAGAGAATTGTACACGAAATGGAGTCTGATATATAGAACATTTTTCCTTTCCCACTTTTAGTAATATTACTGATTATAATTTAGCCCCACACTATCATAATTAAATCAAAGTTCATGCATGCACAACTTTAAAGAGAAATCGTGGAGTAGAAGATACTGACAAGGGAAAACACATTTTATGAGTTTGAACAAAAGAATCACTAATTGTTGGTCCCCCAAAAGACAATCTTGGCGTTTAATATAAATTTCTAGCTATCATTTTTGTTGACAAATAATAATTAATTGGTTTCGTATGGGTCTATGTATGTGTCACTAATGTTATCATTATATAATAATGTGGCAAACACCATCATGTTAATGGTTTATGACCATTTGATTGCCGTGTACAATTGTAAGCGTAAGTTTTTTTTTTTTTTTTCTTAATTGAAATTGAATGCATAAGTTGATTAGGTATTCAACACTGACAATTTGTTATTAGAGACCTTTGGACTAACTAGTATGGTTTATTCACCGGCCATATATAGGTGCACTTAGACCAGAAATTTGGCAGTCTCTAGCTAAAACCCCAATGTTTCTTTCGTGCAAAAAGTAACATTAGACAAATGAAGTTTTGTTCGAAGGAATCACATTTTCAAAATAATATTACTTATTTGTTTATTGTTTTTATAAGCATGCATATAGTGAGCAGAATATTTCTCTTTTAAAAATTGAAACCATATAAGAGGCAAAAAGTTAAAGGGGCGTTTGGGCACTATCTAGAAATGAAAATGTTTCATTTAGATGCACTTTAGCTTCAAATTGTATTTTGGAGCAAAAAATCAAAACCTATGCCAATTTAACGATCCCTATATGTCAAAATATAGTATCAAATTATCAATTGAATTTTTTAAAATAAGTAATTAAAATTTTTAATCCTTTATCATTTTCCATTAATTTATTTGAGATCTATGCAATGGAGACCTACACTTTTGAGCATGTATACTTTGAATTAAAGTTTTTGAAAAACCACATTTGAAGAAAGCAAGAATTAGAGCAATTAGATGGGGGAGGGGGGCATCCATATAGGCAGTGCATTGATGGTGTGGTATCTACCATCTAATTTTTCATAATCTTGCAAGGTTGCATGCATTGGATTTGCCGAATTCAAAAGTCAAAGCTATCTCTAGTATTCTTAAACTCTCATCCAATAGAATGTCTTATAATTGCTCTTTTTCTTCTTAAAAAAAAAAAGAATGTTTTATAAATGGAGGATGATTAGTATTTTTTTAAAAAAAATTAGAAGGGTAAATAATTGATCAATCGTGACGATCCTATCTAAACGTGATCATAATAACTCCCTATTTATTAAGGAATCAATGTCTAAGTGTACTGCTCCCTCAAATGGGTTGATCAGTAATTTTAATCCCAATCCCGTCTATGTTCAATGGTATCAAGTGGAACCAACCAACATTACACTTTTCACCCCCAAAAATTCAACTCTAACCTACCACAAACCAAGGGTCCAAGACTCTTAACTACTGGAGTGGACTATGACACTAGTTGATGATGAAAGGATAATCAATTAATTGAACCAGCAAACTTCCTCTTCATTTCACACATTGTAATTTGTAGATGAATTGAAAAGCTAATTTCATCCTGATAGTGAAAACCAAGCATGTGCACATGCCACTAAGGCCATAATATCAAATGATCCTATTATGAAAAATTAACCACATGTGGATGGATAAGCATGCATATTTCTTTTGCTTATGTTTTTTAAAGCAAGAGGCCCAGATGTTCTAGGAAGCATTAACACTATTGTGATGGATTGAGTATGAGGGTCCACCAAATCCAGAAGCCAGAGAAGATGACTGTAAATCTGTAATGGCTAGCCAAAATATGTGGCAAACTCATCCATAATTAGATAAGTCCCTCCTTTGGCTTAGGCTTTTGGCTGCCAAAAATCCCATCCTTTTTGGTAAGTTGTAACATCAAACTGTTCTAATGGATTAATATTGTTCCACTTGTTGGGCAGACTTGCCATCCTCATTCTTTTTTTTGGCTAGAGATATGTTATCCCCATTTTATCAAAACCAAATTTAAGTGAAGGTCAGCACAAATTATGAGAATTCCTTTTCCATAAATTCTAGATTAATGCCATTCCAAAACAATAACAAAAAAAGTAATGCTACACCTATATATACTATCCTTTTCACAATAGAACAATTTAGTATTGATTTTTATATGGATTTACCATTAACAGGAAACACCATTTTATTACAAATTACCGATAACTTGACACTTCAAAAAAAAAAAAAAAAAAAAAAAAAAAACAATGTCCAAACTGCATAAAGGCCCAAATAATCCAGGTGAAATATAAAAGTTTATGAGCATGCTTCATAATCAATCTAGAGAAAAAGGACCTTGGCCTTGGCCCAGGTGTTTTTTGGAGACTGGGGACCATGCAACCAGCTTGCAGTGAAAAATCAAAAATACGGTACAACAATCCAATGTGGATTTAGTCTTAGATACCCACAACATAACAAACACAGCTATATATTATTGACCCACTAAAAGGCAGAGAATATATTATGTGAGCAGTGAACTGAGATATCCTAGACAAAAGGTAAGTGCTAAAGTTGCTAAAATCATCAACATGTCATAGTGGCAAGCTTGGCAGTCAAATACTACAAACCTGTAACCTGAAAAATATGTAAAATTTTTATAGAAATGATTGTTGTCAAGTAATTGCATTGGCTAAACTAAACAAAAAAATAAAAAGGAATAGTTCCATATGGTCAATTCTCCTTCAAATGTAAATACTTGCTTGCTTTTCCTAAGTTCTTATCAATTTTTTTTTTTTTTTTTTATATCATATATTCATGACCAACATCCAGCAAACAAAATCCAGATTGAACACAATCCAATCATTATATCAATCATTTCTAAATTCTTCAGCAGTGTCAAATGCTTCTAATTTGTAAATATGTTCAGATTCTTTCTTAAACATGTATTGTGATACTTTACTTCCACATTTTCACTTTGTCTCCCTCAAAATTTAATATAATTTATCCTATATTATTTGCCAAATTTTCATTTTTTTTAAATATAATAAGTGCAAGTACAGTGAATTAGGTAATACTACCAAGTCACAAGGTTCTTGAGACAAAGTCAAAGTATTCATTTGCAGATTCAAAAGGTTATCCACTGCATCCTGAGTCCTAATTTATTATAAAATCTCAAATAATAATTTGTTGCTGATGGTTCCGCAAGTGATGAACCATGTGCGCTACACTAGCCATCTAATAATTTACACAACAGGAGTGGCCAGTGCCTACAATGCTGTTCAAAATATATATGGAGTTTGGTTCAAAATCAAACATACCATTATGATTGAGACGAAAGACATTAGCTGGCTTTATGTTTTGTTCAACAATTTGTTATGGTTGTTGATGGTAAGTAGGGTCAAAGGGGCATAAGCCATAAGCAAAGTCCACAAATTTATAAGCTAATAGGCTTATATTTACTAGTATAATGGATAGAAGTCAAGTGACTATGGCACTATTGGACCAACCCTTAACCAAACCACCCACGAAGAAATAAGATGGCATGGTCCTTTTCAAGATGAAATTACTCAATTGAAGTACATGGGTACTTGAAATTACTCATTTTATAAGGTCATAGGCTTATAGTTACTAGTATAATGTGTAGAAGTCAAGTGACTATGGCACTATTGGACTATCCCTCAACTAAACCACCTAAGAGCATCCACAGCAATGGAGCCAAATTTTTAGCTTTTTAGCACCACAAAAAGTCACTTTATCTATTTTACCTTTTTACATACAATAGTAGTAGTTTTATTTTAACTTTTAATACAATAAAATAATGTAACCATAACAATAAAATAATATTTCACACACATATACACTTAGATTAGGTTAGAGTAGAATTCTATCTTGTATCAAAAAATATATATATATATATATATATATTTCATTCAACCATCAAAACACAACCACAACCACAATCAAAATCATAGAAATCACTGCACAGAGACATGAGACATGAAGAGAGGAAAAATAGTGTGAACACAAAATGAAATGTATAGAAATCATTGCACAAAGACACGGAGATAGAAAATGTAGTGTGAACACAAAATGAAATGCAAAAGACATAATAAAAAATAAGAAAAGTAGTGTGAACACAAATTTTTTTTTTTTTTTTATCTTTCAGCTACCGTGCACAACCAAAAATAGCTATACACTGTAGCTATGGAGCCAAAAAATATTACTTTGACTCCACTATTGCACTGTACATTTTGAGTTTTAGTGGTGCTAAAAATAACTATATAGCTAATTAGCACTACTATTACTAGCGCTCTAAGAAGAAATAACTGATATGGGTCCTTTTTCAGGATGAAATTACTCAATTGAAGTAAATGGGTAGTTGAAATTACTCATTTTATAAGGTTTATAAGCTTTTAGTTACTAGTATAATGGATAGAAGTCAAGTGAATATGGCACTATTGGACCAAACCCTCATCAACCCAGCTAAGGAGAACGAAGAGATATGGGTCCTTTTCAGGATGAAATTGCTCAAATTGAAGTAAATGGGTACTTGAAATTACTCATTTTATAAGGTTTGTAGGCTTATAGTAACTAGTTTAATGGATAGAAGTCAAGTGATTATGGTACCATTGGACCAACCCTCAACTAAACCACCTAAGAAGAACTAAGAGATATGGGTCATGAAATTACTCAATTGAAGTAAATGGGTATTGGCAAGTTGGTGTAAAGTTTTTGATTGAATGCAAATTGTAATTTTGCCTTTGGAAGCATTCACTAGGACAGTTTAGAGCCACAAACAATGCATTGGATACACCAACAAAATATTATGGAAGACAGTTTACAGATGAGATGCTGGGCAACTGGCATTGACTTCTGTACCCATTGCAGGACCCGTCTATAAAGTTGCGTATTTTCCTGCTAAATAAAAATAATTTCTTATATTAACTTCTACACACTCTCTCTTCTTTTTTCATAATGCCATTAAGATTTGGAGCTTATAAAATGACTATTATTTACCATCAGATCAAGTCTATAATGAATTTCTTTTGTGTAAGCAGATCAATGTTTTTTTTTTTTTTTTTTTTGTGTGAATGGTGTTGTTCGGTGATGATTATTTTTTATCATTAAGTTAATATTCTTTACTTATTTTTTAGGAAAATAATATTATTTACTATTAGGTTAATACATCAACAAATTTTTATTTTTATTTTCCGGGTGATATAAATGGACCAATATGTTTCTCTTTTTTTTGTGCAAGTTAAATTCGATAATTACTCTTTATTAATAGGTAATAAAAATAGCCAACAACACACAAAAAAAGGTATAGCCAATATACCTGTGGATTTTTCTTTTTTCAAAGTGGGACTTTAGCTAATTGAAACTCCCTTTTTTTTTTCTTTTCTTTTTCTTTTTTTCTATTTTCAGAATTTCTGTTCAGGAAATTCCATTGACAAATCTTAATGCTTTCATATCATTGTGATCTTTCAAGCCTTCTTACGTAAATGGGCAAGAAGAGTTAAAAAAACAAAACAAAAACAAAAGAAGGAAATTTTGCTTTTAATTCAAGTGGGTTTTGCAAAAATTTTGACATGATTGATATATTTGTTTGTCAATTACACCACGTTAAAAACTAAAGCAGGTGGAAAACAACTTGATCCCGTTACATCCAAGAGAAATCATGTCCAATGATAATAGTAAAACAATAATTATTATGCTCATGAAATATGATGATCATATTCATGGTTATGGGGTCTAATAGCAGAAGGTGGAGTAGTAAAAAGAACTGAATTTAGAGAGAGGCTAAACAGTTCGAAACTCTTCAAACTGTTGATGATTCTAGGTCGAGGTTCTCAATCAACCATTAGAAGATAAGGGGGGTTTTTTTTTTTGGGGGCATGTTTGAAGATAAAGGCTAAAGTGCTTTCCGCTGCATTAGATGTTGTCGTATCAAATTGAAATAACTAAAAGAATTTCATATTCAATATTTTTGAAGTGACACTCCCAAGTCCCAAATTATTGTCAAAGAGATTAATTTTATTAGGGGAGGACCATAATGATTGAAACGTGAATTATAAAAAATAAATAAAGAAAAAAATGACTGAAAGGTGAGCATTTATTTGGCCCCAACTTTTAAAAAAATTTCACAAATAAATATTAGAATATTAGTTGAATCGGTAGATTTTTTATTTGGTAAACTACATATTTAGTCTTTATATTTTACACCATATTTTAATTTGGTCCCTACCCTGTTAATTGTGTCAATTTAGTCTCTAACCTTTCAATGTTATGTTAATTTAGTCTCAACCGTTATATCTTGGATGTAAATTGCTAACATGACAAACAGCCAAAATAAAATTTTGTTTATTCTGACACCAACGAAAGCTAATTTTTTATTTTGGCCATTAGATACGTCATCAATTTTCATTCAAAAGATAATGGTAGGGACTAAATTAACACGATACTGAGAGGTTAGGGACCAAATTAACACAATTGAAATGTTATGGATCAAATTGAAATATGATGTGTAGAATAGGGACCAAAAACATAATTTACCCTTTTTTATTTTATTTGGGACAAGTAAGTTTTTTTTAGCCAGAGAGAGAGAGAGAACCAACTATATAACCCTTTGAGATTAAATTAGTTAGAAAGTTGTTCAAAAAAATTAGTTAGCAACTTAACACTTTGTGACTTGTTAAATTACTAATTGTCCCAAAAGTTTAAACTATTAGGAAATGGTAAATTTAATCACTTAATCATAATTCTAACACTCTCCCTCATTTGTGGGCCTAAACTTCCCCTTAATAAGTGGAGGCCTAACAAGTGGGAAAATCTAACACTCCCAATGAGAGATAGAGTGAAGACAGAGATCGAATTCAAGATCTCCTGCTCTAATACAGTGTTAAATTACCGATTGTCCCAAAAATTTAAGCTATCAAGAAATTGTGAGTTTAATCACTTAACCATAATTCTAAAAAACTTATATCAATATTTTTAAAATTTTGAAGCCATGAAAATAAATAAATTAACTCATATCATAACACCATTTCGAATTTCTTACCCAAAAGTTGGGTCAGCTCTATGGACTATGATACAATATTTAAGCTTATAATTTGGTTACATTGCCCCCGTGAGCCCACATGCAAGAAAAAAAAACTACATGAATGTGAGTCTTTAGCTACTGAGAGTGAGACAGACGACATTGCCCAATCTCTGTCACATCTTTATAAGATTGCCCAATCAAGTATTACTTTTTTGTTACTAGCAACTTGCTGTTAATCCTTTCAATTTTTTAAAGCATAAATCACGCATGCACCTGGGTGGCCAAATTCAACACAATCCACGAACACAACAAGACACGACTTGAGTTAGCCGATTCTTGGTTGAAGCTTAATAAGTTTGTGTCATATTCGGGTTGACATGACTGACCTATTTAATAAATGTGTATGTCCATACCCAACTTACAAAACCTGTTTGACTCGTTTAACTAAATGTTATTTTATCAATATTTCCTTCAAAATCCTAAATATATAAACTTATTTTCTTTCCTAGTTGCATTCTCCCAAGCTCCATGGCCACCTCTCACCCTTCTATCACTGTGGTGTCAAGCCCACGTCACCCTTGTCCTTCACTTCTCTCTATTACTCGTAATACTAGTCGCCTTCGTCCTTTACTTCCATTTTTTAGCTCTCTATCACCATTGCATTGTCACCCCTATGTGCACCCACCTTATTTATTATTAACCACATTATCAAATTCAAATGATTTGATTCCTTGATGACACCTCCCAGTCTTGCACTAATTGTGATAAATGCTCTTCTAGTAAATAATTCCCACAAAATTTGGATACATAATATAATGATGTGAAAGTTGTAAAATAATGTAGTACATAGCTAATTAGCTTTGGGGTAAGCAAATAAAAAAATGAGTACCTTGGTTTAATTCCACCCAAAAAAATCATCATAATCTCATTCAAATCAAGCTCTCCCCAAAAAGGTGAGTGGTTAATACAAGAAAACATATTTGGAAGTTATAAACATTCTTCTGAATTTTGACAGACAATTTTGTTAATTGCCTCTTCTCATTAAAAGGAATTGGTTTGGTAATTTCTCAGATATCATGATATTTATGAAATCCTAAATTTGAAACAAATTTTCAAAAATGTTTCAATATCATCCTTTGTTAAAAATAATAATAAATAAATAAATAAAGGACCATTATTTTTCTTTTTTCTTTTTTGAGAAGTAATATAAACACAGACAAGCCCTCAAAGGTCAAAGCGCCGCCATTTTAATTGACTTTAATCACTGTTAACCGAATGAAAATAATGTGTACGTTGCTTCAAGGTTCAATTTCAATTCAAGCAAACTGGGCACGTGAACGATTCGTGTCCCATATCTTTGACCTATATATATAGTATATAGTACTATATACTAATTTCACACGCAGCCTTGAAACTTGTGAATTACGAAAAACAATCTTTGTCGTGCCCATTGTAATTTTAATGTTTGTAAGCTTCATGTGACATTGATAGATAGCAGCCAGCTGCAAATGTTACAATGTGTTTGAAAATTGGTACTTTCATTTTTCGTGATACCATATTAGCTACACTCTATTCTTGTCAAGTAGGTTTAATTAGTAGATTGAAGTGAATAGATGATTTGTATTTGTCCCTCTTTTCTTTTTTTTCTTTTCTTTTTTTGGGGGGGGGGGGGTTGTGGTTGGTGAAAGTTGTTGGTTTTCATGTTCAAGGAATAAAATAATAATTATTGAGATACTTTGGAATATAAGGTCTAGAACGGAGTGGATAATTGTGTGTTGTGTGAACACGTGTTTAGTCCTACATTAGATGTTTACTTAATCAAATTGAATTATATAAGTGATTATGATGAGTAACAACTATAATTTGATTAATCATTTTGGAATATAACGATGCCTTAAATATTTTGATATTTTCATAGAAAAAGATGGTCAATTTTTTTTTTTAACACGCGTTTATTATATTCTCAAAATACTGAATAATTAAAAATTATATGCATGTCAATAAGATTGAATTAAAATTAATGATGACAACGAAGCAAGACAGAATGGGATCATAAGTGTCTTATCCCCTTTTCGAGGCAAAGACAGTCATCTCAAGATAATTCCGACAGATTTGAAGATATTTTGAATCCCTAATTACAATAGTGAGGAATAAGGTACATGTTAGATTCTAATTTATTGAGTAAAAAAAAAAATTAAGAGAGAGAGAGAGAGAGAGGAAGTTAGAGTCCAATTCTAATTAAATTAATTTTGAGTATTTGACTAGTTGTGATACGCACACTAGAGAATAGAGACTGGAGACGAGTGGATTCTTTGGATTAAAAAAAATAATAATAAATAAAAGGTAGTAAAGAGACGAGTGGTACTGAAGCTAACAATGGTTTCGAATTTCAAGAACTGAAACCTTTGTTGTATTTGTGTCAATTTTGCTTCACACTGCCCGGTGTAGGGAGTCGGGACCCAGGCCAGAGTCCAGAGCAGAGCATAATTGGCTGGAAGCCAAAAATTTTCCGAAACCAATACCGACAACAAATATTGGTTGATAACACAACACATTGGTACTTTCATTTGGTAATTTTTTTCACTTTATTAAAATAAAATATAAAAAAAAGACAATTTTTTTTAATTATTTTCATTTTCGAATATACGATTTATAGTTGATGTATAATAAAAATGATGTTTATAATAAATTTATGTAAAAACTATGTTTGTCATCTCAACAAGAAAATTTCTATTTCCCTACTATTTCTCTCTTTGTTAGGTCATTTTGATGCACATTCCTCAAAATCTCAAAATTTCATTGCTAATAAATGATGTGTTACTAATTATATAAAAAATAAAGAATTGATTATACTCTTAGGGTTTTTTTTTTTAAACCTACTCTTAGGGTATTTGTTAATTTTTTTTTAAGAAAATTTTAATAACACTTTATGGAAAATATAAAAAAAATTATCATAAAAATCAGTCGTTCTTATCTTTTCCTATAAAAAATTTCTAAAAATATTTTATAAACCAAAACTCTTAAGATATTTGTTGATATTTACTAAAACTAAAATGTAAGTAAAATTAATTGGACTTTAAAAAATTAGTAATAAATTATTGTCATTTTTTGTTGGTGGATATTGCTCCTCATCTTGATGAAGATGCAACCAGACACGTTTCTAGATAGAATCAATCCATCAAGACAATTAATTTTGTAACTAGAGTAGTTTGAAACAAAAACTAGAAAAAAAATATAGTGACAGCCTTTTCAACGACTTATCATTATCATTAATTTTTGAACGATTTAGTAGTTGGGGAATGAGTTTCAAATTCTAAATATTTTTATTAAAAACATTAAATAGTGTCAATGATAATGTTGACGAGACTCTTGATTTTTTTCATGAATTCTTTTACTTTAAGGGTCCGTTTGAATTGAACTTATTATTGCTGAAACTGAAAACTGAAAACACTGTAACAAAATAATTTTTAAATGTGTGAATAGTGCCGTGGGATCCATTTTTAATATTTTTAATGTATGAACAGTGCTGCTACAGTGATGAACAGTGTGTGAATAGTGATGCAACAGTGCATGAACAATAAAATTTGTCTCATGAACAGTAAATTTTGCTTCCTTAAACGCGTGAAAGCAAAAAAAAAAAAAAAAAAAAGGAAAACGTGACGCAGGATTAAGCGGAAACGCTAAATCCAAACGCTCACTAAAATATTTGGAAGTCAAATTGTAAGTCACTCAGTGCATTCACATTTCCTTTTTGTTACTAAATTACAACATTACTTTTACATAGTTTCATTTATAACATAACTTTGTGTTATATATCAATCCCAATATACCATCTTACAAATGATATGAAATTTTTTGTATAATAAGACTTTCATTTTCACAACAAATCTATCTTCTTAGTAAAGAAAATCTAACCAAAGGTAAAACAAATTAAAGGGCAAAGAGTACTTCGTGTGGCAAATTTCAGTCACATCCCATTAGGTTTGAGGTTAGCGACTGTGATGCCAACCCCTACTTGAAAGTCGATAACTAATAATGCCGCAGTTGGTAATGTCACGGTTGGGGACATTAAAGGCAATGATGACTTTACAATTTGTAGGTAGCGCTCTCCCTTGTAAGATATGTATTAACTTTCCGACTTTAATGACTACATTAATATACAGTTTTTTCACTTTTCTAAAGCTTCAAAATACGATTTCCTTATTTCATTGGCTAATTTTAGCTTCTTCTTTTTTTCTCACTTTTCGTACACTCCTAAAATGTTCACTCATCTAGCAAAAGAAAAGGGAAAGGAAAGGAAATAAACCAAAAATCATTACTAATTAGTTACGCTCTGTTTTGTTTCAATGAAAATATTGTGAAAATATAATTTTTTTTTGTATTTTACATTGTTTGGTAGTATCAAAAAAATTGAGTTAATGGAAAACAAAAAGAATGACTTAATTTTAGAGATTATTTTTTACTAAATTTTTTTAAAAAAAATTATATCTCATAGCAAGCTAAACAGGAGAAGTTATGAAATTATTTTTCAACTCATTTTAGGTTGCTACTAAACATTGGAAGATGTAATAGTTTTATAAAAAAAAATACTTTTTAGGAAAATGACTCATTTTCTAAAAAACGTTATCTCCGAAACAAAAAAAAATTAAAAAAATTAAAAAGTTCAACACATAAATAGAATTGGTAGGAGAAGATTACATCTAACCTATAATAAGAATTTTAAAAAATAAATAAAATCTCTACAGTATCTGAGTGTCCCCATATGTTGAACTATTGTGGAAATTCTTGAATTGTTTGGATATTAATAATTGCATGTAAACAAGCTTTCAAATTTGCCTATATATTTTATTTCTATTATAAATAATAATAATTAACCTACCATATATTTTATTCATAGAGATTGATCTAAACGCGTTCTTTATACAGTTTCCTACTCTTTTGTCCATGCTTGATTCTTCTCAACAGCTAACATGTTTGACTAATGAGTCCTACTTTGCATGACACCCAGAGACAAAATCAAATTTTCAATGTATAATATAAAACATGACCAAAATATATGGGCATTTAAAATAATAAAAAAATTCAACAGACGGTGCACGACGTCCATCCAATATATGGAAGTGAGAAGTCAAAGATACCTATTTTTCAAGCAAAAAAAAGAAGAAGAAGATACCCTTCATTGTACTGAGCATAAAATATAATTTTTGAAGATATTATTGCCCTTTTGATTAGTAAATTACTCTTGTAGCAATTTTCAATAAAATAAAAAAGAGAAATGATGATTTTTTTTTTTTTTATAAAGTTTTAACTTATAGCGTCTGTTTCTGTAATTTTTGCCCTTTATTATTAGATCAAAATATCAATTAGTATTTTATATAGGTGGTGATTGAATCTCAGATGTCTTATTCACTTATAAATGATAATTGTAAAAAATCTTTGAAATATAGGGATAAGTTAGGTGTTTGTAATCATGCATGGGTTAAGTGGGGGAGGAGTGCATGCAAGCTATTTTATTTTGCTTTGCTTTCATAATGGGGCTCGTTGCAAGTGTAACAGCAATATACTAAAGAGTAAAAGAGATACTATTTAATAAGCATTCTTTTGTTTTGCTTTGCTTTTCTTTCTCTTTCTCTTTCTCTTTCTCTTTCTCCTCCCGGCAAGTAAGCCATCTCCATTCCCTTTTGGTTTCTGAAAGTGAAAGGTTCCTCCATTTTTCTAATTGCTCTATGACAACATAAAACATGCATTATTATATGCGTATTTGAGAGAGAGAGAGAGAGAGACGTAGAGATCCAAGGGTCATGATCATTTGAATGGTTGGTTATATATGTGTATTTGAGAGTGAATGAGAGAGACATAGAGATCCAAGGGTCATGATCGATCATTTGAATGGTTGGTTATATATGTAGCCTTTTATATTAGCTATAAGCCTATAACGTGTGTCACATTGCCTACAAGAATATTTACTTTCAGTTTTCGAAACAAACTAAAAGAAAGAAAAAGAATCAACTAGATTTAGTGGATATGGAGATTTAGTGGATAAAAATTAAAGTTATCATACATAAAACAAAGAATATGTCTAATTATTCAATACTTGAAAAATAATGTTCTTTTCTCTCACGCATGTGTTTTATAAATTAATCCATGGTGAAGTACTGAAATTCGCTATTTATCTGAGAAGAAAGGGTAGTATTATTTATACGATCATTTTCTCATAAAATATAACAAGTTAACAACTAATTAATACTCATTTAATCATTTAAAGTAACTTAATGTAGCAACTAAAATCATTTAAAGCAATTTTGTTTCCCACACAATAATGACATACTTTTTTTTTTATAATTAAGTTAGCTACTAGATATAGTATCTTGGGTAAAATGAAAAAAAAAATATATATATATATATATATATATATTCAGATATTTGTTCTTTCATTCGGATGATGTGTAATGTGTAACTACCTAGAAAACATGTAGTAAATACTTGTTTTGATTATCAAATTGCAATGCCCAAATAAGTCTCAATATTCCTGTTCAATTGAAAGCAATGTAGCCTGATTATTGCTTCGTCTTGTCACAACATTTCACCAATTTGATACATTTCCCACCACTTGTTTCCATAAAAATCTTTAATTAAATTGAGATAACTAAGAAACAGAAAGTAGTTTAGATAATGTGAGCGTTTGGATTCAGCATTTTCGCTGAATCCCGCGTCTCACGTTTCCTTTTTTTTCTTTTTTTTTTGCTTTCACGCGTTTAAGGGAGCAAAATTTACTGTTCATGAGACAATTTTTACTGTTCACACACTGTTTCATCACTGTTCACGTATTGTTCATCACTGTAGCAGCACTGTTTATATATTAAAAAATATTAAAAATGGGTCCCATGATATTATTCACACATTTAAAAATTATTTTGCTACAGTGTTTTCAGTTTCAGCAACAATAAGTTCAATCCAAATGGACCCATTAGTAACTAATTCTGTGTGACGTCGAACCTAAAATTTTCTTGCTATGTTACAACTTTATATTACTAAGTTAGTTATTACTATTTAACAGGCTTCAAAGATCAGAATGTCTTGTTTCTCAAAAAAAAAAAAAAAGATCAGAATGTCTTAGTTCCAACTTTGAAGTACGACACATTTTTATTTTTAGTTTTTTGATTAAGTCCAACTACGGCACATGAATATTTTATTTGGATATTAATTGACAAACAAATTCGAATCTCTCTACCTAATACTAATTGTTCAAGCCTTCAAGGTAACAAAAGACATTAGTTAGACTTTAGAGTAATTATTAACCAGGGATATTCTAGTTAGAGTACAAAACAAAATAATTTCACTCCTTATCTCTTTCACTGTTGAGACCCTTTAACTTTTTCACTTAAAAAAAATGGGTTAGGAGAAAGTCATAAATTTCACCCTCATTGGAGTCGGCAAGGTAAATTCGAGCTTAACCCTTTAAGGGAAATTAACTTGGAGGCACCATTAGAGTGGCATAGTCTACTCTCTTTTACTAAGATGACTAAGATAATCAAGGTTTAAATATCGCCTTTCTTGTTATTGTCACTATATATAGTATAGATATATAAAAGAAAAAAGATTTGGACAAAATTTATGTACAATTCTTTAAGTTTTCAATTAAATTTAACAGTATAACTACATTAGTCAATACAACATAAATAATGTTATCTTTTATTAATGATAATTAAATTCAATTACATGATTTACTAGCCAAATAATCCACATGTTTGAATTTAATTAGATAACTTAAGGTACAACACATAAAAATGAATCTAAATATTATTTTTAAGTAGTGTATCCAGGATAAAGGACAAAAAAAAAATGACTACATATTTTAAAATTTTAACCATCGGATTGCATATTCTTTATATTCTTAATATACATGTCAAATTTCGTTTAAAACGGATTTTAATTACTATTCAATCCATAAACATTTTTTTTATGCATAATTTAATACTACAAAAATTTAAACATTTAATTTGATTGATGACATGGTTATTAATCTTTGATATTTTTAAAAATTTAAAAACATGGAGGATATAATATAATAATAAAAATGTACTATAACAGTGGATTTGTCAAAATTCACATTTAAGAAAAATCTATAATGAGAGTTTAGAGGATTTATCTCCAAATTAGTTTAGAGAGAAACGTTACTCTAAGGAGGGGATACTACTCAATCCATCTCTCTCCCTTTCCCTAAAGAGGGGGGATGACTTTATAAGGAGGAGAAATACCTTTAAAGCACAATACCATCGTGTCTTTTGGTAATCTTTATAAGGTAAAATAGATAAACAATTATCATATTTAATTACTTCAGTTGATAGTTCATTAATCATTTTAACCTAAGACATAAAAAAGATTCTTCAAACCCTAATATCCGGTTCATCAAAAACCAAATTAGGATAAATTTATGAATGTTGATTGTTTATTTTCCTATCTATTTCTTTAATAATAAAGATTTAAAAAATTCCAGTGGATTACATTGATTTTTCTTTCATGTTAGATTTTATAAGATGTTCTATTTATTATGTGCTTATATTTATTCCTTTTGATTCTTGAAAGGGAAGAGAGAGCAACGGTGATTAACGGTATTGAACTAGTAATTTAAGATAATTTGACATGACCTAAGAATGCAATTTAAAGCCAAAATTTGTCTTTGACAAAAGAACCAAGAGGTTACTATAACATAAACGTCCAAACATTCACAACAAAAAGGGGAGAGACTTATCAAATACTTAACTTAATCATCAAAGTAATATAATACGTAATCAGATTTGTTGGAAACATTGAAATGCATAATTAGGGGAGAGGGATTTACATTATAAAAGAATACCAATCACCGTATGCAGACAATCATGATAGGATCTCTATAATTTTTAGGGTAACTATGTCGGAGTTTCTAAGATCCAATTTATCTATCTTGGAGTGAGTCGATTGAATTTTGTTATATCATTAATTATTTAAATAAATATTGGTTATCACTTTTTTTTCATCTATATAAATTAGAAATAACTTGGTAAAAACTATTCACTAATTTTAAAATAGCTAAATATGATTTTAGTAACTCTATGATGATGTTACGTTAAGACTCTTTAAGAGTTTTAACTGCAAATAATCACCCATAAATTCCTTTTATTGCGTTCATGGGCTCTCACTTGTTTTGAATACTACCCATTAAACAACCTGACATTGTTGTTTGCTCGCTTCATTGAAGGTGGAAAAAAAAGTTTAAAAAGGTTGAGCTCTAACTATAAGCAATATAAATGTCTATACGTTTTGTTGAAAATTTGTACTTTTTTTCTTTTTTTGAGAAAGTTGAAAATTTGTACTTTTTTTTTGAGCGATGAAAAGACAAAAAAATTTTGTACTTGAAACTATATAAAAGACAAAATTTTTGCAGTTAAGCATTAAATAACTAAGTTGTCATTTGTCAAATTTACAATACGTCTGTTTTGATAGGGAAAAAAAAAATATATATATATATATATATATATATATAGGAAATGATTCATTCTCTATAATAATAATAAATAAATAAACTATATTTTTAATTTCTCTCTCTCTGATTTGTTTGCCCTAATTTTCTTCCTAAATGAGGTGAGTAATGAGAATTACCATATTCTTATGGTGAAAATTTCAAACTTACTCTTATACTTTGTTTGGGAGTTCATAAATAAATGAAATGGAATATATTTAATTAATGAGAAGGAAAAAAGGAATGAAATTATATTAATTTATCTTGATGGGATATTTTAAAATAGAGAAATGTTAACGAATACTCTAAAAATATTGGTTTAAAAATTATTTTTAGAAATATTTTATGGAAAAATGATCATAAAGCAATTAATTTTGTTGATGATTTTTTATATTTTCTATAAAAGTGATGTCAAAATTTCTTAATATGGTTTATTAACAATTATCTTAAGGGCACTCATTAACATGACCCTTTAAAATGATAGAATAAAAATGAACGAAATGTAAGTAACCTTATTTGGAACTAACGTTGGAAGAAATAAAATGAAATCATTTATAGCAACATTACTATTATACCCCCTATGGGGTTAAGGGCCCGAATCACATACTGGGCCTTGGGCCCTGTCCGAGAAGGTAAGTAATCCGAAGACAAGCAAGTTGTACAAATTTTTTTGAGTCAGACTTTACGACAGAACATGGAACAGGAAGGTTGTTCGAGGAGGAATGTCTTCTCGGACCGGCTAGGAATAGATCAAACACCAAACCTAATGATTAAGGTGACCTCCCAGGATGCATCAATGACAAGGACGTACCCCAGAAACGTGCAAGAGAGAAGAAAACCCAAAAAAAATTATCTAAAGGAAAGCTGCTACCACCGCATTAAATGCACTGCAGCTACTTTTCTAGCCTCATTTTATGTGGAAAAGACCCCTAAACAGTGTTGTCTTGGCAACCGTAACTCACAAAAATCCAAGGAAGGTGTCTGATGGAACAGGTACTCAAGTAAGGGTTTAGATGGTCAACAAGTGTAAGATCAAGATGGTTCGAGGAGGGCTATATAATGTGAAAGACCCTCCATGAAGAAGAGAGGAAAAAATTTGTAAACAAAATCTGTAATAAAGCTTTAAGAGTAAATATTAAAGAATCATTGTCCTCAGACCAATCCGAGAATGTTATTCCTTAACAAACTTCTTTTATCTTTCTCTTTCTAGTATCAAATCCTATCTTTCTGTTATCTAGTTCACGAAAGCCCAGTTTTTCAACCTATTCTCTACAAATTTATTGTTTTGGGCTTGAGTCCATAAACCCGTTGGGTTAGGAGTCTAAATCAGGTCCTTACACCCCCTATTTTTAAAAAATAAAATGTTGAAGTATAAGGATATTTTAGGAGTTTTAGTGACAATTTCATTAAATTTAATTTCATTCCCTTTGAATACTCCTAATTTTGGGTGGAATAAGAATTTGAAATTTTGAAAGAAAATTGAGAAATGAGTGTTCCATCATACCAATTTCATTTTCTCCCATTTAAACTCCTCAAATGGAAGAAATATCCTAAAATTATTCTTTTTATTTCATTCTTTTTCACCCTTCTTCCCATACAAAATGCTAAACAAGAGATAAGGTATCACTAGACTATAAAAGCTTTAGTTATGTTAAGTCACATCTAAGGGTTAGTACATTAGATGTTTGCCAAGATCAATGCCTATAGGGTACAACCGATATTAATGAAGGGTGTATCTATATGTCATCACAAGACTTCAATGGTAGTTTTGGGCGGGAGGGGCGGGCGGAGGGAGTGCATCATTCCAACTTTTGCTATATGTCAAAGTAGTTTAGTTTTACTACCAAGTGAGTTAAGCCAAATGGTATCTCCCCATATCTGAAGTGCATGGGAGAATGCAATTACTTCAGTTTTGAGCCCTTGGGAGGAGTCCAAATTTCCTGTCTCACTTTTCCTACTCCACTCTATACTCCACCAATAAAAACTTGTTACACATTCACCTAATTAATTAATTACTACCATTAATTAATAATGGTAATATTAATAAGCCAATAATGGTAGTATTTAATTAGTGAGGTGAACATGTGGCAAATTTTTATTGGTGGAACATAGAGTGAAGTAGGAAAAGTGGGACAGAAGATTTGGACTCCCTTGGGAGAGGGATGTGGTATTTGTGCAGTAAAATATTACTAACTAGTTCAACAACAAAAAAAAAGAAAAAAAAAAAAAGAGTAGTTTAGTATTTTTCCCCATAAAAAAAGACAAGAGACAAGAGAGTTCAAGAGCTAGCTAATATGGTTATAAACAATATTAAATAGTTTTCCAATTTTTGAAATAGTAAAAAATCTAAATAAGAGTTAGCAAGCCAACTTGGGCTGTAAACAAGCTGAGTTTAGTCAATTATTGAATGATTAAGCTCGCCTCAACAACAAATATAAAATGTTCAAGCTTGGCTTAATCTTGAACTAAACCTCCAAACTATCTAACAAGCTCAAGCTCAACTTGATTCATTAGTCAAGTTGAACTAAAGCTCAATATCAAATTTTTGAGTTCGAAATCCAATACAAATACAGTATCAACCCCATATTAAGCACATTTTCAAACCTATTAAGTTTAGACATATGGTTTCAACCCTAATTTAAGCTCGACTTGTATTTTATCAAGCCCTTTTATTCACGAACTTCTTCTTCTTCTTCTTCTTCTTTTGCTTAGGCTAGACTCGTTTATTAAACAAACTTAAAATTAAGAATCAAATTTGACTTATTTAAAAAAAACAAACTAAAAAAACCTTTTTTTGATTGAATTAAAGCAGATCTATTTATGAATGATTTGATTCATTTACAACCCTAAAACTAAGGTTAACCTGAAAAAGCAACCTAGTGAAGATTTATCTTTTTTTTTTTTTTTTTCTTCAAGAAACTAGTGAAGATTTATCTTGCTAACTTGAAAGTGACTAGCCTCAACATCCTACCATTTATTTAATTCTAAAAAATAATAATAATAACAACCTAGTGAAGTAGTGAGTAACTCTATCAACTCTATAATTTATATAAATATAATGCCTAAATTTTAGAGTCATTAAATGGGTGTTTGTTACTATTATTTAAATAACATTACATATATTTTTATATACTTTTTCACTTACATATACTTCTACAAAATAATAATAACGTTGTTAAAAATCTCTAGAGATTGTACGTATGCCATGACAAATTGTAGTAGTGTCTGAGTCATATAGATTACAGACTTACCCGTGACAAAAATGTATTATTTCTACACATGATATAATAGGAAAAAAAAAAACCTACTCCTACAATTTGTTTACCTAGAAAACTTTAGTTACGCGCCTAAACCGCACCTAGAATTTATACGCTGAAATCTGTATACAAAATCCAAAGACCGGTTTTGATTACAACCATAATTGCATGGCAAAGTCCAAAAAAGCCTAAAAGATTAACATTTAAAAGTACTTTCCACCGTACAAAATTTATTTATTTTATTTACTAATCTTCTCACGGGCTTACTAGCGCGTGGCTACTTCATTTTTTCTGAAAAACATAACAATTTTCTTCAGCCAATAAAGTAGAAATAGCGACCATTTCGGGATTGAGTTCAGCATCTGTGTGTTTTTATCAAACAGCCAAACAGACCTTTACCTCAAGTACTTTTTTTTATTGCTAGTGCTACACAACTTTTTAACAATAAAAAAAACAAAAAACAAAAAATAAGGATTTAAAAAAAAAAAAAACATAGGAAAATAAATTATATAAATTCATTGGATGAAGCTCCGAGTCATTTTGAGTAAATCCAAAAATATAAATAAAATAAAATAAAAGATTACATGAGAAAAAGGCCAAACTTGTGGGTCCCGAAGCACCTTCAAAGTGGGACCCACTTTCACCTTTCACTTTCAGACAAACACCCCCAATACTCTGTCAGTGTGTTTATTTAAGCAGAGTCATACAGCACATTCATTAAGCAAGAGTTGCAAAACCATTTCACGCGACAAACTTGTTATTATTATTATAGCAGTGTTGTAGTGTTGTGTTGTAGTGGGTGTGAAATTCTCTCTCACACTAATTATTTTTCTTTCACTCACAAAAGAAGAGGAAAAGGAAAGACAAGGAAAGGCAAAAACCAGCTGTGTTGGTTTTCTTTTACTTTCTCTCCCCAAAAGAAGCTTAGAATAAAGTGTTTATATAAGAGAGAGAAGAGAAAGAATAATAAAAAGGCCATTGCTTTGTTAAGTTGAAGCTGCTTAAACAAAAGAGGATCACTTGCTTGCTTGCTTCCATGAAGGGGTTGAAGCTTGTAATGTGGAATGTGGTAGTGGTGGTTTTGTTGGGTTTATGTGTTGGTATTGCTAAAGCTTCTGTGTCTTATGATTCTAAAGCTATCACCATTAATGGGCAGAGAAGGATTCTCATTTCTGGATCCATTCACTACCCAAGAAGCACCCCTGAGGTATTTTGCTCCAAATGTGCTTTCTGGGTCTCTTTTATTTTCTGGTTTTTCTCAGTTTCTCTGGTCTTTTGTTGTTTTTCTTTAACTGGGTACCTCTAAAATTCCCCCCTTTATCGCTTTTTCAATTTTTTTGAAAAAAAAAAAAAAAAAAGCTTTATTTTTGTTTCTTATTTTTGTTTTCAAAGTTTGAGTCTTTTTGGGGTTGTTGCAGATGTGGCCAGATCTTATTCAGAAGGCTAAGGAAGGAGGTTTGGATGTGATTCAGACTTATGTTTTCTGGAATGGGCATGAGCCTCAACCTGGCAAGGTAATGAATAATGGCAGCTGTTTTTCTTTTATGTGAATCAATGTTATATTTATGGAATAGAGTATTTGAATTATGTGTACTGATACTTCTTATTTGTTATAGTATTACTTTGGGGGGAACTATGATCTGGTCAAATTTATCAAGCTGGTGAAGCAAGCTGGCCTTTATGTTCATCTCAGGATTGGTCCTTATGTTTGTGCTGAGTGGAACTTTGGGTAATACTAAATTTATCTGAATTCTAAAAATAGAAATATGTACATAAATTTACTGTAAGTTTTGAAAATCTGAGTGTGAGAATATATTTTCTTTTCAGGGGATTCCCTATTTGGCTCAAGTACATTCCGGGGATCAATTTCAGAACAGATAATGAGCCTTTTAAGGTTAGAAACTTCTGATTCTTACATCTGAAATACCCTCATGTATCTCAGTTTCTTTCATATGGCATTGATTTGATTTATTTTTCAACTGGATTTTGATTTTCAATTTGTTGTAATGAAGTATCAAATGCAAAAATTCACAACAAAGATTGTCAATATGATGAAGGCTGAAAGGTTGTTTGAGTCTCAAGGTGGTCCAATAATTCTATCCCAGGTTGGCACAGCACTGTATACTTTTTCACTTAATCCAATGAACTTCTATAATTTTTTACCAATAGAACTTAAATTTGTATTCATTTAATAATAAGAGGTAGTAAACTAAGAGAAGTATCTTTCTCTGCCGATGTTTGTGACAGATTGAAAATGAATATGGACCCGAGGAATATGAAATCGGTACACCCGGTCAAGCTTACACCAAATGGGCTGCCAAAATGGCTGTGGGGCTCGGCACCGGTGTCCCATGGGTAATGTGCAAGCAAGATGATGCCCCTGATCCTGTTGTAAGTGCAGCCTAACTTTCTTTCCTTTTGTCATTACCTCTTTACCTTTACTTAGCATGTTCAATTAACTCAAACCAACCCTTGATGTGATTACCTTTACTTAGCATGTTCAATTAACTCAAACCAACCCTTGATGATCACATGCTGATGCTATGTTCCCACAGTCCTTTTAGTGGGGTCGCTACTCAATAGTGTGATGTCCCCATGTTAATCATCGAGGAAATGAATAATTATTCCTCATTGCACATGGCTAAACACTATTCTATCTCTGTCCTGTCTGTGACTGTTGCAATTATTTAATTCACTTTAGCAATTGAGATTTGTAACAGAGATTTATGACTGTTTTCTAATTAATTATTCACACATACATACACCTTCTAACTTCTATAGTGGCACAGGTAAATAATACCTGTAGCTTTTCTAAGCTTGTAATCCTAAGTTAATTGTTGTGAGTCGTGTATATTACGTTGGGTGCTTTCCAATAGAAATAAAAAATTGGTGTGAGTCATGTATCTTTGGTTGACTTCTTGGCTGTTGGAATTATAGTTTTATTATTGCTTTGTGCTCTGGTGGTTTATCCTTTCTTTCCTTATTTTTTTTTCTTCTTCTCTTTCTAATTTCAAAGATGTATCCAAACAGATTAACACTTGCAATGGTTTCTACTGTGACTACTTCTCTCCCAACAAAGCTTATAAACCCAAGATGTGGACAGAAGCCTGGACTGGCTGGTAAATATGTGTGCTTTTAGCTTGAACTGGGCACTAGATTCTGTCATTCTTTGTTGAATATATAAATTTATTATGATTCAACCACTAACCTAGAACTAAGTGAGTAGATTGCTTTAAGTTATTTTCTGATTAATTATCCTTTGTTCTCTGTCACATGTACAGGTTTACTGAGTTTGGAGGTCCAGTTCCATATCGACCAGCTGAAGACTTGGCCTTTTCAGTTGCAAGGTTTATACAGAAAGGGGGATCATTCATTAATTATTATATGGTAACTTCATTGTTTGTGTGGAGTGACTCCTATATCCTGAATAATTGATTGAACTGAGCCTTATTTGTTTGTTTTCATGTTTTCAGTATCATGGGGGAACCAATTTTGGCCGAACCGCTGGTGGTCCTTTCATTGCTACTAGTTATGATTATGATGCTCCTATTGATGAATATGGTATGCACAAAGGAGTTATGTTATTAAACATTTCATTTGTGTAGTTTTAGTAGTATAGAACCATAACTACTTATATGTTTTCCAATTGTTTGTATTCGTTTTAATAGAATTTATTTTTTCATCATCCAGTTTTGCTGCACTTACATTAGTTTTCAAATGTCACTTGGCGCCCTGTGCCACATCATAGTGGAGTGGTTGCCGCTGTCACTTCACCATAAAGCAAGCAGCAATTATTATTATTATTTTAAAATCCCCCCATTTATTTCTGACTCTGGTGTAATAGCGACTATATTGTCCTTATTATGCACGGGGTGAGTTTGTGATGGAAATATCATGATTATTCTAATGACTATGGAAAATCTGATAATTTGATTAGTTATACAATATATCTGGTAAGAAAACAGTTGACCATCATTTGATGGGTAACACACATGTATCTAACAAGCTAAAGATTGACTAAAGATGACTGCAACCTAACTAGCTATAGTATCTTTTAGACCTTTGGTCATATAGAGTCATTTTCATTGTATGCAGATTGTGATAGCTTAATACATTACCATGATATGAATGAAAAGATTTTGGATGGATGTAGCTCATCATCTGGCGGTTCCTTCCCTTGTCAAACAATCAAATCTATCATCATTATAATTTTAGGATAATTCATATATTTTCATTGGTGAAGTAAAAGTTCTTTGACTATTTAACAGTTTTTCCACCTAAGGAACACACTCACACTGACACAAAAACTGAAAAATTATCAACTGTGCTTTCTCCAGAATTTTTTTTCTCCCCTAAAACTAGGATTGCACTTCATGAATTTTAAGAATTGCTATTTCTTTCTCTATGTAGGACTTCTGAGACAACCTAAATGGGGTCATTTGAAAGATTTGCATAGAGCAATAAAGCTGAGCGAACCAGCTTTAGTATCTGGAGATCCCACTGTGACACCACTTGGAAATTATCAAGAGGTTAAATGAATTTCTGTTTACTAAGAATCGTTACTCATTCAGTCATACTTCAGATTGCCTCACAACTAAAACTCACTCACAAAATTTCATTTTTCTGGTACAGGCTCATGTATTCAAATCAAAATCTGGAGCTTGCGCTGCATTCCTTGCCAATTATAATCCAAAAACTTTTGCAAAAGTGGCTTTTGGGAATATGCATTACAACCTTCCTCCTTGGTCTATCAGTATTCTTCCAGATTGCAAGAACACTGTATACAATACTGCCAGGGTGAGAAAAAAGGCTTTTGATACTCTGTTGAATTTCATTGGTCATGGTTGTCAGTACTCGAGACTTACTCTGGTCCGAGCATATGCACGCTACCTTGAAAAAATATTTGTGATTTACTACAAAGAATGCAAATGTTAGCTCTACCAAATAAGTTTTGATTTCTTTGAATCTTTATTAGAGGGTATTGTAAGATACGTTCATATTTCCACATGATACTTATGTTTAGTATCTCACTGCTTTGTGTTTTTTAACTTATATATTGATCTTCCTCAAAAACGAAAAAAGAGGATTTTCCTGTCAGAAGCTTCCTGGTAAACAAACTTCGATAATTTATACCAAAAATTCTGTCAGGTTGGTGCCCAAAGTTCACTAATGAAGATGACTCGGGTTCCTGTTCATGGAGGATTCTCTTGGCAGTCATACAATGATGAGACAACCTCCTCTGATGACAGTTCTTTCACAATGGCTGGGTTGTTGGAGCAGATAAATACAACAAGAGATGCCTCTGACTATTTGTGGTACTCGACAGAGTGAGTAACATAAGCCCATACATAGTAATTTATTTTTTGAGGGGGGTTTGGGGGGGGGGGGGTTTGTGTGTGTTTGTTAATGAAATATTTTCTTATAAATTTCATATGCCCTTTGGATTTTCAATCTTTTAAATGTAATATTTTCCCTTCCCAGTGTTAAGATTGACGCCAATGAAGAATTTCTGAAGAGCAAATATTATCCTTATCTTACAGTCTTATCTGCTGGCCATGCTTTGCATGTTTTCATCAATGGTCGACTATCAGGTAGGCAGCATATTGCCTGTTTCAGGCATTTTCTTAACCAACTTCTGTGGATAGTAACTTCCAATAGCCACGGCAATGATGAAAGGAATTTTGTTTAGTCACTTTCATTGATAGTGCTTGTTTATAGTCGTATCATTCTGTATGCTCTCAAGCAAGGTTACTTTAACTAATAGTACTTAATCACTTTGTGTTCTGCCCTCTTTAACACGCTACTTTCTTGATTTTTATCAGGAACTGCCTACGGAAGTCTAGAAAGCCCAAAACTAACATTTAGCGAAGGTGTGAATTTGAGAGCTGGTATTAATAAAATCTCACTTCTAAGTGTTGCTGTTGGTCTCCCGGTTTGTCCTCTCTCTCTCTCTCTCTCTCTCTCACACACACACACACCTGATTTTTTGTGAACAATGTGCATGGCCATTTTCAATTTAACCTGTCTTTCCTGCTGTCTGTGATATGTTCAGAATGTTGGTCCACATTTTGAAACATGGAATGCCGGTGTTCTTGGTCCAATTTCATTGAGTGGTCTTAACGAGGGGAGAAGAGACTTGTCATGGCAGAAGTGGTCTTACAAGGTTTGTCTTCAAACATATATTCTGTATTCTTTCCCTGAAACGCTACAGAATCACTTAATTTCTTGTTTCCCATCAGATCGGTCTTAAAGGAGAAGACTTGAGCCTTCATTCACTTAGTGGAAGTTCCTCTGTTGAGTGGATTGAGGGATATTTAGTGGCCCAAAGACAGCCACTGACATGGTACAAAGTGAGTTTCTCAAACCTTAAGTAAAGCTTCTTATTATTAGTGAACTTTGTAAGGTCTTGCTTAGGGGTTCCATCAAGATATAATTAGTGACATAATTGTGGTATTCTTGGTCTGGCACTTTCTTATATCTTGTTTTTAGTTCTTAAAATGAAACATAAGTTATGTTTGGAGTTTTAGCTGAATTACAACTTTTCTTGGGTGAAAAAAGAAAATTTAGATAGAAATTTATATCAGACATGTTTTCATATAATAAGGAATATGCAAGCAAACCCATTTAAGCGGCACTTTTCTGCTAAGGCCAGAACTGACATCCTTGTGTCATGTTTCAGACTACGTTCAATGCTCCAGCTGGAAACACACCATTGGCCTTGGATATGGGCAGCATGGGTAAAGGTCAAGTATGGATAAATGGACAGAGTGTTGGCCGCTACTGGCCTGCTTATAAAGCATCTGGTACTTGTGGTGAATGTAATTACGCTGGAACATATGATGAGAAGAAATGCTTAAGTAATTGTGGTGAGGCTTCCCAAAGATGGTAAGAGAAAAGTTATATTGCTTTAGAGCTTTGTTGTGCTGATAATGAACTATTGGGAACTTACAAATGCTAATAAATTTCAGGTATCACGTTCCTCGTTCGTGGCTAAAACCAGCAGGGAATTTGCTGGTTGTTTTCGAAGAATTGGCAGGAGACCCAAATGGGATATCTTTAGTTAGAAAGGAAATTGATAGTGTATGTGCTGATATCTTTGAGTGGCAGCCAAACCTCATGAGTTGGCACATGCAAGCCACTGGTAAAGTTAGTAAACCAATTAGACCTAAAGCTCATTTATGGTGTGGCCCTGGCCAGAAAATTTCTTCAATAAAGTTTGCTAGCTTTGGAACACCAGAAGGTGCTTGTGGAAGCTTCCGCGAGGGAAGCTGTCACGCCCACAAATCATATGATGCTTTTCAAAGGGTATACTACAATCTTGCTTTACTTATGCCATCTTTTTTTGCCCTTGCTTCTTCATAATCCATTGCTATACCAAGTCAAGATGCTAAATGATAGCCTCATGCCCTCTTCCAGAGAAATATATACCAAGTCAATAATGCCATACATACTATAATAGATGCCCACTTCTAATTTTAATGCTTGGATGATGCTCCAACTTAGCTGAGTTATATAAGGCATAACTTTTGAAAACTTTCATCTTTTAAATAATCTAAAGTGTTGAACCTGCAGGCCAACTAAACTTTTTGGCCTCTGTGTTCACACTTTTTTATGCTTTCGTACTTGATTCCTTAAACAACTAGTTCTTCTTGCAGAATTGTGTTGGGCAGAACTCCTGCTCAGTCACTGTAGAGCCTGAAAATTTTGGAGGAGATCCATGTCCAAATGTCATGAAGAAACTCTCAGTGGAGGCTGTTTGTAGCTGAAGTGAATAAAGGTCCTCCATCGATTTTCTCAAGGCCCCAATACAGAAATTTCAGCTGATATATTTTTGGATAAATTATCTACACGTCCAGAGCATCATGACCATTCATTTTGGCTTTTCCAGGGTGAAGTTGTACAAATATACAACACACTGACTGGCTAAAAGCATATACGGATTGTGAAAATGATAGTTGATAAGTTATATGTATATACTAGCCATTGTTTTGATTGGTGGCCAGCATGTTACATGAAGGTAGAAGTGAAAGGATTGGTCAGAGCACGTTGAGATGATACTGATTGAGTCCATGTGCAATTTTTTTTTTTTAGTTTTAGAATTCGGAAGCCTCTGGTTCCTGTAATGTTATGTTTCATTTTCTTGTAAGAAAGGTTTCAAATCTAATAAAAATTATCAAGCTTTTTTATTTGTTTTGCATTCTTCCACACACACACACACAAAATCCTTGTTATGGTGCTTTTCTTGTTTCTGCATGCACTGAATTAGTGAATTTACAATAAGAATTGACAACAATAGCTGAAATATAAGGTACTAACTCTTTAAAAATTACTCCTACCTTCTTCTGCCATGGAATGTAAAATTGATGGAAAAAAATTATAAAACCTAACAAATGGAAAAATTTATGAGCCTACTTAAAGTAGACATGCACCTTTATTTACTGTTATATAAATAATATATTGGTATTTTATATGATTTGATCAGTGATCACAATGAAAGAGATATCCAAAGTAGGTTGTATTTATGCAATTATAAAATCGCAATGAAAGAGATATCCAAGGTAGGTTGTATTTATGCAACTCTACTTTCGAGTGTTAAAAGGAAATTTGGATTTTTTTTAATTAAAATTTTTTGTATTGTTTTTTGAAAAGCAAATAGCAGTGAAATTCATAATAAATGAAGAAACCAGCTTTTTTTAGCACATTGATGACTCATTAGACCATACATTCATAATAAATGAAGAAACCAACTTTTTTATCCCATTAAAGACTCATTAGCCCTATGGGCAACAAGTTGTGTAGTTGTCCAAAAAGACTGTACATAATAATAAATCTAAACTTTAGTTATGGTTGTGAGAGTTAATATTATTAAGAAGGGAATGTCATCATAGAACCTTCAAGTAACGAAAAAAAAAAAAAACAAAAGTATTACAATATAGTTTATTATATCAAAAGAAAATTTGTAATGTGATAGCCTTTTGTGGCCTCGTCTGCAAATATCCTTAAGCAATGCAATAGAAAAATTTTTAAAGCAGTACTCTGTGGCGACCTTTTACTGACTTAGTGAGAGTCATATAGACCACATATTTTTCAACAATTGGTTATGTTAGCATAATATTTATGATGAAAGAGGGAAATTATTCAGTACTTTCTGTGAACCAAATCACATACACCCTTGAACAATGTCTAAAGCCTAAGTTTTTTAATAAGCTATCCAAACAGAAAAAGGGAAGGAAAATAATATTGAAATTTAGTCACAGACCCAATTTGTCATCTCTTTCTTTCATAAGGTTGGGATTGTGTCCAGTGTATCAGTTACACTGGATATATTAAGATACGGATATATGTCCAAAACTGGACACGTATTCATATTTCAACGTGTCTAGTGCACTAATGCATTGGACACAAGTTGTGTCACTCTTTTAATATGAGCTTCTTTTTCATCATAATTTCTTTATACATAATCAATTATTATTAACAACAGTGGTCGCAACCCATGCCAAGTGTAAAAAAATTTCAACACACAAATATGATAAATTTTGACAATTTGTACTCGTAAGTTTGCCTACTAATCACTTATCCCAAATCTTGCAAAAGTAGTCAAGTTTTTGCAACTACAAAACTAAAATTATAATGAAAGAAATAAAATTACCTAATAGGTCCAACCGTAATCAATCTTTTTGCTAAAAACAATTCCCAAATTTCTCAAGAGTAAATTGCAAAAGGTGCACATGAATGATGTAATGTAGGTGTCTTCTTATCTTAAATAAATGTAATACAGAAATCATATATGGGAATTAAAATTTAAAAAAACAAAAAAAAAAGAATCTAGAACACTTGCTGACATGGCATAACAGGAGATTAGAAAAATTAGCAATATATATTTTTTTTTCAATGTAATTTTCACCATGCAGTGCATGGATTCGAGTAAGAGAGAATTTTGTTTGGAGTTACACTGCAAAGCAGAAGGAACAACGAACTGAAGGATTTTCTGAATATGGGTCTCCATATGGTCTAGAAAGACTAGGTTTAACTCAAGCTCATAGCTCAGCCCAAATATAGACCAGCTTAATATTAGCCCATATCTCAATGTAAAAATTCATGCTAGTCTAATAATAACCCATCCAAATTAGTCCAAGTAGTGGCAACCGTCCCAAAGGCCCAAACTCATCCCCCCTTGTTTAATTCTTCAAGTTCCAATATCAAATCCTAAGGTCAAATGGAAAAGAAATACCATATTACTAGCCCAAATCTCACAAGACCCATAAGAGTAGCAAAAGAATTCCTAAAACTTGCAATGCTGGAATGGGCTTTGTCCCAAACAAGAGCTTTGGGCACATAGTTGTTGGTCACGCTAGAGTTTACTTCATGGATGGGTGTTGGGCTTGTATTTGCACATGAGTGAGCACTTCAACATTCTACATTTGCAACATGAAGTAGCCCCATTCAAATTGAAACCAAGTTCGTAGATACCATACTTTTGTTTCATTGAAATGTCCTTTGATTTGGTCAATTTTTTTTGCTTTGATTTGGCCAAATTAAGAGTATCTTCTTGACACTTAACTCATTTTTTTTGGGTCTTGTTTTGTTTACTGTTTCTTTAACTATCATTTTACTCTTTTCTATATTATAATAATTGTGGGTCCTGGAAGTTTACAATTTGGCCCAAACCCTATCTGGGCCCATGGCCCGTGCCGAGGAGGTCTCTTGCCGAGGACGAGTGATCAATGGCCAAGGCAAGTGGGAAAGGCTGAGAAGCTACCCTGTCCTCGGCACTCCAGAGCTTTGAGGGGAAGATCAACGTCCTAGTGAAAGTTATCCCCAAACAGCTCCCTGAGGGGGATGTGAGTGAAATGGGGCCCACGGGGAAGCAAAGTGTAAAATTGGATCAAGGAAAATGTGTCTTTCCTTCAGTTAATGCACCTGCCAATACCCAGAGTTGATTAATGAGAAAAGACGTTTGGATGGTGTAAACTTCGATCCACGCAACTAATAGAAAGTAAGAGAGGACGAATGATGGGATGGATACAGAAATAAGCACCTACCTGACCGACAAGTGGAGGGCTAGGATTAACCAAGGTGAACTATATAATAAAAAGGTAGGTACATAAATTAGGGGGCTGGGAAAAATGGCCAGAAAAAGGAGAGCCTCCCAGCCCACCTCCAGGAGAAAGACTCCAGGGGTGAAGGTCCCTTAACCTTGTATGAACGCCATGAAAAACCCACCACCTGGTGATCAAGGCCTAACCTTTCAAACTCACGCTCTACAAATGATATTGTTTGGGCCTTTACACGTGCGAACCCAACACAATTAGGTTCGTTACGATTCGTGTCCTTACAATAATAATTGAACAAAATTTGATAACAAACTTAGTTGCTCAATATCTTTTTATTGTATATGAATTTTGATAAATTTACTATTGGATTATATATATTTTTTATATCATTCTTACTTGCAAAATTTTTAAAATTTCAAAAAACATTAACTATGTTACAATCAAATATTTAAATTTCTAAGCTATTTTATTCTTTTTTTTTATGAACTAAGCTATTGTATTCTAAAATTATGCATAAAAAATAAATTTATAGATCGAATGGTAAATATTATCTAATTAGTACGAAATTTGACGTCCGTTTGAAGAACATAAATAATATGAAATCTAATTGTTAGATTTTCAAAAAACTTTTTTCTTGGGCTACAACTAAAGTTTCTAACCAAAAAATTTTCATAATAAACTCTATATTTTGTTTATTGATGCTTTAACAATATCATTTACCCTTTTTCATTTAAAAATAAAAAATAAAAAACTTTAACCATTACTTGGGGTTAGACCATTCGATCACAGCGATGGTCAATTTAGCTGACACAAAAGATTACGTAAGGCAGTAGATTAACAAGGTTTTTGAATGGGTGATTTGGAACTACGATTACTTGTTGCTCACTCTACAATTTGACCTAATATACCTTAACTAGGAGAGTCATTACATCAGATGGTCGGTTCCAGTTGACCATTAACCTGGATGGATTTAATTCTTTCGAAACCGTCAAAAAAGTAGACTCCACCTTCAACATCAACCATTTATTTTAACAATAAAATCTAGCACGTAACTTTTAGCATAATAATTTATTATTTTAGTAAATAGAAACTACTTTTTCCATAGTTTTATACGCAATTTGTTAAAATGATCAATCATTTTACATAAATTATATCATTTTTTTTTCATCACTCATAATCAATCACTAAATTATACAAAAATTGTGTTTTTATATTTATTATAATTTTAAAATAATTATACAAATATGTGACACATTCAAAGGGCCAAGCTTAAAACCTCACGACCCCTTTAAAAAACTTAGTTTAAAACCTTATGACAACCCTTGAAAAATATTTTAAAAAAAGAACCTTCTTGAGCGAAAAATATTTTTTAAAAAGATGAAGACACAGTCTCTAAATCTTGAGTGCATGACCCATTTAGCAATAAAGACCTCTCTCTCCCTCTCTCCAAAAGAAAGAGTCCATTCTTTTTGAGAAAGAGAAAGAGTCCATTCTGAGAGGTGTGTAAAATTAGTTTTTAATGGTCTGTTTAAATAAGTATTTTCCGTTAGTTAATACTTAATATACTTATTTTTATAGCATTTTTTTTTTTAATTCAATCTTTTTTTTTAAGTACAACTATATTCTTAAAAAAAAAACCTTCCCATCAAAAAATATATATAATATATATATTCTTAAGAAAATTATTAGGTACTCCCGAAATATCATAAATACGTACACATCTCTCTCACATAAATGGTGGGTCTTACTATAAATTTAATTAGTGAGACTTATCATTCATGTGAGAGGAAGGAATACATATTTATGATACTCCGAAAGTATACAATAATTCATCCTATTCTTAACTACCTTTTTAACAACAAAATTTAATCCAATCATTAATCTATTTAACTTTGATTATTGAAGGTTTGTCCGAGGAAAAAGTTTCCACAGATAATCAATGCGCAAAGTGCGCCTTTTTGTTATAACACTGAGATCATAAATATTTTTCCTATTTTAAAATCAAATTATATAGAAACCAAAATCTATTGCTTGGCTGTGTGCTAGCTATATATGTATATACTAGAAAAAAAGCATACAAATATGTTGGGAAATTTTTTTTGAAGAAAACAATTTTATACTATCTAAATTCTAATAAAAATTCAAAGCCTGTCGGTTATAATAATATTGGGTAAGCACCAAAGCAAAGGTATTAGTTAATTTATATAAAAATAAATTCATCAAAAAGATTTATATAAAATAAATATGTATACATTGAGTATATGACATGGAGCTACACATATATTGAAAACTGAATATATATAGTTACCACTTAAAAAGCTTAAGTCATGAACTTCGGTAATACTTGTTAGGGAGAGATGAATTTAAAAATACTATTTATAACCTGCATGTGTGTTTGCATGAGAGAGAGAGAGAGAGAGTAAATTGATAGGAACGGATGTAAATTATACATCATATGTGTTAATGTGTGTGTCATATTCTTATTACATTTGAATGGAGATAAATTAAACATTTTTATCAATAAAACCATAAAATTAACTTATTATATAATATCTTCTTATTATTTTCATAAATTAAAATAAGCAACAATCCCAAATATAAAACCTTTGATATAGGTAACACAAATAATAAGTAGAACTGCTTCTTTTGAGAGAGAATTTAAAATGACCTCACCAATACACGTGAGTTAGTCAAAAAAAGAAAAAAGAAAAAAGAAAAAAAGGTTGTGATCCTTCACATGTGGCTAGTTGTAACTGAAGTTTAGTTGTAGTCTTGCACTTTGGTGTTGGTTGCCAGTGTGAAAGGGCTCCATTACAACAACAACAACAAAAAATTTAATTTTTTTATTTTTTTTAATAATCAAACAAGTTTTCATGTTGTTATTTTCTAAAAATTATTTGACAATAAATATTTATAAAAAAATTTCTAATTTAAAAACACAAAAACATATAGTAATCTTTAATTTCAAAAACAAATTTTAAAAGTCTCTTTTAGAGTTGTATTTCAAACTAAATAAACCTTAATTGTTGTCCTTCTGATAAATACAAAAAAAAAAATGAATATTTTTTTTAAAAGAATTTCAACTTATGGCATCTATTACTAATGGTAACTCTTTATCATCAAACCAAGACATCAATTAAGTTTTGGTATAGGTGGAGATTGAACTCCAGATCTCGTATACAACCATCAGAGAGTTTATCAGTTGAGTTAACTGGAATCCAAAAAAATAGACTCAACTATAAAAAATTTTAATAATTAAACTACTTGGAAGTTATAATAAAATGCTTTTAAAGAGTATCATAAAAGTGAGAATTCTTATTGTTGAAGTGGGCCAAAAAAAAAAAAATGAATTTAGACTCGGCTACAAAAAAAATTAATAATTAAACTACTTGGAAGCTATAATAAAATGCTTTTAAAGAGTATCATAAAAGTGAGAATTCTTATTCTAGAAGTGGGCCTAGGGTTAATATTAATAAACTTTCTTCCAATTTCACTTCTCAATCATATGTGTTTTTTTTTTTTTTGAATTTGAACAAGAGGACCACACCTCACGAATGGTTGACCTTTCCAAGCTCATTTCACACGGCTGTAAATCAGTCAGTTATCCACACAAACACACACAAAATAAAAATAAAAAAATAAAAAAATAAAAATCAATCACACACATCAAAGCCCACCGTCACCGTAGCCTTCTCAATCTTTCTTTTCACTTTTGTTTTGTCTTGTTTTTGTGTCCCACAGATAAAGCAACACCAACAAAAGAAAAGAGAGAAACAACATAGAAAAAACATCATTTGCAGTATCATCAAATCAAATGTGGAACCTTCAAAAACACTGTACTGCACTATAAAAAAAAAACACACAAACAGAACCTCGAAGTACAACAATTTTTTTTTAGTTAGTTACACAATCACAGACATAAACCCTCTCTCTCTTTCTCGTTTCAATGGCGGCTGTGCTGCTTTCATTTGTGTCAAATTCTGAGCCTAGTTTTCCGTTTTCAATAGAGAATCACTCGCAAATATACAAACCCATGTTGTATTTTTGCTTCTTGGTCTTCTTCTTCACCTTCTTTCTCTTGGTTATCTCCTACTCCACGTACAAGAGGTTGAAGAAACCTGAGCAGAACCGAGAAAAGGAGGATACCCAGAAGCCAATTCGGAGCGACCAGTTGGAATTCGAGCGTGCTTTGGATGAAACATCGGGTGCGGCCCGTGAAAATGACCAGACCCATTTGACCCATTCGCTTCTTTTGGAGATCTTGCCCTCTGATTCTCCCAAATGGGACTGTTTGTTTGGGGAAGAAAAAGGTGGTGACCCGGATTCGAACGGGTCGGGTTTGGATGTGGATGGTGTGGATCACGGTGGGGATCAGAGGGTGATGAAGAAAAAGAAGAAGAGGGCCAAGAAGAAGAGGATGAATTCACTAGCTGAAGAAGGTGGTGGTAGTGAAGAGAGGCCGTGTGTGGAGAGAGGAAACTCGGGTCAGGGTTCTCGGGTCAAGCAGGAGTTGGTATGTTTGTACCCGTTTACATCATCAAGTAGTGCCATGCAGAGGAGGATCAAGCAGCAGTATGATGAGCTTGTGAAGTGCAATGAGACCAAAGGATTGACACTGGCACAGGTTTTTTATTTTATTTTATTGTTTTGCTACCCAATATGTTAAAAAAATTGTGACTTTCTTATTGATGAGGGTGACTTAGAAGTTGGTCTTGTTTTCTGTTCTATTATGATCTTTGTGCATTTTTATGGAAAATACTGCGAATTTATTAAAAAAATAAATTTCTTTGAAACTGATGATAGGATTGGTGTCTTATCAACAACGTAATAAATAAATTAATCAGTTTGTAAATTTCTATATAGCAAAAAATTTAATACTTGTAGGCTTGTTGAATTACTCAAATTCCATTTAAAATTTTTGTAATGTGACAAGGAACACTCTTAATGGCTTTGGTTTGCTGCTTGTTTCACTCACTCTTCTTGCCTGTGCTATGGCAGATAAATACATGCCAGGGATATGAGTAATTCCTTCTTTTTTAGTTGGTTGGTTGGGTGGGTTGGGGGGGGGGGGTGAGGGTTGGGGTGAAGCTCTAGCTTTTGCAAACTTTTAATCATGGAAATGTAAGCTTAATATGTTTGGATTGTGATAGACTTCAACAAGAAGGGAGATAGTTGACATGGCCTGAATAATACAGCAAGCTTTCGAATGAGTCTTTTGATGGGATGGGTTAAAACTTTCAACCAGATAGGTTGTCAATGCAGGTAGAGAGATTGCTCAATCAAATAAAGAGGAATTAGGCCGGGTGGAGAATGCGATAGTTAGCTACATGTTATTTATGAGTTGATATCAAGACCTTGATTATTGGACTAAAATAGGTGGTGGCAGATTTATCAAATGTATATGGGGTCTCTGTCAAGTAATTCTTAGGTACTCCCGGAGCATGGAGAATGATGTTCCCTTCTCACATTCATGGTGGGATCCACCATAAATGTGAGAGGAGGGAGCACCATTTATGTTCCGGGAGTACCTAAGAATTTTCCGTTTCTGTGAACTTGAGAGGATCTTGGGAAACATTCTCCATTCTTTTGTGGGGTTGGGTGGGATTGTGCATACTCTCTCTCTCTCTCTAGGAAACATCCTTCATTCTTTTGTAGCTTCATTTGTGTTTTTCCAAAGTTTTCTTCTTTAAATTAAATAATCAACTGAGGTAAATAACTTGTGCCAGGGTGATTTATTTGTGAGCCTTACACCATGTCTTGGTTCAAGGAGAGGTAATGAAGGATTTTGAAGGTTGTCTCAAGGCTGAGGTTGAAATCAGTATACATTTGCCTTGTACCCAGCTCATGTTTGAGACACAGAATCATAATTCAATGAAAACTCAGGTCTTCCTAGGGAACTGGTCCTTGTGGCTGCAAATATCTCCTTATGCACAGCACACATGCACTTTAGAAGTTTTTGTAGATGTTTTGTTGCAAGAGCAATGAGGTGTAGAAGAATTGAACTATGAGATTAATGCCTATAACTAGTTTTTACACACATCCACATATTATTGCATTGCTCACAGCTCAAGATATGTTGTTGTTCTCTTCCTGAAGACAATTGATGGTTCACCAACATTGTATCAGATTCTATTTGCCCTTGATGTTTTGATTTGATTGCTAAGAACCACAATTTATAAAATTATGTTTGTCTGCATGTATCTACCACTACAGAATATCTGAGGTCAATACTATTCATTTTCATTCCCTCTTTTGGATATGTATCATACATGACAGGTGTTCTATTCTTTTTCTTTTTGTGTGTATGTTAATTCTATTCTTATTGTTGTAATGTAATCATCTTTGAGAGGGATAAATTTCACAAAATTTGATTCAAAAGATAAGATTAATCCCATGGTCTTTCTGATTTATAGTTCATGAAACTTGTGAGATACATTCCCTTCTTTGAATTGGATGATTGACTGATTTTTTATCTAAACACCAAGTATCTGCAATTGTGATGACTTTACATGTATCACCAAGCATTTGTGGTTGTCATGACTTTCTGTATATACGTATTGCAGGTTGGAGATTTTGCCAATTGCTTGATTGAGGCTAGAAATGAGCTACAGCATAAGTATGTTCTAAATTATTTTGAGGAAGCTAAGTTTGTCCATTATGTTTGTTTTCTTTTATAAATGTTTTTGGGTTGGAATCATTGTTTAGGACTCTCCTAGTACGTTGCAACTTGTTCTTCAAGTATATAAACCTATACTGTTGTGTGCCATTCAGAAGCTCACAACTTATTGATAATTACAGTGAATATTAGGAATAGTTTCTTGATTGTTTAGTTAATGGCAAAATTTTCTTCCTAATTTCCCACTTGACCCCAAAAAACTTGGTTATTTCTGAGTTTCTTTTTAAGATATGGAGTTTTTAAAAGCATTGACTACTGTAATTTCACCTGATAGTTTTCCAATTAATTTCTGATTTCCGAAATATGCCTTGCAAATTTAGTATCTCCTTTTATTTTTTGGGTATGCACAATTCTCTTTTCTCAAATACATTTCTATTATCCTTTTTTCTATGACAGGGCTGATGTCATCCAACGTAGGTTCACTATTACTAAGGCTCTACTATTCAAGGCAGACAGATCTTCCTTTGACCGCCTCCGCCAACAGGTTAGTACTAAATTCTTGGATTTGTAGGAAGCTGATGTGTTTTCAAGTATCTTGCCACCCCCATAAGTGGATTAAATTTAATTCCTTGATTTGATTTTTCAGATATACAAGCTAGAATTAGAACAAAAGAGACTAGAAGAGGATGCATTTGTTTATAATTGGCTTCAACAACAGCTAAAACTCTCACCGGCATACAAAAAGGTACAAATTTAAGTCTTATTTTTGAATAAATATTTTATTTAGGCCTTGAATATAGATGTTTGGTCTGGGAGACTGGGATACTCTTTCTTGTTCCTGTAGAAGCTGCTTATAGAAGCTAATTGGATAGACAAGTAATCATCCATGAAGTTTGTATCCCCCCACTACACAACACTTAGTCTTAAAGTAATTGCTAATTCTTATATTTACAGAATTAACATTTTCTTTGCACACTCTTAAAGTCTTACTGAATACTGAAAATAGTGAACTTTGTCAAATTCCACTCCTAATACTCTCTTATGAACAAAACAAAACAAAGAAAAACAACTGCCAAAACATCCTTTCTCTTCCCTCATTTCTATCAAACCAGATGGAGTCTTTAGTATCTCTTTCTGCACCCAGTCTTTGATAGGATATGCTGATGATTCTAACATCCTATCTCTTATGAAAGATGGTTGAAATTAGCGCTTCCATGGAATTGAAGGCAAAATCTGGGGAGCTGGTGGAAAGCGTGGACACAGACTTTGCTGACATTTCATTTGAAGATTTTTTAGCACAAGAAAAGAAGGATTCATTTTGGTATGCTTCATTTGTAGGATGACTTTTTTGTTTGTTTGTTTTATTTTTGTGCCCTGCTTATATAATCATATTTTCCATTGCTATGTGTAGGCAAAGAAATGGCAAATCAAGATCATTCTCAAGTTGATGACAATATTTGCTCTGCTAACCATAATCACGAGTTTCAGTAATTCAGTTCAGTTGTATGTATATCCAATACCCAAGTCTTGCACTGTCACGGGAACTTTTTTGGCTGCCGGTGCTTCTTCAAATAGGAATATAACCATTGCTAATATATGTTCAAATTTTCTTTATAGGATTTTTCTATGGAAACTAGTTCATCAATATGGATTTTGAATGTAGCATACCATGTTCTACTGAAATTTGGCATTTTTGCTAACTACTAACATTGCCTTTTAAGATTTGAAATGCAATAGATGCTTGTAGATCTTATGCGGTTTGTCGCACGAGTCATATATGTTTTTTATTAGGAGCTTTTTCTAGCTATAACTTAAACATTGTGATTGACCCTGTAAGCTTTACCAGATGGTGCACAGCAATATGTTTGTACTGTGTAGTTGAGGATGTGACTATTGTGTATAAAATGTTAGACAAATACTAGCCTTTGTGCTTGCAAAATCAAGTAAGCTTTTAAGTGCTAAGGTGGGTGGTCAGAATCATAGTGGATATCATGCTTCTAGATAAGATATGATCTCAAAGGCAAGTGCAAACAAATTGTCTATTGCAAGCATTTAACACCATGTTGTTTGAGAGTGCTACCAGGTAAAGGTAGTACTTATCAAGAAAAAGAAATCATTTTTTGTTTACGTTTTGTGATGTAGAAGGTATGGCTCTAAATGGTTATTGAAATATCAAGTATGGAATGCGTAAGATGGTAAAGCTTTGCAGATCAGAATGACTAGTTCAAGTATGTCACGCTCAACAGCGTGTACAAATTTAGGACACCTAAAACCATATTTGAAAATGCATTTAAAACTAGCTCAAGGACTGAAAACTTAGAAGGGGAGAATAAGTTTAACAAGGTGAATCCTACATTTACCATCCAAAGTCGTGGCCCAACGATTAAGATCTTGATATGGTGTAGTTCTCGAGTTCAAATTTTGAGGGTGACAATGAGGCTTGATTTTTTTTTTTTTTTTTTTTTTTTTTGCTAAATGACAATGAGGCTTGATTGGACTTAAGATCTATTTCCTCCACCATTTGAAACCATTGCTGCTTTAGGTTTGGTTGAGATTTAGGACACCTTAAGCATATTTGAAAGCGTAATTAAAACTTACTCACGACCATGTGGAGAATAAGTTTTATTGTTTTAACAAGGTGAATCTGATACTTACCATATATAGTCATGGCCCAATGATTAAGTATGGGTTAGATCTCAAGTTCAAATTTTCAGGGGCAACAACATGATACTGGTTTGACTTAAGGCCTATTTCCTCCCACTATTTGAAAAACTTTTGGTGCTCTAGGTGAGGTTGAGTTTTAGGAAACCTCCAAACATATTCAAAAAGTGTTTAAAACTAGACCCCAAGGCCCAAAAAAGGGAAGAATAACTTCATCAGTTATGAACTGAAAAAAAAAAAAAAAAAAAAACCTTAGTCATTTCAAGGTGACTAGCATCTTGAACTTGAGAGGGATAATAGAATTTTTGGTTTAATTTCTTCTTGTTTTATTCATAATTCTTACGTACATAAATACTAGTGAGGAGATAATACTCATCACAACAAATTCCTAAAACATAGGATCCAACTCCTATTTGAATTGAAATACAAATACTAATCCTAATCCCAATTTATTGCAGAAATTCTCATCCTAATCTACTGCAGATCTACTGCTGAAGCTTATATGAAATTCAAGAGCTTTATTTGAATTCAACTTGAAAACCAGCATCCTTATCCTCTTATATTGTTATCCACATGCAATGTAATCTCCATTTGGTGGTCTTAAGTTTGAACCATAGCAGAATCCTAAACTCACCATCTAAAGGTTGGACTTGTCATGGTACATATATCTCAAGTTCCAAATTTTTGGGTACAACGATGTGAAATACTAATTTGACTTAAGGTCTATTTCCTCCCACTGTTTGAAACAATTGGTGCACTAGGTGGGATTGAGATTAGGTTATGGTTCAACTCATATGAAGGACGCCCACAACCTCATCTCCAGGCCCGTATTTATAGGTAGATAACCTTATGAGACTTACATACATGAGCCCTCCTATGTGAAAGGAACAAACCTTATCTTATTTTTTAGGATAACTTCAAATTGGTCACCAATTTGTCCTACTATGCACTTTCCTCTCCCAGAGTTAACTTCTTTTTTTCTTTGGAATGAAGGAGAAATTTATTACATCGAAAGGAGGGGCATGGGTCCAGTTCATCCCTCCCTAGGGGGAGAAAATTCAAAGGGGATAGAGGAGGGGAAATCAGCCCATCCACACTACAATGGCCCAATGGGCAGTCCTAGAAATTAGTTATGGGCTAGGTAATTATCCTATCCATTTACATAGCAAAAAACCCAACATACAAAAAGTGTATACGTCTGATTTCAACCATGATTGTTTCATTGTTTGGACTTAGCCCAATTCACTTCAGACTGGGCTAGCATAGATTGCTGTGGCCATGGAGCTTGAGTCTCCTTCAAAAATCGCACAACAGATTCATCCTGAACCTCCTCACGATAGTTGATGTTGACATAAATGGCAATTTTTTTTTGGCGAAACTACACTATTGATCCCTAAAATTTATCCTGTGAGTACAATAAGTCCCTCAAGTTTCAAGTAAGTACTATTGGTCCCTAAAGTTTAAAAAATGAGTGGTACTAGTCCTTCAACTAACTTCTGTTAAAAATATTACTTATGTAGCTAACAGAAAAATTACGTAACATTTATAATTTTACTGCAGGTACTTATAAACTGACATGACAACTTAAGTGTCCTATGCCATATCAGCTATTTAATTATGAAGTTGCCATGGAATCTTTAATTGGATTTTATTTATTCTTATGCCAAAAAAACAAAAAACAAAAAGAGATAGGATTGGCTTCAGCCCCTCACTCTCTCCTCCCCTATTTTCCCTTTCTTTACTTCACCATTTTCCAGTTTTCTAATCAAGTGGCCGGACCACCTCAAAGTCAACAATAATTTACTGGAAACTCTCTTAACAAAAATCCAGATATGAGTTGAAGAGGACCACCTTTGAGGATACAAAATCTTTTACGTAACTCTCTTTCTAATCTAAATTGATTGGCCACAAATCCTCTCTTGTTAACGAGAGTAGTCTAGTGTCAGGACCAAGAAACCAACAAATATTTTGAGAGCAGTGATAGACAACAAAGATTCCCACAGTGACTACCATTGGTTCAAGGCAGAGAAAGAAAAAAGACAAATTTTTTTTAAGGAAAATAAAACTTGAATATAATACTTCAAACATTTGAAGATTTATAATGAAACAAATTTAAACACTTTTTTATGCTATTTATGGATACTTTGGAAACAAATCTGAACAAAGAAACATAAAGATCTTTAGGAGATAAGCAGTCGATGGACATTCATGGAGAATGGCGAAGGATAGAGCTTGTATTGGCTGCTGTAGTGGCAACGAAGGCCATTTGGAGGAGTCGCTACGGCAAAGGAAGAGCGGTGGTGATGATAGTGATGACAGATGCAGCCACAATGGTTGGGAGAATGGCAAGAATGGAAGATGAAGTACTTGGATCACAAGAAGATATTGAGAGTTAAGATTTTTTTAGCAAAATAAAAAAAATAATAACTCATATGCCACCTCATAGTTTGTAAAAGCACTTGTAAATACAATGTAAAAGATGCACCAATTGTAAATAATTTTGTAATTTTTTTATTAAAAATGCTACATTATTAAAAAAAAAATAACAACTCAGTATTCCATTAACCACGTAAGCAATACTTTTAACTAAAGTTAATCATTTGACTAGTACCACTCATTTTTTAAACTTGAGGAATTAATAGCGCTCGCTTGAAATTTGAGTGACTAATTATGCTCACAAGGTAAAATTTAGGAACCAATAATATAATTTCGCCATTTTTTTTTTTTATTAGAGAGAATTTCAACCTATAACATTCGTTTGTGATAGAATTGAAATTCAAATCACTTTTTTGTTTTTTTGAGAGGGGAAACTCAAATCACTTATTCAACCATAAATAAAAATAAAAAATAAAAAACTTTATTTTTGGGTGCACCAATGATCTTTTTTTTTTTTTTTTGGTTGATATTTTGTAAATATAGCCTTGGAGGTTGGTCTTTCAGCCACCAGTCATAGTTTAAGGGGTCAAGGGCCAGAAAATCAAGGGATATTTAATTATTACAAACTACAATTCACAACAATGCAGGTGCAACAAAAATACATTACCTATTGCCTCTAGAGCTGCATTATTTGATTTCTAAAATATCAATTGTAAGTGCTCCTAACCAGATAACAAGAAATCAAACCACTTGAGACACATCAAAGATCAGTTGTAACCATATGGATATTATATAAGTATCCATACTTTAGTCACTGCTCAAGCTTCTTGCAGGAAAACTACTAAGCTACTGTTCATGACATTAACAAAGGTGTAAACAAACAGGCCAAGCACCATGCTACCGTCAACATAGACAAGGTTTTGAAGAGATTGCAAAATAGTTTTCAATTTAATCTTTATCCCTTCTATGCTTCCTGTCGTGGTCTGGAATTCATCCTCATCCTCATCCTCATCACCCTCTTTCTGCATCTTTAGATCAGTCGATTTTAACAGAGGAGTAAATCTTTCGAACAAACCAGAAGCTTGCATAGAAGCCAATGGTTCCCGTCAAGACAAAGAAAGCGTAGGATACAATTACCATGTACCCAAAGTAAAGGATGCCTGAAACCAGCTTTGTGATCTCCAACTTGGTGAAGAAATAGAAGACGGAGTAAAGGAACAGGTAGAGGGCAGAGGAGCCGGCAGTCAAGTATGATCTCCACCACCAGTGGTAGTCTTCACTACACAACTGGAAGTAGCAGAGCACAACTGTTATCTCTGCACAAGTGATTAGAAGGATAACGAAGACTATAAAAAGGAAGCCAAAGATGTAATAGAACTGGTTTAGCCATATTGATGTTAGGATGAAGAAGAGCTCAATGAAAACAGCCCCAAATGGAAGAATGCCTCCAATGAGTATAGAGAAGACTGGCTTCATGTACCATGCCTGCTCTGGTACTTGTCTGGGGATTTTGTTAGTCTTCACAGGGTCTTCAATGGCTGGTTTTTTGAATCCCAAGTAACTACCCACAAAGACCAAGGGCACTGATATACCAAACCATAAGCAGAAAAGAGCAAACATTGTTCCAAAGGGTACTGCCCCAGAAGATCGCTCCTCCCAAATTAAGGCATTCAGAACAAAAAATACTGCGAAAAGAATGCCAGGAAACATAAATGCAGTTTTCAAGGTATTCCTTTTCCACTCTGTGCCCTTAAACATCTTGTGCAGGCGTGCTGAGGAGTAACCAGCTAACAAGCCCATGAAAACCCACAACAGTACCATGGCAGTCATAAGCCCCCCTCGGTTGGAAGGAGATAAGAACCCAAGCAACGCAAAAATCATTGTCACAAGTGTCATTGCAAAGATCTGAACACCTGTACCAACATAAACACAAAGTAAACCAGAATTGATCGGTGCCCTGAAAACATCTCCATGGACAAGTTTCCATCCTGTTTCTTCCTGGGCCTCATCTTGGGTGTCCAATTGATTGTAATTGGCAATATCTCTGTACAGAGTTCTCATCATGATCATGGCCACCATGCCAGAAAGGAAAAGGACAATCATCAGAGAGTTTATAATGGAGAACCAGTGGATCTGATCATCATTCATGAGGAGGTATGTGTCCCATCGAGATGCCCATTTGATATCACTTTCCTGAGAAAAAGACCAACACAGGTTAGTTAAATGTATTATACAAGGGAAGGAGTTGAGTATGGAAGAGAGACATAGACAAGGATTTGATGAGTGAGTACCTTAAAGGAAACATCAAATGTAAAAACAACCTCCTTATCTGTCTCAACTTCTTGTGGAACGACGTTACCTTGCACTAAATTTTTGGTGTCTTTGTTGCATGTTGCTAATTGAGGGTTCTTATCATCCCAATCCTTGTATTCATGATTAATGCTGTTTACAGTATTTACAAGAGTCAAAAGAGATGACAAGAACATAAATAAGCTTTACATATATATATTCATACACACAAGTAAAATTTCATTAAAAGGCTGAAAGGGTGCTACCCAAGTACATAAGAACATAAATAAGCTAGTTGTAACCACTTACAAATGTACTTATCAAAAAACAACTTACAAATGCACTTTGTGGGCATTTTCTAAAAATTCCTATTTTCTTTAAACTTATTGGCATTATTCTTTTAAAATCTAAATTGGTATCATTCTTTTAAATCAATTTCAATGTATAAAATTACAAGGGAGCTTCTACATTTCATCTTTTCTATAATTTTCAGGCCATTGCAGAAAAAGTTATAGCATGTAGCACAAAAACAAGCAACAAATACATGCATCTCATATAAAATTCCCACAGTTACTTATCAAAAAAAATAAAAAATAAAATTCCCTGTTTCCCACAGTAACTCTTTAATATCAGAAGAAACGTCCAAGTTCTACACCAAAGAAGCAGAATGAAGCAAAGGAATATAACGCAAACAGCATTGCAGCATCTGACAAGTTCTGGGAGTAAGACTAGCTCAAACCATAGGTGTAAAAAAGCAGAGGAAAAAATCAAAACATTTCAATCCATAGACAACTCTTCACAGTTCAACCCTTCTTTATCATGATGTAGCTGACTTTGAATATTTGTCTCTTGGTAAGATCATCTAAGCAGTTCACTTTTCTATGTACGTACACATGCACCAAGTGGAACCGAACCCACCCTCCACTTTACTCTGACAAGGGGAGGAGGTGCCATATATCAAAAACAAAAGAGGAAAAGATTCTCACACCTGTTTGGAGTAACCTCAAACCCTACAATCCGAGCCGAATCAGTCTCAAGATCCTTGTGATACATGACTCTAAAGCTCAAGTGGTTATTAATGAAATATTTCTCCTCTTTGCTCTGTAAAAGAAACAAATGTTTAAGATAGAATAAACACACAAAAATCCTAAAATAATAAGTTGCTTCTGAAGCATACCCCAGCATAGTTTCCTTTGAACCCAACACGGAAACCATGTTCGTAAGTTGTTGACTGAATTCCATCCCTCCTCTGTCTAAGGACAGCAACTGGAAGGTTATCTAAAATCCTGCAAGTGCATTCTGGAGATTTCAGAAAAAAGAGGAATATACTAAACATTCCAAATAAATTAATGCCTTTCACTTAGGAAAATAATTAAAATTCTTAAAACCCACAATGGAAAACTAAAAGATACTAATGGAAATAAGAAAAACTACAGAGACTTCATGAACAATATACAGCCAGTTCATCGACTTACATGTTAACTCGATATTCATCATCAATTTTTTCCTTAAAATTCTTAGCAGTTTCAGCATTAAGTTTTTTTTTACAGGCTACTTGACATGATTGCTGCTTCCTCATTTGGAACTGTCATAAAATTCATAAATTTAGTCACACAATAGTCAATAGACAATGAAACAATAACTGAAATAAGTAAATGAAAAGGTTTTTTCCATTTCAGATTTCTAATACAGAAAAAAGGTAAAAGATACTCACAGTATAGACAGAATTCTCAATGCGGTCACCTCGAAGAACTTCCCCCAAGTTTTCAGCACTGTTCAAAATCTTGCCAGGCTTACAATAGTCTAGATAGTAGTAGTCATATGGAAGTTGTGTTTTAGTAGATGATAATTTGTTCACTTTGACTGGCAAGGGGTCTCCCTGTTCAAAGTAGACAATAATAATTTATAAGAAATTTGTGAGGAAAAAAAAAAAAAAAAAACGCTGCAAAGAAATCAAACAGTGAAGAAACTTCTTAACCAAATTCTCCAAATACATAAGCCCAGCCCTTTTCTTTTCCAACAAAGTAAAAATATATTTGAACAAATGGTACTTCCTGAGCTGGCCTCTAATCATCATAGAGATGGTAAACACTTGGAAAACTGAGATCTTTATAAAGACTGAAACTAATATCATTATACCCATAGTGATTATAGCACCCATTTTTATAAACCTTCGCAATCAGAATGGCTGCAAATACTATGTAAATCACAACAAAAACTTCAAAACATATTAGGAGATCCAAAATTCAAACCAAGCTATGTACAATCCTATAGTGGAACATTCTAACCAAATCAAATCATTACCAAATTCACAAACTTGTTCTACAAAGAAGGATACTTCATTATGTGATGCAAAAGGTTGAAAACAAAATATGGTTCAAGAGTTCAGCTCAATGTACAGTCTAACTTCTTGTCCATGTAACTTGAATCAATTGTCTTTCATTTACACTTTTGTGTGTAATATATTTGTACAAGCAGTACTTCCTGAGCTGGCCTCTAATCATCACAGAGATGGTAAACACTTGAAAATATGAGATCTTTATAAATTCTGAAACTAATATCATTATTACCCATTGCGATTAAAGCACCCATTTTTATAAACCTTTGCAATCCGAATGGCAGCAAATATTATGTAAATCTCAACAAAAACTTTCAAACATATTAGGAGATCCAAAATGCAATCCAAGCTATATTCAATCCCGTAGTGAAACATTCCAACCACCTACATAATATCCTATCTTGGATCACTTTGCAATTCACATCGAATACTTGATCACATTGGCTAGCTCATGCACACACAAGCTATTCAAAATTTCAAACTTTCTACCAATAGAAACATTAGACATAGCCTCTAAGTGCAATCCAAAAATGCCCATAGATACACACACATGAGCTATCCAACATATCTAACTTTCAACCAATAGAAACATTGAACAAGGCCTTGGGTGTAACCCAAATATACACATAGATCAAACCAATCCATCATTTCCTAGACCCAAAAACCAGAACAACCCAACAACACCAATCAAAACCTTTAGAAAAAAAAAAAAAAAACTACAACAACAGCAACAAATACAAACACCCAAATCACATTCACAATTCCCAAAAATCAAAACTTTGACCTAAATTTCAACAAAAATCCAGATCCAAACAAAACCCATAATCCAAAAACAGCTCAAAAACAATCCCACAGATCCACAACAACATAAAATTAGATCAAACTCAAAAACCCAGATCCAATACTGCTCCACATAAAGCAAAGAGAACTCAAACAATACAACAAAAAACACAGAAAATAAAGAAACCCCAAAAAAGAACTACACAGGAAAGCAAGCAATGAGAGGTGAAAGAATGAAATAAAGCACAGATTTTGAGAAGTGGGTTTGGATTATAAGGGAACATACAGTCTGGAAATCGCGAGGAGCAACGCCAGGAAGGTAGAAGGAGTGAGATAGAGAGACGAAGAGGAGAAAAAACAAGAGAATTGTGGTCACTGTAAACCCACACAGTGTACCCATTTTCTTCTTCTTCTGTTTGTGCTCAGAGCCACGGGGAGAGAGAGATGGGGTTTGAGGTTTCTTAGAGAGAGAGAGAGAGAGAGAGAGGCGATGGGGTTTGAGGTTTTTTAGAGAGAGAGAGAGAGAGAGAGAGAGGAGACTGGATTTTGCAACTATTACTTGCACGGTTTCACTGAGAAAATCTAGAAAAACAGAAAATTTTCGCAATATTTTTTTATTATTAATAATTTATCATTTTTCTTTGCTTCAAATTGAGCTGATATTTATAAATTTATTACGTTATTGATAAAATCAAAAATTTACAATAATATTTTTATTGATTCTCATTAATTTAGTACTTTAATTGATAAAATTAAAATTTTACAATAATATTTTTATTATAGAAAAAAAAAATCTAATGCTTACAATATATAAACTTTAGGCATGATTTTCTATTAGTTTTTTATTTTATTTTTTTGGCTTTTTATAAATTTTAATGTGAGTGTTAATCTTGTTATTTGGACTAATAATAACAATTAATCCTTGCATAGTTGTTGCACTTTAGTTTTGTAACAAATTAAGCCTTTTATTAGTATTTTATATTAAAAACTAACACACTTGATCACATGATTTACTTGATTTTATTAGGCGAAAAGCACATTTTGGTCCCTACATTTTCGCACGATTCCTATTTTGGTCCCTAAATTTTATTTTTACCACTTTTAGTCTCTGTTTAGAAAAACGTCTTCTGTTTTAGTCCTTTCCGTCAGTGCCGTTAGGGCACTGGCCTACGTGGCAAACAGAATTATTAAAATAATAATAAAAAATTTTATTTTGTCATTAAAAAATGCTAAGTCGGCATTTAAATTTAAAATAATAATTTATTAAATTTAACTAAATAAAAAAATAAAAAACAGAAATAAAAATAAAAAATCACATTAATTAAGATTGAAGTGTGTCTTGAGCAAGAACAACAAGAACACATACACAAACCCAGAAATTAAAATTCAAAAATTAAAATTTTCACCGCCGTCGGTGCACTTCAACAACAACAACAACATCAACAACTGCAGAAACTACAGCAACAATCGTCGTCGCTGCCGCCGGCACAACCACTAGTTTAGAACATGCGCTTGGGTTTTAGTTCCGACGGCAACGCCATTTACAAGCCCATCTCAGCCGCAACAAACACCACAGCTGCTACGACGACAGCAACAGCAGTAGCAGCAACATCACCGACTTACCAGCTTGATGGTGGAAGTGGTGGTGGTGGGGCTGTGAATGTGAATGTGAATATGGGGAGTATGACTGGCGGCGAGCAAGCTAAGAGGAAAAGAGGGAGACCCAGAAAGTATGGCCCAGATGGCTCTATGGCTTTGGGTCTCACTCCTACGGCTCAGCCCGTACCTGTAGCTCAGACTCAGTCAAGTGGTGGAGGTGGGTTTTCATCTCCTCATCCAGCTCCAACTCCTCCTCCCTCGGCTCCAACATCGCTTCCTTCTGGAGGATCAGCGCCACCCACTTCGTTCAAGAAAGCTAGGGGCAAACCGCCTGGTTCTAGTAGCAAGAAGCACCAATTGGAAGCTTTGGGTACTTAATTTTTTTTTTTTGAATCTATATCTGGGTTTGCTTTTTAAAGTTTAAAGCATTACTGGGTTTTTTTTCTTTTATGTTGTTGTCATGTACAGTGTGTGTTTGGGTTGTTTTTGCAGTTTATTTTATCTTTCACGTGGCCCCGATTGGAACATTTCCAAACTTTCATGGGCATGTGATGATTTTGAAAATTTTAATTTTTGAATTTTAATTTATGGGTTTGTGTATGTGTTCTTGTTGTTCTTGCTCAAGACACACTTCAATCTTAATTAATGTGATTTTTTATTTTTATTTCTGTTTTTTATTTTTTTATTTAGTTAAATTTAATAAATTATTTTTTTTAATTTAAATGCTGACTTGGCATTTTTTAATGACAAAATAAAATTTTTTATTATTATTTTAATAATTCCGTTTGCCACGTAAGTCAGTGCCCTAACGGCACTGACGGAAAGGACTAAAATAGAATGCGTTTTTTTAAACATGGACTAAAAGCGGTAAAAATAAAATTTAGGGACCAAAGTAGGAATCATGCGAAATGTAGGGACCAAAATGTGCTTTTCGCCATTTTATTATCGTGTATTCATAATGTGATAAGGAAATGTTGTCTAATTTATTACTAGCTTAATATATTGGGAGTAATCGTTCAAATCAAGAAATCCAAACCAAATTAACACTCACGTCTCACGTCAAAGCCTTAAGGGGCTTTATAATAGTAGTACTTTCTAATCATTTTCAAACAAAAATTATATATATAAATAATATTTATAAAATTATTATAAAAAATAAATAAAATAACCCTAAACGGTTGAGAAAATTTTTGGTCCTATATTAATCGAATTGTTTGCCTAGTTCCAGCTCTCAAGTGAGGCTAATGACTTGTGGACATTTTTTTATCCTATATTAATGAAGCGTTTGGCTACTCTTAAGTCTAAAGTGTCCCTTTCACCCACCAAAAAAAATAAAAAGTCTAAAATGTCCCCTCAAAAAAAAAGAAAAAGACTTTTAGGTTAAATGCATTTATTAGTATTTTTAATGGAGTCAAGCATTCAAATCTCTCTCCAAATACATGATGTAATGCACAAACTAATGGGGACTCGTAATTTATTGTACTTACCAAAGTACGTCTATTTCTTTATAAGAAATACTTTGTTTACAACAATTTTACAATATTTTTACAACATTGCTTATTTGTCACTGTCAAGTCACAAAACATAACTTAAATAACCTGACTAGGAAAAGAAAACAAAAAAAAAATAAAATGAGAATTCAAAACAAAATAAAAAGATTAAGAAGTGAGTGCCTCTGCCTCTACCCTTTGCCTCCGCCTCTGCCCTCTACCTCCATCTGCACCTCCACCTCCGCCTCCAATGTGTGAGAGCAAGATATGTGGGTCTCACCGTTTTGAGGAAGATAGAGAAGCGACGATGTGCGATGACGGGGAGAAGAAGTGAGCGTCTCTGCCTCTGCCTCTACCTCTGCCTCTGCCCTCTGCCCTCTGCCTCCGCCTCCGCCTCCAATGTGTGAGAGCAAGATTCTTCCTTCTACAAAACCCCTAAATATGCTGATGTTTTGAATTTCATATGATTGTTTGTTTTGTTTTCTTAATCTTTTTATTTTGTTTTGAATTCTCTTTTTTTTTTTTTCTTTTCCTAGTCAGATTATTTAAGTTGTGTTTTGTGACTTGGCAGTGACAGGTAAGCAATGTTGTAAAAATGATGTAAAATTGTTGTAGACATAACACTTCTCTTTATCTATACTGTGGTATTAATAATAGGATTTCTCTTTTTCGTTTTCAATTTTTGGCATACCAAAATATTATCATACAAATTCTAAAATAACATACCTTTTAGATTTTTTTTTTTTTTTTAATACAAAAAGGCAAAAAAGGTTAAAAGAGTAATACTACTCATGTATAAAAAAAAATGGTCATTCTCACCACTTATTTGAATTCAAATGTTTGATTCTTATATGTATTTGTTATCTATTTGAATTCAAATGCTTCAATTATCTTCTCAAAAAAAAAAAAAAATCAATTACATCTGTAAGGACTGCGTTTGGATTAAACCCAGTATGGGATTGGGTTTAAGCCCAACAAGCCCAAACAATGAATTTATAGAGCGTGGGTGAAAGAACTAGTTCTACTCTAAAAGATGGTCCATAAAGTTGTTGAATTAAGTTTATTAAACATAAGTAAAGTAAGAAATTATCTCCTCGGCACAGCCTAAGAAACTTATTTTATAATGTCTTAATGATGAACACAGTTACCAAAACCCACAATGTTGTTGCCTAGATTTTATGATTTTTTCCCGATCCTTCTTTTAGGTCACATTCTCGTGCTATATATTACAATCTTGGTGTTATCTCTACCATACACGTGTAGGTTGGATTCTAGGAGCTCCTACTTGTCTCATCTAACACCTCCTAGAACCATCAAATAGTAGCTGTAAGACTGTTCGGTCACTGTTTAGGTATCACCTCCACATTAATGCGGCCAGAGAGTTAGTTGGGAGGCATTTAATGTGGAGGTAGTAGCCTTAGAAGATATTTGTTGCCTCCCTCTATTTACCCTTTGTCCAACGTCCAACTCATAGTTGTGATGTAACTTTGAAGAAGGTCTAGGGTGATATGACACTCTTACTGACCTCGGATCCTTGTTCCCGAGACGACTTTTCTCATCGGACGTGTGTTGGAATTATCTCATACTATTTTTATTTCTCTTTTTATGTCATTCCCATTATAACCTAATTTGGCCATCCTCGGATTAGCTAATGTTCTCAGATTGGGCCATAGACCCGATTCGTACAACCTTAATAGTACCTCCTGACTTACTGGCCCCCACAACATCTATAAAAAAATACTTCAATTTCATACACAGTTATTTCTTCCAAAAAAATATTGATTCTTATTTGTATTTGTTATCTCTCTCTTTTTCTTCTTCTTCTTCTTCTTCTTCTTCTTCTTCTTCTTCTTTTTTTTTTTTTTTTTTTTTTTTTTTTATGGAATGTATTTGTTATCTACTTGAATTCAAATACTTCAATTATCTATCCAAAAAAAAAAAAAAAAAACTACAATTACATACATGGTTACTTCTTCCAAAAAAAAATCTAATTCCTATTTGTATTTTGTGGGGTCCAAATGATTTATGGGCCAGGCCCATCTTCCCGGGGAGAATCCAAAGGCCCAAGCCGAGGAGGGCTATGGCCCAAACTCGACAAGATAGCCTTTGGATACCGCCGAGGGCAGTTCAGTCCTCGGCAGACCCAGAGTACCCCCAGAAAGAAGGGTAAAAACGGTATAGGACTGAAACTTGGAAGAAAGATCTAAAATATCCAGGGAAAGCTGCTGTTACTGCCATTTAATGCTCTGAACCTGACAGAGCCGCATTCTTTGGCTTTTACAACCATCCCCAACGACTTTGGGTATGGACTGACGGGACAAGTATCAGCCTTGGAAAGGTTGACCCTATACGTGGATGAAGGATAGTGGACGCAGGCGAGTATAAAAGGAAAGATAAGGAACCTAGAGAAGGGGTTGGGAAAAATGGCCAAAAACCAAAGCCTCCCAGCCCACCTCTAGGAGAAAGACTCCAGGGGTGAAGGAAAACTTAAACTTGTACGAACACCACGAAAAACCCACCGCCTGTCGATCAAGGCCTAGCCTTCCAAACCCACGCTCTACAAATGATATTGTTAGGGCCTTTTCACGTGCGAACCCGACACTGTTACGGTCCGTCACGAATCGCGTCCTTACAATTGGCGCCGTCTGTGGGGAAGGCTTGTGTGTTGGTATAGGAAGTGGGTCGATAGAGTTTCTTCATTATTTCTAACCGTTGGTTATAGAGTTCTAGTATAAAGTTCTGCTAGGGACTACATTTCTTGACTAGGGGCTTGGTTGAGGAGCTAACTCCCTTAAAGCCAAGGTCCCCCGTAAAGAGCAAACTAGGCACTTGGTAGCGTTAATCGTGTGGATAAACTCTAGGAGCTTGGCTGAGGAGTTAACTCCCCTAAAGCCAAGATCCCACACAAAGGGAAAACTAGGTTTTGGACAGAACCAAGGCATTGTATAGTCCTCGGACTCGAGCCTCTGGGGAAACCAACTACCTGGATGTGGAAAACTAGGTTTGGACAGAACCAAGGCATTGCATGGTCCACGGACTCGAGCCTTTGGGGAAACCAACTACCTGGATGTGGAAAACTAGGTTTTGGACAGAACCAAGGCATTGCATGGTCCACGGACTCAAGCTTCTGGGGAAACCAACTACTTGGATGTGGAAAACTAGGTTTTGGACAGAACCAAGGCATTGTATAGCCCTCGGACTCGAGCCTCTGGGGAAACCAACTACCTGGATGTGGAAAACTAGGTTTTGGACAGAACCAGGGCATTGCATAGTCCTCGAACTCAAGCCTCTGGGGAAACCAACTACCTGGATGTGGAAAACTAGGTTTTGGACAGAACCAGGGCATTATATGGTCCACGGACTCAAGCCTATGGGGAAACCAACTACCTGGATGAGGAAAACTAGGTTTTGGACAGAACCAGGGCATTGCATAGTCCTCGGGCTCAAGCCTCTGGGGAAACCAACTACCTGGATGTGGAAAACTAGGTTTTGGACAGAACCAGGGCATTGCATAGTCCTCGGACTCAAGCCTCTGGGGAAACCAACTACCTGGATGTGGAAAACTAGGTTTTGGATAGAACCAGAGCATTGCATGGTCCACGGACTCAAGCCTATGGGGAAACCAACTGCCTGGATGAGGAAAACTAGGTTTTGAACAGAACCAGGGCATTGTATAGTCCTCGGACTCAAGCCTATGGGGAAACCAACTACCTGGATGAGGAAAACTAGGTTTTGGACAGAACCAGGGCATTGCATAGTCCTCGGACTCAAGCCTATGGGGAAACCAACTACTTGGATGAGGAACCAACTATTTAAAAAAAAAAAACTATGGCCCATGAACCTCGAAATCCATCCGGAGAGAACTCCGCGTTAACAGATGGGTTAATATCTTGATTGCGCGGATTCCTTGGTCTACCCTCGGATCCCCAGTATCAAAGGGGTTGATGCAATATGGCGCAACATATTACCCAAAAGCACAACCAAAGTCCCTCGTTACTCGGCTACCCTTTCGGACGAATTATTTAGAGTTTATCGTTCTCAGACATCGCTCTAGCATGCATCGCGCAGCACTCAGCGGTTATCCCGGTTAGTTCCAAGAGTTTAATTTATTGAGGATTAACCTTGTTATGCTTGATAATATTTGTAAGTTTAAACTAGTAGGAATCTGTGTTAAGGCGTTTTTCTGCCTGGAATATCATTAAGGGCAAGCTTATATTTAATATTCATGCATAAAGTAGTTGTTACGGAGAAGAAAGATATGTATAGAGAAATAGACACATATTTTATTAAGACAAAGGAACAGTACAGTGTACAATGAAAAGCTGAAACAAAGCTTACATTGAAGCTAACTACGTAAGTAACGAAAAATACAAGAGAGTGAAGATAAAGCCGAGGAGGTAGCACAGAGGAGAAGTTGGCTACTGCCTCGAGACCTTATTCCTCCTCAATGCTTTTGCACGCCCATAACTCAGGCAGTAAAAGAACCCAACTTGGGACCTGCACCGGTGAAGAAAAGGTGCAGGGAACCTGACCTCAGGCTAACACCATCTACAGAAAAGGTGCAGGGAGCCGGAAGTTGGGGAGCCCCCGCAAAAACTCGCCTGCTACAAGGCAGACGGCGCTGATGGCGGAAATTCCTTCTTCTGACATACCAAAAATCTGGCATGACCAGAACCTGCTTCGGATTTTGACTAAAAGAGGGAGAAACACCCTTTCCCCTCTGTCGAACTGGAATATTCTCTTGAATTTGTGCCTCCTTTGCCCGTGCCTCACTATCTGGAGTCTCAGGAGGACACGGCGCCTTTGTGGCGGAGAGAGCCCTTTTGCCCCAACCCTCGCTTCGAACATGATGTACTAGGAGAGAAGATTGAAGGATTTGTGCGAAAGTAAAGCGACTTTCTCTCCTATTTATTTAAGAGATAAGGTGGAGGCATTTTACTCACGCGGCGTCCCAAGGAACGCTACAAACAAAATGTCTCTGGCTCGATTTCCAACGTCGTCTGCAACCCTGAGGCTAAAGGAGTCTCGAGAAGGCGCACCTCGAACACTGGGACGCCAAAAAGTACCGCGTGATCAAAGACTACGGAAATACCTCTTAATTTGCGGGCCCAGTAAATTCGCAGCCCAGGCTCGTTCAGCATAGGAGCCCAGGGACAGAACCAAGGCCTTGTATGGTCCTCGGACTCAAGCCTATGGGGAAACCAAGTACATAAAAAATTACAAGTTTTGGACAGAACCAAGGCCTTGTATGGTCCTCGGACTCAAGCCTATGGGGAAACCAAGTACATAAAAAATTACAAGTTTTGGACAGAACCAAGGCCTTGCATGGTCCTCAGACCCAAGCCTATGGGGAAACCAAGTACAAAAAATTATAATTATTACAAGTCTTGGACAGAACCAATGCCTTGTATGGTCCTCGGACCCAAGCCAATGGGGAAACCAAATACTTGGATAAGAAAAGGTTTGAATTTCGTAAGATGGGTTACTTGATAAAAATGTCAGGTCATTTCATCCACGGCTTAAACGCCATAAAAGGTTAAGGCCAATAAAGGTGTAAAGAAGGTAGTGGAACGCCCCAGCATTTAGTCGTATAAGAAGGCTGTTCATTTGGTGGGTGATATATCTTCAAATGGTTATTCCTTACACGGCATCAAACCTTCGTTTTTCTTCTCGGCTAGCATGGGGTAAGTATTACTTTTCACTGGTCGACCTTATTGTGCCAAGCATTTCTATTAAAGTTATGGCGACATCTTTTTATTATCAAGTATTTTGGTCTTAGTCGTCATTGATTTAGATGCTATATTATGGTGCCAAGCAGCGTTTGTAAATTTAAAAAAAAGGCATAGAGACAAAACATGTGAGATAAAATAACAACAATTTTTATTAATACGAAAAATTATTACAACGTACAAAGAGGGGCTCAAACGAGCCTATACAAAATGTGAACTGCCTAAGCAACAATTACATCCGTAGTACAGATAAGTAAACTATCAGGCGTCTTTTAAACTCGTCTTCAAAGTCTCTCCAATCTCTGCCTCAATACTGCTCATATTACGATAAGAACCTTCTTTGGGAAAAAATGAAGGAGAATGAAATAGTAAGGAAGAAATCAATGAAGAAGATGGAGGAGATGAATGAAGAAGATGGAGGACATGAGTAAAGAAGGAGGAGAAGAAGAGAGAAGAGATGAAAAGAAAGAAAAAGGAGCAAAAGAGGGAGAAGTGAAAGTACCAGGATGGATCTGGTGTTGGGAAGACTAAGAAAGGGAGATGGGGGATAACACCAGTGAAGGAAGAGAGGAAGAAGTAGAGACACTTAGTCTCTGCCTCGATCCTGACTCCCAACACACTGGAGCCATACTAGGTATGCTCATAGGAGAGCGGTTGGTACTGATGATGGGTGTTCTCGACTTAGTCACGCCGAAAGTTTGACGTGACAAGAACCTGCTTCAGATTTGGACTGAAAGAAGGGTGAGGTTGATTTTGAGTCTTCGCCATCCCTGTCCCGATCGAGCCATAATGAGCTTTATTGGAACATGGCGTTTATGGGAGGGGTTTGGCTCCTGCATCACTCGTTGTTATGGTAAAGTGTATCACGATTTAGTGTATAAACCAGTGGGTAAAATGAACCCTAGGGGAGGCCAAGTATTTCAAATCTCAGAAGGATGAAAAGGGATTCTTTACAAAAACAATAACCTCCTCCCTTCCTTCTTATACAGAGGGTGGAGCGGGAGACATTTAATGGGTTCAGATCTCCAAAAGAATCTGCCAACACAAACATGCCGGTTCCATTCCTCCACCCCATCAAAACAAACCGCCGAATTAAAGTAGTCTCGTAAATAGTGGTCATTAAAAGCGCGTTTGGGATACCCAAACGATAAGAACGCATCAAGCGCGAAATCAAAAAACTGTCTCATAGACCGGTGTATTTCTTGGACAGATGAAGAGCCGCCAGCATTATTAACAGGCCAAATTGATTGGGCCGTAGGAAGAGGTTCGGCATCACCAAAACCCCCCTTTCCAACCAAGAGGTTGGACAGCCGGGTTTTGAGGGGCTATTGTGGGGCTCAAATGATTTATGGGCCAGGCCCATCTACCCGGGGAGAATCCAAAGGCCCAAGCCGAGGAGTGCTATGGCCCAAACTCGACAAGATAGCCTTTGGATACCGCCGAGGGCAGTTCAGTCCTCGGCAGACCCAGAGTACCCCCAAAAAGAAGGGTAAAAACGGTATAGGACTGAAACTTGGAAGAAAGATCTAAAATATCCAGGGAAAGCTGCTGTTACTGCCATTTAATGCTCTGAACCTGACAGAGCCGCATTCTTTGGCTTTTACAACCATCCCCAACGACTTTAGGTATGGACTGACGGGACAAGTATCAGCCTTGGAAAGGTTGACCCTATACGTGGATGAAGGATAGTGGACGCAGGTGAGTATAAAAGGAAAGATAAGGAACCTAGAGAAGGGGTTGGGAAAAATGGCCAAAAACCAGAGCCTCCCAGCCCACCTCCAGGAGAAAGACTCCAGGGGTGAAGGAAAACTTAAACTTGTACGAACACCACGAAAAACCCACCGCCTGTCAATCAAGGCCTAGCCTTCCAAACCCATGCTCTACAAATGATATTGTTAGGGCCTTTTCACGTGCGAACCCGACACTGTTACAGTCCGCCACGAATCGCGTCCTTACATATTTGTTATCTTTTTTTTTTTTTTTTTAATCTTCAATTACATACACAGTTACTTCTTCCAAAAACAATTTGATTCTTATTTGTATTTGTTATCCTTTTTTTTTTTTTTTTTAATGGAATGTATTTGTTATCTATTTGAATTCAAATACTTCAATTACTTGTATCCAAAAAAATCAATTACTGAATTACATACACGGTTACTTCTTCCAAATCATTCCTAGCTATTTGTATTTGTTATCTTCTTCTTCTTCTTCTTCTTTTTCTTCTTCTTTTTTTTTTATTTTTTTTTTATTTTTTTATTTTTTTATTTTTTTTATGGAATGTATTTGTTAACTATTTGAATTCAAATACTTCAATCACATCTATCCAAAAGAAAAAGAAAAAAAATTCAATTACATACACGGTTACTTCTTCCAAAAAAAACTACTCATTCTTATCCCACTCCATACAATTATCACATCAATTAGATAGGCTTAACTATTAAAAAAAAAAGTAATAATACTTGTAAGGACGCGATTCGTGGCGGACCGTAACAGTGTCGGGTTCGCACGTGAAAAGGCCCTAACAATATCATTTATAGAGCGCGGGTTTGGAAGGCTAGGCCTTGATCGACAGGCGGTGGGTTTTTCGTGGTGTTCGTACAAGTTTAAGTTTTCCTTCACCCCTGGAGTCTTTCTCCTGGAGGTGGGCTGGGAGGCTCTGGTTTTTGGCCATTTTTCCCAACCTCCCTATTGGTGCACCTTCCTTTTTATTATATAGTCCGTCTTGGTTGATCCTGACCCTCCACTTGTAGGTCAGGCAGGAGCTTATTTCTGTATCCATCTCATCAACCGTCCCGTCTAACTTTCTATTAGTTACATGGATCGAAGTTTACACCGTCCAAACGTCTTTTCTCATTAATCAGCTCTGGGTATTGGCAGGTGCATTTACTGAAGAGGGGACGCATTTTCCTTGGTCCAATTTCACACCCTGCTTCCCTATGGGCCCCATTCTGTTCACATCCCCTTGAGGGGGCTGTTTGGGGATTGCCTACACCATGGTGTTGGTCTTCCCATTGAAGCTCTGGAATGCCGAGGACAGGGTAAGTTCTCAGTCGTTCCCCTTGCTACCTCGGCCACTGATCATTCGTCTTCGGTAAGATACCTCCTCGGCAAGGGCCCTGGGCCCAGATAGAGTTTGGGCCGGATTGCAGAACTCTCGGACCCATAATAGCCCCTCAAAATCCTGCTATCCGTCCCCTTGGACGGATAGGAGGGTTTTGATGACATCAGGGATCTGCCAATGCCTATCAATCCTTGTCATCTATCGATTCCCGAGGTTTTTCACCTGCCTAAGGCACGTTCCTAGAGCCGTTGGAAGGCGAAACGTGGCCTCATTAAATACGGGCGGCTTGGTACTTCCCACGTTCAACGGTGTGATGAAAATCGAACGGTGGTGATCTTCTGGCCTCTTTGGGCGGGAAAAAGGGTGTGCAGTTTACCCTAGAAAGTATAAAAGATTTTTTGGAGATGGATCCGTCTCTCCAGTTCTGCACTTAAGAGTTTTAGTGCGTGTATCCAGGGTTCATCCGAACTTCCGCCCAAATTCAAGTCTATCTCAAGCACATATAGCCCATCCGAAGCGTAATTCTCCTTTTATGTAAGTTCCCTACCTCCATTAACTCGCGTCTTTTCTTTTCTGAGTTTATTTCTCTTTGGCTCCCTTTCTTTTCCGTCGCGGGTTAGGTTTGTTTTAGTAAATGACAAAGGCGACTAAATTGAGATTGAGGAAGTTGGTCGATACTGAAGAGGCGATGAATAAGTTCATCGTTGATTATAGGATTCCCCCCAACGTAAGTCTGGAGCACTGTAAGATGGGGGAATGGCACATTAAGAGGGGAACGGGCGCGGTTGTAATTCCCGTCCTCGCCTTTGTAGAGGGAGGTATGAGAATCCTTATGGGACCAGTGACGAGGGGTTACCTCCGGCATTTCCGTTTAGCCCCTACCCAATGCGCCGGCAACATTCTTAGGATTTTGGGTTGCGTGGACGCTTTAAACGAGAAGATGGGTTTAAGACTGACCCACCATGATGTAAACTGGTGCTATAACCTTCAGAAATTGAAAGGAAAAACCTACTACATGAGGTCGAGGGATGATAGGTTCGGTTGATCCAGTGCCTCTCTGATTCCAACAAGGGACTGAATAAGGATTTCCTTATCGTCTCTGGGGAGTGGCATGATGGCGATCCATGCCCTGTAGTAGAAGGAGAACCAGGTGGGGTATTAGGAATGGAAGAGGGATAACCATTTAAACCATTCTAACCTAACGTCTTTCGATAACTAACCATGCGTATATGTTTGTTGCTTTTGTAGATGAACGCGCCTATACACGGCATTTTCATTTAGTCAATCGGGCAGACTTGGAGACCGTTTTACAAGCGGCAGTTTTTGTGAATGACAGTGATGGCCAAGTCCGTGCAGCTCACAAAATACTAGGGTACCCTCCGGTTCAGAAGTCATTCGGGGACGCGAAGCACGTAATCAGTACCCGCCGTCCTTGGCTTCCAAAAATTACCGTGGTAGAGAAGGGATTTTTAATCTCGCAGGAGCCAGCTGTCCCCAAGAACATCCCCCTGGTGGGCCCCTCTTCGTCTCATCAAGCAGCAGAGGACGAAGGTGAGCCAGATCAGCCGAAGGAAGGGTTCGGGGTTTTTGACTTAGTCTACCAATCCGAGGACCCCCCTGGTGACCTAGGTGACCCAGCCTTGTCCGAGGCGGAATTGTCATTAATAGGCACCTCTTCTCAAGCCGAGATGGGAGTCAAGAGAATACCTTTAACCCCCCTTCTCCAACTCCTCGAGGACCAACCAGGGAAGGATACCCAGGAGGCACCACAACCCAATGCTCCTCCTCCACCACCTCGGCCCCTTACAATCCAAACCAGGTCATCCTCCACCAAGTCCCAACCACAATCCACCCGCCCCGAACCTCCCACCTCCTCCCAACCAGCTCGGTCTCCTCGACCTGAAGGTGCTGATTTCAAGAGAAAGAGGAGCCCCAAGGGCAAGGACATCGTGGACGAGGGAAAATCCCAACCTCCTAAGGAGAAGGATGAGACTCCGCGCACAAAACAACTGAAGATCGGACCCCAAGGCAAGGGCAAAGGACCCGCAGTTTAAACCTCTCAAGGCAAGGGAAAAGGAATTGATTCCCAATCCCTACCGAGCGCCTGGCTTCCTGCCCCAATGCTTCACGGGAGTCCATTACTGGAAACTGCCTCTCTGAGGGACCTTGGAGACGGCGAGGGTGGATACGTGGCGGATGCATTAGGGAGAACCATGCTACTCCCTAATGACATGGATGAGCTGAAGAGAATGAGGATGCAGGAGGTTTTTCTCAGTACTAAGAGATACTTGGGCATGGTAAGATTTCTTGAAACCTAACACTTTACTAATTCTTGTCACCGGTTTGTCACTCACTACACGTTCATCTTTCTTGACAGGCTCTCCAGGCAACCTATAGGATGGAGGAAGAAGTGCATGACAGGAGTAAGGTGGCCGAGAACGAACGCAAGAATGAGGATGAGCTGAAGAGAATGAGGATGCAGGAGGTTTTTCTCAGTACTAAGAGATACTTGGGCATGGTAAGATTTCTTGAAACCTAACACTTTACTAATTCTTGTCACCGGTTTGTCACTCACTACACGTTCATCTTTCTTGACAGGCTCTCCAGGCAACCTATAGGATGGAGGAAGAAGTGCATGACAGGAGTAAGGTGGCCAAGAACGAACGCAAGAAGCGCATAACGGCCTCAAAGACTCTCGAAGCTTCTGAAAAGGAACTTGCCAAAGTCAAGGATGACTTAACAATGACTACCCGCGAGAGGGATAACGTCTCGGCGGGCCTTGTTAGTGCCCAAAAACAGGCCAAGGACCAAACCAAGCGCGCAATTGAAGCCGAAGACCAGCTGCGAATAGCCAGAGATCTGATCGAGGATTTAAATAAGCAGCTGGCTGCGGCTCTGCATGAGAAAGGAGTGGCAGAATATGCCCGCGATGAAGCCGTAAGGGCAAAGCAGGAGGCCGAGTTTGCCAGGAATGAGGCAGAGGCTGCCAAGAATACGGCCGAGGACGATGGTTACAACATGGGAGTAGCCGAAACCCAGGCCACCCTTAAGGCGCAGATTCCTGGAGTGTGTAGGTTTTATTGCTCCCAGGTTTGGGAGGAAGCATTGAAGCGAGCTGGGGTGGATGCGTCATCTGATTTATGGAAGGCGGAGAGCATATTCTACCCGGCGGCCATCCGTGAGGCCACTTCGACCAGCCCCGCGGCTACGCATGATCAACCCGAGGAAGAGATCACCCCGTCGGAAGACTTGCAGGCCAGCGGTTCTTCTAACAAGGCGCCCAAAGAAGGAGAACTTCAGGATGTGACAGTGATATCCCAGCACACGGATTCTGAGGCACCTAAAGAGGTTGCTGAGCCCGTGGTTAGCATTCAGGTGCCTAATACAAAGGAGCCAACCATACTTGCACAGCCGCCACAGGCCACCCCCCTTGCTGTGGTTCCTCAGAGTACCCGTGCTGGCCCTGTTCAGCCTTCCCCAGAAGGGACCATCCTTCCAGGCATCGAAGCTGAATCTGCTCCCTCCTCTCGGGACGTGACCGACAAAAAAGCAGAAAAGTAGGAGTCTTGGCTTGGCTTTTGTACTCGTTTCTATTTGAACGATCAACTTGTTTCTTCTTATTTCACAAACTTCCTAGTTTATTGATGATTTGCAAGCATTTGAACACGTATATATGAAATCGTGTTTTTCCTTTTTCCTTCTGGTTACATCGTTAGCCGCCCTTGTGGATACGTACTATTTGTTTATGAGTTCTGCGCTGATTCATTTTAACATGTACGAATATTTATGCATGCAATACATTTATCATCATGCTCCCCAAACCCTAATTTACTTGCACCCACAGAGGCTTTAGACTCATTTCTGACCTTCGTTTTACGAAGATATAGGCACCATTTTCGACATCACGCATAGTAGCTAAGTCTTGCTAATCGCAATTTCTTCATCCGAGTAGTTGGTTTCCCCATAGGCTTGAGTCCGAGGACCATGCAATGCCTTGGTTCTGTCCAAAACCTAGTTTTCCACATCCAGGTAGTTGGTTTCCCCAGAGGCTTGAGTCCGAGGACCATGCAATGCCTTGATTCTGTCCAAAACCTAGTTTTCCTCATCCAGGTAGTTGGTTTCCCCAGAGGCTTGAGTCCGTGGACCATGCAATGCCTTGATTCTGTCCAAAATCTAGTTTTCCACATCCAGGTAGTTGGTTTCCCCAGAGGCTTGAGTCCGTGGACCATGCAATGCCTTGGTTCTGTCCAAAACCTAGTTTTCCACATCCAGGTAGTTGGTTTCCCCAGAGGCTTGAGTCCGTGGACCATGCAATGCCTTGGTTCTGTCCAAAACTAGTTTTCCACATCCAGGTAGTTGGTTTCCCCTTGAGTCCTATGCAATGCCTTGGTTCTGTCCAAAACCTAGTTTTCCATCCAGGTAGTTGGTTTCCCCAGAGGCTTGAGTCCGTGGACCATGCAATGCCTTGGTTCTGTCCAAACCTAGTTTTCCACATCCAGGTAGTTGGTTTCCCCAGGCTTGAGTCCGTGGACATGCAATGCCTTGGTTCTGTCCAAAACCTAGTTTTCCATCCAGGTAGTTGGTTTCCCAGAGGCTTGAGTCCATGCAATGCCTTGGTTCTGTCCAAAAACTAGTTTTCCACATCCAGGTAGTTGGTTTCCCCAGAGGCTTGAGTCCGTGGACCATGCAATGCCTTGGTTCTGTCCAAAACCTAGTTTTCCACATCCAGGTAGTTGGTTTCCCCAGAGGCTTGAGTCCGTGGACTATGCAATGCCTTGGTTCTGTCCAAAACCTAGTTTTCCACATCCAGGTAGTTGGTTTCCCCAGAGGCTTGAGTCCGTGGACCATGCAATGCCTTGGTTCTGTCCAAAACCTAGTTTTCTCTTTGTGTGGGATCTTGGCTTTAGGAGAGTTAGCTCCTCAGCCAAGCCCTTAGAGTTTATCCATACGATTAACGCTACCAAGTGCCTAGTTTGCTCTTTACGGGGGACCTTGGCTTTAAGGGAGTTAGCTCCTTAACCAAGCCCCTAGTCAAGAAACGTAGTCCCTAGCAGAACTTTATACTAGAACTCTATAACCAATGGTTAGAAATAACGAAGAAACTCTATCGACCCACTTCCTATACCAACACACAAGCCTTTCCCACAGACGGCGCCAATTGTAAGGACGCGATTCGTGGCGGACCGTAACAGTGTCGGGTTCGCACGTGAAAAGGCCCTAACAATATCATTTGTAGAGCGTGGGTTTGGAAGGCTAGGCCTTGATCGACAGGCGGTGGGTTTTTCGTGGTGTTCGTACAAGTTTAAGTTTTCCTTCACCCCTGGAGTCTTTCTCCTGGAGGGTGGGCTGGGAGGCTCTGGTTTTTGGCTATTTTTCCCAACCTCCCTATTGGTGCACCTTCCTTTTTATTATATAGTCCGTCTTGGTTGATCCTGACCCTCCACTTGTAGGTCAGGCAGGAGCTTATTTCTGTATCCATTTCATCAACCGTCCCGTCTAACTTTCTATTAGTTGCATGGATCGAAGTTTACACCGTCCAAACGTCTTTTCTCATTAATCAGCTCTGGGTATTGGCAGATGCATTTACTGAAGAGGGGACGCATTTTCCTTGGTCCAATTTCACACCCTGCTTCCCTATGGGCCCCATTCCGTTCACATCCCCTTGAGGGGGCTGTTTGGGGATTGCCTACACCATGGTGTTGGTCTTCCCATTGAAGCTCTGGAATGCCGAGGACAGGGTAAGTTCTCAGCCGTTCCCCTTGCTACCTCGGCCACTGATCATTCGTCTTCGGCAAGATACCTCCTCGGCACGGGCCCTAGGCCTAGATAGAGTTTGGGCCGGATTGCAGAACTCTCGGACCCACAATACTAATAATAAACAAAACAAAAACAACAACAAAAATTAAAAATTATCATTTTGAATACAAGGAAAAAAAGTTTCTCAAAAAATATAACGAAAAAAAAATCCTACCAAAATACTATAACTATTTCTAAAAACAAATACAGTAATAGATACTATTTTTAAAAAATTTATTAAAAGATATGATAGTTGCAATTTTTCTTTACAATTTGAAACTTTAACCCCTAGAAAAAAAAACCTCTCTCTTTCTCCATAAGAAGTCCTTCCCTTCCAGGTCATTCTCTTAATTATGTTTTCTTTTTCTTTCTTTTTTTTCAATCATTGCTCATATGATTTTGATTGTTGTGTGAGATTTTGATTTATTTGTTAAGAAAATTGTAGGAAAATTTTCTGGAATAATAAAAATTGTATATAACTGTTTTCAAGGTTATTAGAGCAGTTGTCGTTGTTGTACATCTGGTTTTATGGAGGGCAAAACTAAAGAACTAAGGATCAAATGGAATCAAAGTCAAATGATGAAAAATGGTCAAGGGATGACACCATTTTCTCATCCTTTTTTTTTTTTTTTATCCTTTTAATTCTCATTAGAAGTTATTATTTGTTGTATTAGTCCATTTTATGAGTAAAGACACGTGTGTCAAATAGTTTTTTTTTTTCTTTGGCATTATTTTTGTAATTTTGTAACTTTGAACTGTAGAATTTGAACTAAAAATAGTGTAATTATTTATTTTATTTTATAGGAATTGGTTTGTCCATGAAGGACATGAAAATAAGAGATTCAAATAAGGGGAGATTTCCGTGAAAAACGAGGTCATTAGTCAATTTTTATTGTTGAAGTCTCTATGGTTATTTGCTTCAATTTTTTTTTACTTACAAATTTTTTGACCTCAAATGTCCAAACTAAATTGCTAATTTTTCACCATTGGAAATTCTTTGATTGGCGAGCCTCTAAAATTTATGACATTAGAATAGAAATTAAACATGTCAAATTTATGCAAGATTGACCAACATAGTAAGTATTTCTTTAAGCAAAATTGAGTAATAAAGTAAGTATATCTCCTCTCTTTCTCTCACCTATTTTGGAACCTAGTGTGCGTTTGGATTAGGTGGAAAAATTAAAATTATTTCACTATTCAGCTTATTTTTACTATTATTTATGGGTCTCACTGAATTTTTTGACACTATTCACGAGTCTCACTGTACTATCTTAACTAATTTTTACCTTTATTTACAGTACTTTTAGTAATAATTTTTCAGTTTCAGTAAAATAAGCAGTATCCAAACACACCCCTAGTATGCCATATTTGCAACAAATTTTCTTTGGCAAGCAATTCAGTAGTCTTGGTACCAAATTTCACTTCTCTTCTCATTTAGCAAAAACAAACTTTAAACAGTATACACATAGCTTATAAATTCGAATTTGAGCAATATTTAGCCAAAACACTCTAGAGTTTCAAATATAATAATAATGGAATTTTAGACTCCAATTGATACAAAATATCCTTTCGATCCTACCGAGTTCTAACATTTTAATTAATAAAAATGAATAAAAAGTATTTAAAATATCACAATAAACTATATGTTAAAGTAAAGGATGATGATTAATGTCCTCTTGAATCCACGTGTATTAGAATTTATGGTTATTTGGCTTCTAGTAATATATTGGAGAATTTTACAATATGGTTTTTTTTTTCTTTAGTTATTTATTTATTTTATGTATCATACTTGTTTAATTTAAATGGTTAAAATAGGGTATTACTTTATCACATATATTATATAAAATAGATGAAACATTACGGTTGCATATATTTACATACTAGTCGCTAACCCGTGCGATGCACGGGAAAATTATTGAAAATAAGATTTTAAAAAGAAAATTTTATTAATTTTAGTTTATATCGAATATTTATTTATGGTAGTTTAAAATATTATTTCAAATATTCATTTCATTTTTTTTTAGTTGGAATAACTTATATAATTAATGAAATGCTTATAAATAAGAGATGACATTAATAATATACTATATATAGTTAGTGATTATTCAAGATATCATTCAAATATGACAATTTTTTGGTTCTAAAAAAAGAACAATATTAATGCATTTAAACACAAAATACTATATTGTCCAATAGATATTACAACTTTAAAACTAAAACATGAGTAGTGATTTTTAATGGATTGGGGTAATAGCACAACTTTTAATAGAAAAAAAAAATTGATTTAAAATTTTTTGGAGTATCACTATATTAAAAATGCCGAAAGGAAGCAAGAAATTCCACTGAAAAATGCTACAAATACATTTGGGTTTTTTTTTTTTTTTTTTTCAATGAGCAGGTACATTACTGTTTAGTAGAGTCTTAATACCATGGGGGATGCTCCTCCATCCAATACATCATTGTCTAGCAAACCCAGTCAGTTCTTTGCTTTAAATGCTATCTTCTCTGCTGGTCCGTTTGTTCAAGGAAAGCCACAAGAGAAAAATATATTCCTAATAGAAGAACCAACTACCAAGTAGTCTAACATCATTAAGGATGTGGCCAATGCTCAAATTGGTAGGTCCAGCTGACTCTACTTCATCTACTGGACTATTAAATTCACACTCTATCTCTACTGCTTGAAGCCCCAAATCCATAGAGGCCATGTACACCCTTCAACAGGCTATCTAGATTGATTATTTCTCTAAACTTCCATATATTCCACAGCAAGTGTACAGGTTGTTTGCACCAAATCCACTACTAACTTCAAAGTTTCATCCACATGCCTTTGGTTTCAATTTGACCATAATAGCCAACCTCCACCGCAACTAATACAATCAACTAAATTGGTTAAAACAATTATCAAATATTGGGAATATAAAAATACAATCAACTGGATTGGTTAAAACAATATATCACCTGGGAATATAAAAATACAAAACTTGGTATTATGTATATGATACCGTTGAAAGATTTAAATATCATTGCAGGCTTCTTGAATTCCACCCATCACAAAAGCCACGGCTTACATCAAATTGGCCTTTAAAATCTTGATCTCCTTCATCCCTAGAACTTGGAAAATCAAATTTCTGGACTAATTGAAAATTTGTAAATATTTCCAACTATCATCTAACGATGAAATTATTATATCTTTACAAGAACAAAAAGGAAAACAAAGACCAAATGTTCTATGTAGCAAATTTGAAACCTATCACTAAGAAAAAGAATTAAACCTATTGGAAATTCATTAATTGGTACCAATGCAAGTAATTGGTACGCTAAAATATACTGATGAGTAGATAATGGTGACGATGAGAGAATAAAACTTTATAGGAAAAAAATAATATGAATAAATTACTTGTGTATGCTTTGAAGCTACTACCATCTCTATCAAAATTTTGAGGAGAAAAATAGAATGAAATATATTAATAAAATAAATATATAAATTTCATTATTGATGCATCGATTTCTCTAATGTTAAAGTGAAAAAATAATATTCACTCTCACAACAACTCAAAACATTTACTTAATATATTATATCATCCATACCATCCAGCCACCACTTCCATTCCGGGTGATCATCTCTAACCACCCTCTGAAATTTTGTGGTTGCCTATGTTTCCTACCCAACACAAAATTCTGCTCCCCACCATTAAACAAAACTTCGCAAATAAGTCTTGTCACTTTTAGAGATCTCAAACCAACCATTTTCATTGTAGAAACCAAAATACACACTCAGTAGTTCCACCACTATAAATTATACAACAAATTGAGCTATAGCAAATATTGGTAACACAAAATCTCATAAAGGATTTAAAAGTATATTCCAAGAGGAAAAAAACAACAAATTTTTAATACAAATAGTTAGAGTCTACCTTTTAATTTGGAGTATGTACATGTTTTCTTAAAGAATATAATCATATGAAACTTGAAAGCAAGTTCAAAGAGTAGGTGCAGTACATAAAAGCTAGTCATTCATTTAAGTTCGAGAAAAAAATCCATTCTGGTTCAATTGAAAAAGCATAAAAAAAGGACAGTCATGTTTCTACATCACACAAAAAATGACATTGAGAAAATAAGGCCAACAAATACATCTCACCCTGATTAAATCAACAACACAGCATCACATTCCCTACTTATCTTCCTCCTTACCACTCTCCATGTATTATGACTTCTAGAACAACAACAAAAAAATCACTTACAAATTTTATCAAACGACGTGTAACAAAAAAAAAAAATTTAATGAAAAGAGAGAATTTTAAAAAGAAAAGAGAGTACCATGTTGAAGCAACACCAGCATCAATATAACCAAGGGTTGTTTTTTCTCTCAAGGCTTGTACAGGCTCCTTTGTGCCTAAAAATTGAAAACATAAAATGAGGTTTTTGTAGGTACCTATGTATTTTTCGATTATGAAGTCAACAGATTAAAAATATGTAATATGCCTTTTGATTTTGCATAATGATAGAGGTATTTGTTAAAGCTTGCTGTTTGTTAAGTCTCTCTTAACCCTCTCTCTGAATCTCTGCCTCAAATTTATAATATCTAATACCATGTCCATCTTGCATAATCATCTATAAATGAGTTATATAACTCTCAAGCAACTATACTCACCAACCCCGACCTTCAAAAAAAATTTCCAAAGAATTCAAAATAGCGGTAGCCCTAACATAACATTCCGTAGGCTATCATATAAGACAACCCAGAGATTATAATAATTTATAAAAAGGAAAAACCAATGTAAATGAAGACGACGGTAACACTATATATCAAACCAAAACAAACCCAAAATTGAAATCAAATAGAAGAATCCCAGGAAACAAAAATCCAATAAAAATTGCATAACCAAAAAAAGGGAAAAAGAAAATCCAAACCAATGTAAAATGAAGATGAGAAAAACACTATATATCAACTAAAACAAACCCAGAATTAAAACCAAATAGAAGAATCCCAAGAAACCAAAAATCCAATAAAAATTGCATACAAAAAAAAAGGGAAAAAGAAAATCTAATTACAAAAATTTCGTGATTCTTCTTTGCCATAGATTTGACAACAAAGTAAGAAGAAGAAAACGTGGAAATCTGCAAAGAAAAAAAAAAGAAAAACTTAAATCCAGAGCAACCCACAACCACAAACCAACAAAATTCCATGAAAACAAAAACAAAAAAACTTAAATCCATAGCAACCCACAACCACAAACTAACAAAATTCCATGAACAATTGAAGCGGATAAAGAGAGAGCAATATATAGAAATTAAGGAGAATAAAAAACATGTTTTAATTACCTCAAAATAAAACATGATAGGCTGGATTGAGTGACAATGGAGAGGCAAAGAGAAATCGATGCAATGGCAGTGATCCATGGTGGCGGTGGCGGTGGGGGGATCGAGTTTTGGCGTGCCAGTGTATATTAGAAAACAGAGAGGCTGTAGGGTTTAGACGTGAAGGCTAAAGAAAGAGTTGTAACTTGGATTAGGGTTCTAAATTGATAATTCTAATATAAAATAATACTAATAAAACGTTAAGAAGAATTTTAAAAAAAGAAAAAAGAAAAAAAAAGAAACACATAGACGTGAAGGAAAATTGTGGAGCTAGTAAAGGCTTCGGTTTTATATATATATATATAGATGAGATAATTCAAAGAGTGTCTTTTTATTCAGCCTCTTTTTAACTAAAATAATATCAATTATGTGATAACCATTTAATAAAAGAACATCCTCTAGAACTATTGTAGGTACTGGGAAATTGGGGGCCCAAGTCCACTAAAAACAGTGATGCCTTGTCCCTCGTACGCTCAACTCAAGCCCAAACAATAGAATTTTTAAAGAGAGTGGAAAAAAAGTTCAAGCATAATTTTGGAACTAAGTTCTGGTCCAATCTGAGGAACTAGAAGCTCTAGAGATAGACAATTCGAGTAATAATTCAGGATTTTACTGTCTTCAGAAGAATCCAAGGACTTGTTCTTAAAGATGGGTGATACAGATTCTACACCAAACCTTCACTGTTCATTCTATAGTTTATTTTTACACTTCAAGAAAAATCCCCTCTTTCCTTATAGAGCTTCTTTCCCCTTATATATCCTCCACATGTACGCCCCATAGCTCTTTCTTGGATACTTGTCCCATCAAGGTTCTGCTAAAGGTGGTAGAAGGGGTTGCTAGCTATGAAGACACTGTTTAGGGGTTACTTCTATATTAAAGCAGCTGATAAGATTATTACAGAGCATTCAATGCAAGGGTGGAAGGTATACCCTTTCAGGAAGCTTCCTCCCACCGCGCTAATCCTCTCCTAGAATGCTATTTCTCTCATTCAGGCGCTCATTAGATACTTTGCACCTTCCCCATCTTCTTCTCGGGTAGACCAACTTCTCGGGTATGCATTTTACAAATAAATGGGTACAGGACATCCCACAGCTTACTCTTCTCGGTCCTCGAACACCCCACAACTATATTTTAAGTATTGAATAAAATTAATATTATTTATGTGAGATTTACATAAATTTTTTCATGTGCTAAACAACCGTTAATTTCATACTTCTATTGCAAGATGGTAAAGGATTAAGGAATATGCTATCCTCATTTTTCCTTTCCCTCTTTTATCTTCTTATTTTTTGGTCTTTAATTTTTAGATATGTTTTTTTAACAAAAAGAGAGAAAGGGGAGGGTGTTTTTTTTTTGCCTCCCAAAAAAATTCGGAAGATAAGATTTCAACCCCAAGTTATCCCTATGCGAGGAATTCTAATGGCACTTGCAGGGCATGAAATATCCAAATGTGACCACAAGGATTTTGTTCTATTTCCAATAAATATTAGATGTGATTTATGCATTACAAAAATGATTAAGTTAATCCACTTTCAACCTTTAGCAAAAGTTGAGATTGGATTGGGATAAGACCCCCTATCATTGAATCCTTTAAATAACTCAAATTTTTATTTAGATGTAAGACATATGACATTTAAAAATCAAATAAATGTCATGTGCCTCGCATCTGGCAATACAGAGAAAAAAATACTTCCTCCTATTTTTAACTAGTCGTGAGATGTCTTACATTTAAAATAAAATGGGGAGGGGATTTTATTTCTTGGTATACTTTCCACCTCGATGAAAGTTGTAATCTTAACCTTGAAAAATGCTAAGAGGTGAGAGATTAAACAAAACTTTTAAGATTTTTAAGTACATATCATGGTTTAAGTTGCCCAAGTTCCCTTAGTTTCTTAGAACTCTTTCTTATGTACTAGGCCTTTGCATTTTGTGTTCCATTCAAAGGGCACAGGAGATGAACTCATAACTTAAATTCCATTGTTGTCTAGAAAGCAAATAACGAAGATCAAATGTTCATTTTGGTAACAAAAGATGGAATACATATAACTAGGCCAAAGAGGGTTGACGTCTTATTTCCTATGCAAAACCCCCCTCCAAGGCCTAATGTTTGTTACTGGTACTCATTTCCCATTGACCAATTAGTAATGTTATGAATGCAATAAGGACATAATATTTTCACAATTATTGACATAGCCTATTGTAATTGAAGATCACTTTCATCCATGTCCACTACTGATACTACTTTTATTATGCACCAGTCACCACTTTTAATTTGTTGTGAATTTTTCTTCTTAAAAGTATTGTATCCATAGACATATTGTTAATGAACGGAGTTAAAACAGTTTAGATTAATTGCTATGTCATTTGTTTAAAACTCCCACACAGGGGTAGTACTAGTATTTGAAACGAAGGTCCAGCTAAATGACTAAACTGTACCAGTTACCAAATGACACAAAAGGAGCTCAGTTTTGCTCTTAATGAACAGAGAGAGACAAAGAGAGGATATTTTAATAGTCAAATTCGGAACCAACAAAATATTGAACTACCAAGGTTTGGAAACTTTAGGTGGAAGTCATTTAGCTTGAGCACACTAGAAAACGAAAGTTTAACAACTTTTTAAATAGGCATCAAGAGGAACATGTTAAAATGTGGGACTTGAATGAATCCAATTCGGCTAGAACTTCTTCCTCGGGCCTGTATATCAAATCAATCATCCGCCATATCTGCACCAGAACCATCACTTTTTCATCAAGGAACGTACAGCAGCATAAACCCAAAATATTATCATATCTTGAAGTACATTTTATTTTTACATGCAAGTTGATTATTATTCAAGCAAAATGCTATCCCTCTGATATTTTTCACTATTAAACTAGTGAAGGAAAAAAAATGCACATTCTAAATGATAAGATACCAGGGTTAATATATATATTGATTACCTGCAGTGTACCACCTCCTCCAGTACTTTCACAATCATCGGACACACTGACAATTGTCCACGGATCAGATGCATTCCAATGGAAGTCCACAACCTTGTCCCTACATGCATAAAATAGAAATAAAGTATTGTGTACAAAATCTTCAGAAAAAAGCATCCAGAAAGCATATAAGTGCATTAACATCCAATAAACAAGTAGTAACAAACACCAAATTCAGCCCCCAAAAAAAACCTGTTTGTATAGCAAATCACACACACGTAAGATACACAAATTCATACCTATGGCCTGCATGTCGGAAGAATAAGCCTGGAGGAACATTTTGCATTTTGGATCCAACATTACCAACCTGAAAGGCAATAGGATCAGTTACATGCATAACACAAGAAACATAAATGCCACAATAACTAAGCAAGAATTGAGCAATGAGTTTCAGATTGGGATGAACCCTAATAAACAAAATTGATAATTTCCTGTAGCCAGATTCAACAGAAATACAACTAAAAATTATAAAAAGAAAAGGGAACACAACTATCGTCCATCCCACCCACCCCAAAAAAAAAAAAAAAAAACTTAAAAGGGGAAAAATGGGTACAAGAGTGATGTGAAAGCAGGGAAAATCTAGTTGACGTAATTAAATCTCACTTAACCACTCTGAATCGCTTTGGTGTAACGCTGAAGTAGAAATACTTCAAAGTCCAAACCCATGTATGACTAAAATCATCCACGCAACAAGTAAAAAATTATAAAGTGATACAGAATAATACTTATAATCAGTCATAGTAGTAGGGACCATTGGATTGATAATTTGATATCCTCACTACTAAAGAATAATACCAGTGAACAAAACCAGATTACTTCTAAAACTTCCTGAGAAGCTTGAGATTAGCAAAAAACAGCACTTGGAACAATAAAAAATAATAAAATACCCTCAATACATATCAATAATCAAAACTACCTCTGGAAATCAGTTTGCTCGCTAATAAAATAGTGAATGCAAGGCACATTTATAACAGGCAAATTGTGACGCTGGAAATCTGCTTGAAGGCTTTACATATATTCCACCCCCCAACAAATCAACCCATACATATGTAGAACCATCTTATACACTGCATTTGATCATTATAGGAATAATAACTTTCCTTATCTACTGTCAGTTCACCATATATTTATCAGTTTCCATCTCTTACCATCACAGCATTGTTGGTTCTTTTTTTGATATGATCTATATGTTGTCTTATGATCATGTGTGTGTGAGTGAGAGACAGAGAGAGAGCAAGGCTGTATAGAGAAAAATTATAGCTTCATACCTTCTCATGATCCCAAATGTTCAAAATGCCATCCTCAGCAGAACTTCCAAAGACAGATGACTTGTCAGGAGACCACTGAAAACAAATGCATATTTTTGTTAAAAATAACTAAATAAGTCCTATTCCTGAATATATAACAAAAGGCATGATGTAACATAAAGCCAAGAAAATAGTCCCAAAACTTTTCTATCACCTGTACACAAAGGACAGCTGCATTGTGACCCTCAAATTTATGAACATGTGATCCAACACCCCCAGAGGTGAGATTACGGCGATCAAACATGCGAACAGTAGCATCAGCAGACCTAAAGGAAAAGCAAAGCAAATTTAAGTAAACCAAATAATAGTATGAACTGTTTAAAAAAAATGACAATTCAAATAGGTCCAGAAACAGAAGACATTGAAACAAAAGCACACAGATCATGACACATTCTGCATTGTGAAGCATCCAAGAGATCAATTTCATTATGCAAAGCCTGAGAGAAATAAATACCCTGTCAGAATGAAATTTACATCATGAGGATTCCAATCAACACAATGAAGATCAGCATCATGAGCTTTCTCAACCTGCCCAAATGACAACCAAATAACTGAGTTGCATCAAACATTTAATGCAAAGCCATGAGAAGAGAAGGCAGCAGCATTTTCAATTCTACAACACAAAACTTGCATAATAAAGAGCACTGTAGAGAAGGAAAAAGGATCCCTAAAACAATCAAGACGGGAAAATAAATAAAATTCCTATTAGAATAATCAAATGAATATTTAGATTTTATATGTCAGTAATTCATACTTAGAAATTCTTTGGTATTGTACCACAGCTTGCCATGGCACAGTAAACTGATAGACAAAAGAGGAAGAATTGCAACCTTGACAACTGGAGAAGATCCCACTCTTGCATCCCATAATATAAGGCAAGAATCATCGCCTACGCTACAGAACTCCTGTGCACTTTTAACACAAATAACAAATAATAAATGCGTATCAGAAAATCAGGGAAAAACAGCACCTACAGTTCCTGTGCAATATAAGTATAAAAAAGACATGAGATTCAGGAAATAGGGAAGAGCTTTGTTTTCTCTTGAAATATCTACATGGGGGTAATTCCCAAGTAATTCCAGAGCACTACTTGATGTCAAATGACAAGAAACAAATAACATGTTAATCACTAAATTAAATGCATAATTGCAAATATGTGACAGATAATAAGTTATAGACCATGTGGAAAAATCACGAATATAGAACCACAAAACCATACATAATCAATGCATTTGACTATGATTGATGAAAGCTACCTTGATGGGCAGAACTGCACATCTTCTACGGTATCCCCATGCCCTTGGTAGACACCCCGTGGACCAATAGAAGGGCTGTCTGCAGGTTTATCATTAGTCCCACCAGCCTTAGAGGCATGCTTAGCGCTGCTGCCACCAGACCCCGGAGACTTTGTAGCCCCTGTGTCTGCTGCTAAAGTCGAGATATGATCGTGAATACTCCACAAAACTACAGACTTGTCCTTGCCTGGCACAGAAAGTTCCCCAACAAATGATATGATTTGAAAGGAGATATAGTTCATAACTTGAGTAGAGGAAGAAGATGATCAACTCAAGTTCAACATCACAAAGAAGTTTTAATATTGACATTATCTGGGGGATAGACATGCAGCAAGTTTATTCAATTACAAACCCAATATCACATGACTCAATAAACGAGGACACACACACACACACACACACACACACACATATATACACACACGCACACATGGCTGGTTAGCTGACATTGACACAGGCACAAGATAAATATATCCATCACACTAACACTATCTGACATTAGATAAAATGATAGTAAAAGAAATCCAACCTCCAGAAAGCACAAAGGGTTCAGTAGGACACATAGCAAGAGCAAATTCAGCATTATCTTGATGCCCGGTCAATATCTGTAAGACAATGCATTTAGAGTTAACAATTGCCTGATATATATATATATATATATATATTTTTTTTTTAAAGATACGAAGGGGGGAAATGAAATAGGACAAATAACAAAGAATTTTCAATGTATTAAAACATTCATGAAAAGGATAGCAAAAAGAGTTTCATTTGCACGGGGCGCACCAAGTCTGGACGAGAATTTGTAGCTCCCAGAACAGCATGACGATTTGGTTGAGCCTCAACGTCCCAAATAAGGACCTGATCATAAACTCAAAACTTTAATGCATATTGAGCTTCCCCGGTTTATAAACTTCATATTCAAAGACAAGTTACAAAATTTAAAAACCTTGAAATCTTGATAATCCACATTTAAAAGAAAAGGGCAACATGAAGATAAATGCTTACATCAGGACTGTCAGTGTGTGTGGCCACGATCTTACTATTCTGTGGGAGTTCCCTGATTCTGTTCACCTGCAAAATAATAACAAGAATAAGAACAAAAACAACTATGATCATTGAAATTTGATAGCTAATAAGACTAAAAGATCCTCATTTGCAGCCATTTTAAGTAGAAATGTAATTTTCTTTAAAAGCCACATGTACCTCGCCAGGATGTATAATAGTTTTGAACTTCTTTACAAATGGAGAACGCGCTTCCTCATTGAACTGTAAGATCAAGCAACCAGAGCATGCCAAGAGAATGCAACTGATGAGCAAACATCTTCACAGAAACACCACCAAAAACAAACGGAAGAGTGGGTGTGGGGGATTATGAATAATGCATGTTCCATCAGGAAATCACCTGTGATATGTGCTCTGCAGCTGCAACCCTAGGTTTAACTACCTCACAGTTTGCTATGACAAGGGTATTTGGAACACTGCCATCAGTCTGATTAAAAAGACAACAAAAGATAAAACCACTAGGATAAATCAACAAATACAATCCCAGAGTAAACAAGATGATGCACAAACAACAGACAATGACATCACACTGTGACTTAATATCAACTCCACATGAGCAGGCAAGTAAATCACAAATGCACAATATGAAAATAATGACAAGTTCAACAATATTAATAACTTATTTCAAATCATACATAATAAAATACAGCAGCAAAGATCTGGCAGTTGGAATAAGTGATCTAGAATGCATGACAAATTTCCAACCAGGCACTCATGAGAACGTTTTAAATTTGTAGTGTTAAGCTCTTAGAAATAATCATTACTGAACTTTAACTTCAGAATTACTCATTTTCCAGAACAAACATATTGAACCAATTCCCACAATTACAGAATAAATTCATTGGTAATTTCTTTCTTTAATTTACAATTAACATTCCAAAATCAACACAATGCCTTAACAATCAACAATGAAAAACAGATTCAAACACTGCAAGAGACAGAAAATATCTTGCCTGTTCCGAAAGGTAAAGACGTTGGCGATTCTTGTAAGTGGCTTGCTCTAGTTGAGGACCCCATCTATCAATACCAACAAATAAAGGATCAGATTACTTTTTCTGAACCTTTAACCATAAATAAAGTGTAGCTATGTTACCTAGCAGCTTCATTTCATTTCCATATGAAAATCCCTAACTACAAGATTTTTATGGACAAACACATGCCCACCAAATAATTTACAGTTTACACATATAATCAAAACCCTTAAAGTGGAATTTTTACATTGAGCACCACCATAATCAAACTTTTCATTCCATTGCATTCATGGTTTAGAAATTAAATCAGACATAAGACAATATCCCAAACGATTCATTTCTCTATTCCTTTACCCACATTTTCCCACCTGCCAAAACAGATCTAAAAATTAACTTAGTACTACAAATTCACAAACATTCTTTAAAATAGACAGCATTCTCAACATCTTAAAAACAATGAAATGCATGTTTAGTACCCATCTTCCTTCACATTATAGAGAACAAAACAGCATAAAACCTAAAGCCTCAACTTTATTCTAAACCAACTTTTCCTTTCTCCACTTTCCATCTACTTTTCCCACATTTTCTCCAGCATCCAAAAAGACAGTAAAAAAAGCCAATATTACACAATAAAAAGCAATTATCTTTAACTACCAAAAAAAAAAAAAACCTCTAGAGAGCATAGTACGGACAACCCACATTGCTAATTGTTCTTAATTTTCATCAAATCCCAGAACCGAAAACAGCATAAAACCAAAAACCCATCATTTTAATCTAATTCAACTTTTTCTTTCCTTTATTTTCCCTACAGTTTTCCCAGCATCCACAAAGACAGTTATAGGTAATGTTACACAATAAAAAGCAAGTACCTTGAAATGCAAACAAAACCCTCAAAACAGAATAGTACGGACAACCCACATTGCAATTTGTTTTTAATTTTCATCAAACCCCAGAACCCAAAACAGCATAAAACCAAAAACCCATCATTTTAATCTACTTTACTTTACTCTTTTACTTTTTTTTCCCTTTGGTTTCCCTAACACTTTTCCCAGCATCCAAACAGACACTAACCCATCAAAATCAAACAAAAATGGAAACCCTAAAGAGTGAGAAAGAGAGAGTAAATGGGGGTTTTATACAGACCGGCAAGAGAGAGAAGGCCAAACGAGGTTGTGATTGGCGAGCCAGTCGTAGAGCACTGGCACCAGCGATTTCCATTGAGTGTACCTCTCATCCACTGATGGCTCTGTTCCTTTCCCTCTCTCTTTCATTTCTCTCTCTCTTTGTAAGACTCTTTCCTCTTCTTCTACTTCTTGCTCTGCTTTTGTTTTATATATCAAAGCTGGTGAGGTGGGTTTCAATTTCCCGCCTATGAAAATGTAGGGTCTGTCTGTTTGTCAGACTCTCTCACTCACTCTCTTTATGTAAGAAGTGAAAATGGACCAATGCGTGTGTCTGTCACCTGTTAGGGGCCTCAGGGCTTTAACACAACGATAGTCTCCTATTAACAGAGAATAATAAGAGTAGTGATTAGGATTATACTACTATCTCTGCTTCACATAAATTCACGTAAATGTACACTTAAATTAGGTTGATGTATAAATTTTATATTGTATTATAAAAAAGAAATGAAGTTACCTATATTTAAATAATAATAATAAAAAGGAATTTGTTATTTTCTTTCCGTTTTCATGAATAAACATCATTTCTCGATTACAATTTACTCCATTAGAAACTTCTAACCTAAAGATTATTAACATTATTTTTTTGCCAAAACACCTCGTAAGATTTCAATTATTTCTTATGGCTTTCTGGAATTTATATATCTGCCAAATTGAACATTGAAACTAATTTTTATTAACTCTTATGGACGGAAAAATCACTTAATCATCATGCGATCATATTAAGGGTCTATTTGGTTAGACCTTTTGGGAGCCTAAAAGTGAGTTTTTAAAACCCAAAACTCTATTTTGCAAATAACAACTCTTCATAACTTTTTTTACAAATACTCATTTTAAATCCAAAACACCATTTTGCAACCACTTATACAAACACACCCTAAAAACACTCACCAATTGATTTACATCATTACTCACACGATGGTTACATGATTTTTCGTTCATAAAAACTAACAAAAGTTAGTCCCAAAAGACAATATGGCAAATGATAAAATAAAAATAAAAAACCTTAAGGTTTTAGAATGAAGAATTGAAACCCTATACATACTAAGTTTATGAATTTATGGCCATTAACTTTTTGTGTTATTTGTTAGTTTGCAACATATACTAAGTTTATGAATTTATGGCCATTAACTTTTTATGTTATATGTTAGTATGCAACATTCTCTCGCGTAAGAATTGACCCAGCTAGTGTGAGACTCATCCTTATGTGATAGGATGTTACATATAAAATTTACACATAATGCCACCTTGGTTAGCAAGTATCCAATCTAGATGGGTAAATTTCACAAACCTACCATGAGGTTTGTGATAATGAGGTTTGTGATAATACTAACTAAGTCCAAAACATTTTAAAACCCACCAATTTAGGAAATTTAGTCCTTAAAAGACAACTTTGTTCCTAAATTTTACTCTCTCTCTCTCTCTCTCTCTCTCTCTCTCTCTCTCTCTCTCTCTCTCTCTCTCTCTCTCTCTCTCTCTCTCTCTCTCTCTCTCTCTCTCTCTCTCTCTCTCTCTCTCTCTCTCTCCAGTGAAACCCATCACCCAACAAACCCATATCACCCACACCCATAGTCACCTAGAAAACCCACCGCCTAGCAAACTCATATCACCTACACCCATTACCGCCTACAAAACCCACCACCCAACAAACCCATATCACTCATAGATCCCACACCCACAACCATTAGAATTGAACCACTACCACTATCACGATGCCACCTAAAAACCAACAAAACCGAAACCAACCAACAAAACTTCAACACACCTACCCAAAATCATAATCCACTTCCACCCAAAACACAACCCACCAATCTATTGCTCAACCACTGGTCTTCCTTCACAAATCACGAGACAAAGAGAGTTAGAGAGTCAGGGTGTGAGAGGGAGAAAGCTAAGAGAAAGTCAGAGGGTGAGAGGGAGAGAGCTGAGAGAAAAAGAGAGATTTAGCAACACCTCCTCGCTTCAATCAATGAGCAGTTGATTGTGATTTACATGATCGACGAGGTTTTGTTGCCAAAGGAGCTATTTAAGGCTTAAGCTAAGATTTCAATGTTGGCTTCGGCTCTCAAAGAGGCTGTGAATTCTCCTAAGACAAGCAAGAAGAAGACGAAGAAGATGGGTTTTGAAATGGGTATTTTATGAGAGAGAGAGAGGGAGAGATAAGAGAATAAAAGTTAGGGACGAAGTTGTCTTTTGAGAACCAAATTGTGTGTTTTAAAATGTTTTAGACCTAGTTGATATTATCACAAACCTCATAGTAGGTTTGTGAAATTTACTCTTCTATTTAAGTCGTTAAGTAGATGTGGTAAGGCAAGGCAATGGGTAGATCCTTCACATATAATTGATTCGAGCGAGTTAATGATCGTTATCTTCAACCCAAACTTGTCCCAATCATATTAAAAAGATATGATTAAAATTTTTACATTTTTTTTGGGGGGGGGGGGGAATATGAGAGAGAGAGAGAGACTTTAGACTTTATCAAATAACAAGGAAATTAAATAACTAGACACCCAGGCTTAGGTCGAATTTGATCAAGGTCTAGAGATCTTCAGGCTTTGTCTTAATACATTCCAAACAATTTTCTATAAGTAATTGCAGTCAAACTGCGAAAGGTTTTCAATGACCACTTGGCTTTGCCTTTATTTGGTCACTCCATCATCATTACAGACTTGCCCACGTGATCATGCTTGCTTCCAATGTCATGCAGCAAATAGAGGAATGTGATCAAGATTTACTATTTCAGCCATAATGGGCTTTTCTATCATCCAAACAATTTTATAGACGATTTTTCATTTCATAATTACCGAGCTCGTAATTATTCCATAAGATGATAAATGGTCATGGTGTCGATTGACACTCCAGACTTCTGGTACATACTTGTAGCCTTATTATTCGCTTTTCTAATTTTTCCTGGAGATAATTATGAGTTTTAAACCAAATTTTAGACACATTTGATGGAATGTTTTGGTTATTTCAAAGGTGTATTTGATATCCTTATAAGTAAGATATAAAGTTACCACCATCTAATAAGGTAATCATCATATTATAATGATTTATGGTAATGTGAAATTTTTGTATTGTTTACAAATAAATGAACTAAACGCTATTTCTTCTCACAAAAAAAAAAAAAAAAAAAAACTAAACACTTTGATATCTACATTATCTTAATGTCTATCACATTACAATGAATTAAACACCCCAAAAGGATACTTTAAAATTTTTAAAATTTAATTAGTCATCCTTTTTTTTTTTTTTGTTTGATAAAAATTAGTCATCCATTTTATAAGAAGATAATATCTAAATAATTTAAAATAGCCATTATTTATTACATTCATCCTATGCACTCTTGTCCATTTTTGACACATTATTAATTATGATTAATTCTTTTTAAGAACCAATCATAATTAATTATTCATAATAACATACGTTCAACCCTAATTCCAATAATATATTTTGTCAATTGAAAATTGATATGGTTTGATCTTTCAACATGATAATTTCAAAAAAAAAAAAATTGAGTGATAATTCAATTTTTGAAAGCAAAGTAGAATTAAGTTTTTAATAAAATTACCATTTAATCCTTTTAAATTTAATGTTAATTTGGTCTTTACTAATCTATATATATATATATATATAATAGGTAAAGTTGAGAGAAAATCTAATTAGATTTCAAATTGGAATTCAATTAAAGTCTAATTTTGTGCCACATGTCCCATCTAAACTAAGTTTTTAAATTTTTGTGCCAAGTGAGTTAATTCAATGTACAAATTGAATTTTAATTATAGTTTAATTTTGCAACATGTGTCTCATCTAATCTAAGTTTTTTAATTTTTGTATCAAATGAGTTAATTTAGTGTAAAAAACGAGGAGACCAATATAAGTAAACCATAAAAAACATAATTTTTTAATGATTTTATATTTATGAGCTTTGTAAAACTAAAAACAATTTAAGTTTATAAGTCATCTATAATAATAATAGGTGAAACTAAGAGAAACTTAGGGTCCGTTTGGATACAGCTGAAAACTGAAACTGAAAAACACTGTAGCAAAATAATTTTTAAATGTGTGAATAGTACCGTGGGACCCATTTTTAATGAAAAAGTTGTTGAAAAGTGTAATTTGTGGGTCCGTGAACAGTGCACGGTGTGCACTGTTCACGAGAAAAAGTCAAATATTACTACGCAATAGTGAATGAACAGTAAAAAAATTGGCCAAAATGCGTGCAAAAAAAAAAAAAAAAGAGAGCTAAAAACGCAAAACGTGCGTTTGGGAAACGCAAACGCGCTCCCCAAACGCACACTCAAATTAAAATTTCAAATTAGAGTTTTAATTTTTCGCCATGTCTCCTAAATTATTTATTCTTAAAGAGTTTTATTTATTAATTTTAGAATTAAATGTGGGACCACATCATAAATATTCATCAAAGTGAGTTATTAAGTACAAAAACCGAAGAGTCTAAAATAAATAAATCGTAAAAAAAATGCTTCACAATAATTAAAAAAAATATATGGACAATTTACATTCTATACCTAATAATATCCTTACAAAAAATTTAAAAGAGTTAACAAAATATAAAAATGATTATTAATAGTATTTAAATTATATATAGGAATTATATTATATATCTTATTGTATATATATCTTTAAGTGTTTCCATGTAAATGTACGGAGTTACAAGCAAGTCCTTATAGATAGTTGGACAAAAATCATCATGTCATATAATTTATTTATAAAATTACCAAAATAATTTCACAAATGCATTGTGAGAGTCAAAAGGCATAGTTGAGTATTATAGAGAATAAATTCAAGTTTCAAACTAAACTCAATTTATTAAGCAACATTGCCAGCAAGCCAATCATTGTGTTTTTTTCTTTTTTGTATACCCATCCTCCCCCCCACCCCCACAGCCCCCCGCCCCCCCCCAAAAAAAAAGAGCGAAATTGTGTGATATAAATATATATATATATATATATATTTATATTTATATTTATATACAAAATTGTGTGGTATTTTAACTTTAGAGCATATAATATAAAACATGGTGTAAGAATATTGACGTACATGAGTCAAATTAAAAAAAATTCATAACATGTTGAATGAAACATGCCATGATATTATTTTGACTTCTGTTGATGAGTGCCATAAGGGCACAAGTCAAGTTATATTGAATGCTCCATTAAAAATGTTTTTATAAATGTTCAAAAAATATAGTTACAGTGTACATACATATCAAGAAAAATACAAACAGCTATAATAAATTTATGCGTACAATGAATTAGAATTATTGACAAGTATGTTTGATTTTTTTTTAAATGCATTACATCTCATAGTTGAGCCAAGAGCCATGTAGTTTAATTGATACTTCCCTATACATAAAGTGCTTGGGGGTCTAGGGAGATAAATGTTCGAGTTACAGGATTAGGAATATATTATAACTATCTTAAATACAATCTCATAGCTGAATGTTTATTATTCCTTAATTAATGTGTGTCCTTAGGACACTCATTAATTATTAATTTTTTTTTTTTGTCTAAGTAATAACTATTTATTAGGGAAAAAAAAGAAAAAAGAAATATAAGCAAGTTACAAAAAGGAGGATCCCATACTCATTCTATTAGGGACATACAAAGTTTGGTTACAAATTTGGTTGTAACCAATGGATATAACTCTACTTAATCTTTTTACTTAATGTGAATTTTGACAAATTCATTATTGGATAATATTTTCTTTTAATATCCTTTATGCTTGAAAATTTTCCAAATAATCAAAGATCAATAGTTATGTCATAAATCAAATGTTCAAATTTCAAATTTTTGCAGTATAAAGTAATGCATAAAATATAAGTTTATGGATCGAATAGTAAATAATACTTCTTCCGTCCCAGTTTGTTTGTCCTCTATTCTATTTTATGATGTCCCAAAATATTATCCTGTTTCAAAAAATAAAAGTCATTAATTTATTAATGTTCCTATTATACCCCTACTTTATTTTCAAAACTATTTAAAAAGAAAACTAACAGATATTTAAAAAATTAATTTAATTGGGGCATCTTTTTAGTTGTCTCATTAAGAATAACTTTTTTTTTTTTTAAAGCTGATAAATTTATTTAAGAATAATTTTGTAAACTTATACATTTTTATAAGACAGACAATACAATAAATGATGTTTTCTTAAAAAGTTTAACTTTTCAAACAGGACAAACAAATTGGGACGGATGAAGTATTTGATATGCACAAAATTTGACATGAGTATTAAAAATATAAAAGAACATGCAATTCAATGATTAGGTTCTCAAAATATGTAGCCATTTTAATTTTTTTTTTTTTTTAAACGGGAGTTGTAGTCCTTGGCTACAACTAAGTTTGTAGCCAAATTTTGTCCTTCTATTAATTCCACAAGGCCATTAGGAATGGAAGGGATTGGGGTAACTCAGTATATCTCAAATTGGCCCATTCAACTATCAACAATAAAATTAGCCTTTCTATGGGTACGATATACAAACCATTCAAATAAGGCATTCAAAATCAATATGATCTCATCAACAATATGTTTGATCACTTAATGGGGGGAAAGATGTGGAATTCGATAGATGTTGAACAAAGCTCTTGGTGCTTATACCCAAATTCCATTGCCTTTGTTAATGTGAACCTAGTTGTTTTAATACTTTTTAATAATTCAATAGTTATAACAAGGGAGAACGAAATCAAACCTTGAATATGCTAATAAGTTGAGTTATAAGGCTTTTTGTTGACTGTCTTAATAGTTAAGAACATGTCATGATGCTTATTAGTACATTGTTTGGTTAGGTTTATTTTGCACTTAATTTGATCTAATTTATTCAGTTATATACAACTTTTAAAAATTATACTGTATATTTTTTCATATCTTATTTTCTAAACTAAATAAACCAATAAAAAAAAAATCTACACCAAATGATTCCAATCAATACAATTACATTTAATCCGATCAAATACAGCTTGCTAAAGACCTTTTTATAGTATAGAAAAATGGATTATATGGAGCTTTAAAAAAAATTATATCTAACAATATGTATTCTATGGGCAGATCTACTCCGTTTGGATACAATTTATTTTTGCTAAAATTGAAAACACTGTAGCAAAATAATTTTTAAATGTGTGAATAGTACTGCGAGACTTATTTTTAATTATTTTTTTATGAATAAAGTAATTGTAGGTTCTGTGAATAATACATAAACAGTATTATAAACAGTATTTTTTTCCCAAAAAAAAAAACGCAAAAACGCGGATCCAAACACTCACATAGTAAGGTTGGTCCGTGTGATGCTTTGAATTTGCATGTGGGGGATCCACTAGTACCCAAGTTACAACTTAAAAGGCCGAAAGCAGCACTATGAACGATACTGATTGGTTCGTATCCCCACGCGCTCACCGTTCGATCAAACCGTCCACTTTTACTCCTAGAAATCATACATGGGCGGCAAGTGGGTCCCACTAGGGTCGGTGTAAATGGGTCCCAATTTCCTATAGAGCCTAAAATCTTACCAAACCATGGGAATTGTAAACATTTATGCCAACTGTAGACAATCTCCATAGTCTTAACCAATGAAATCCTGCCACGTCATCAATCATAAATTTTGCGATGGACAAATTTTCATATTATTTATGGGGCATCTCCGATTGTGATGGGGGAAGGTTGGAACTTGGAACTTGGAACTTGGGTTTTCATTGTTTCATTTTTATATGTCCCCCACATTGGCCTCAATTATTGTAATTATACAAATAGTTAGTACAAATTTATTAGAAACTAGTACTAATTTCTAATATGAATTTAAGGCTATAATTAGAATTATTGTAATTATACAAATAGTTAGTACAAATTTATTAGCAACTACTACTAATTTCTAATATGAATTTAAGACTATAATTAGAAAAAGCTTGTTTGGGAGGTAACAGATAATAGAAAATAATTGATTGGAAGGAATTTTTATGGAATATCTTATCTATAATATTGTTTGAGAGCAATGGTAATACATAATATATGTGTGTAGTGTAACTTGTTTCATGTTGTCTTAAATATGACCGTGGCTTGTATTAGAATCCTATTTATTTAGAATCCTATTTGTTTTCACTTGTGTGTATGTTTGTTTCTAAATAATAATAATAATAATAACAACAATAATAATAATGAATACTCATTTCATCATATTTCTTTCCATATATTTATTTCAAAAGTGAGAGAAGAGTGAAATATTATTATTTATAAGGAGATATTGTTAAAATAAAAATAAAAAAGTCAACTGTATAATTTTTTTTGAGAGTCGAGTCAACTGTATAATTGTAAAATCATATATTTGTGCTTTTTTTTATTTTTATTTTTTTATATATATTATAAAATTCATTGATATATTATAAAACAACAACATTTTGATTAACTTCTTTTAAGCGTTTGTTTGTTTTTCACTTGCCTTAAGCCCTTAAGTATTTTTTTTTTTTAAATTATTTAGTTACAGTTTTTTAAAAGTGTTGTACCTCATGGTGTTAACTAAAGTTTACCCCACAACAACATTGACCAATGGATTGCAAATAATGTTGAATTTTCCAATGACAATTAAAAGTGTTGTACCTAATAAATTGTATCCTTTTTTTTTTTCATGAATGCATTCAATTTATCTTTTCGTGTAATTTGCTTAATTGTTGTTCATTATTACATTGAATAATTTTCTGATTCTCAGAAAAAAATATTTATTTATTTTATTTAAATTAATGTGTGCATGTCTTTCTCAAAAAAAAAAAAAATGTGTGCATGTATTTCATTAATTAATTAGATAGATCATATTCAATGCACTTACCTTTTTTTTTTTTTCTAATAAATAATAATTTTTTTTATATTCTTACATAAAAGGTATTAGTTTTGATTTATTATTTTGAAATTAAAAAAAGAATTTGAACCTTCTATCACACGGGAATAGCACAAGAGACTATAATGGGTGTTTGAAAGAGTAATTTTTGTCAAGAGATATATGTTTAGATGAGTTTATTTTGATTGACTTATTTTACTTCAAAAATAGATCATACCGTGAGTTCCAGTTAGCTCAATTGGTAAAGTTTCTAATGGTTGTATAAGAGATCTGGGGTTCAATCCCTGCCTACACCAAAAAACGAATTGGTGTTTTGGTCTGATGATAAAGAGCTATCATCAGAAGCGGACCTTCATAGGTTGAAACTCTCTCAAAAATAGATCATACCAAAAATATGAAGCTTTTAAAAATATTTCACTCATCTAGCGTTCAAATTTATTTTGTATAATCTTGAATATTTTCACATAATTTTGCAATAAAAATTTGATTGGTTATCAAACAATAGACTAATATCTTATTCAACACAATCAGCATCTCCCTTCTACACAATTGTTTTTCTTTTAAAATTTAATTAAATAATTATTAATAATTTAAAATTCCCCATACCATATTATAATTTTTTCTTTTAATAATATATCTAGTATAAAAAAATATCATAAGTTTATTCAGAAGGATTGAATTAGCTATAGTTATGAATTCATACAAAAGTTATATTACTTCAATGCAAATTTATCATTTGATTGTAAAATTTTTTTATATCTCTAGTCACTTAACAGGTTTGAGCTAATACCAACCAAATTCAAAACATTTCAAACTAATCAATTTGGTTCCTAAATACAGTTAGACAAGTTAGTTATTTTTCTTTTCTTTGTCTTAGAAATCAAATATTTTCTTTTTTGAAAAACCTTAGGAATCAAGTTGAGTTTAGAAAAATCCGATAATTTTGAAATATTTTGGACAAAATTGGCATTAACCCGAACTTCACTATTTTAATAAAATTTACATTATATTATATTACTATATTTTTAATATTTTTGTAATTTTAATTTTAATTTAAAATAAACTTTATGAAACTTTTTTCATCTTTTACCCATAAAGATACCAAGGACAAGGAGAAACAATCGTTGTTGTGTACTACTTTCGACATAGGGAATTAGGAACCATTCCAACACAGTCAATCCCATATACAATCAATCCCTCTCCATCCCAGATCTCTCTTTTTCTCTCTCCTAGTCTCTCTCTCTGTGTGTCTCTCTTTGTTTCTGTCTGAGCATAATCATCATCGATCTCCAATCTATCTCTCACATTCCTCAGAAGCTCGGAATCCGAAGCAAAACTCAATCTTTTTTGATGGGTATTTCTCTGATCCATCTGATTTATACTATTCACTTAATTTATCACACAATTATTGCCTTTTCTTAATTTCAATTTTACGTTTCCCTTTTTGTTAGTATTGTATTGATTTCAATTTGGGGTTTATTTATTTATTTATTTTATTGTATTGACCAATGTAACCGAAAAAGTGGGAAGTTACAACTGGGTTTGTCAAAATTTTTAATGGGGTTTTTGTTTTATTTAATGGGTGTAATTAGTTTTTGATTGATTTTGTATCAAATTGAATTTTAGGTTTATGGGTTTGAGCTTTATTAACTTTTTTTTGCCTTTGGATCGTCAATAGATTATTGGGTTGCTTTTTGTTTGGTTGCTGAGAAAGTGTAGGGAAAGGAAAGATGAGAAATTGGGGTGTGAATTTTAGTTTTTTGGAGCTTTTTAGGGCGTGGAAGTAGAAATTTATGGTGTTTAAGGCTTGGGGGTAATGTGATCTATTTGGCTTACTTGAGGAACCACATAACATGCAAAAGATTTTGGTTTTTGATTTGGGTGTTGTTGTTTTTTTTTTTTTTTTTTTCCCTCTCAGTTTTTTCAGCAGCCAAATACAGGTTTAGGTGCAAAATTTTGTGATTCTTATTGGCTTGCTTATTTAGTTGGTGCAAGAAGATAGATAGATGGCTATGGTTTAAGTACGATAAGGTTGGTTAGATTAGTATGGCTGCAATATTGAAATTGGAAAAAGATGGTTGTTAATTTGATAAAAATAAGGGAGAAGTGTTTTGCCAGCTTATAGTCTTCAATCTTCAAAGAAATTTTCTCATAGCAGTGCTTGTCATTAGAATGCACGGCGAAATATTCATTTTGAGGTTTCTATGCGACTTCTTGCTTAGTCAAGTATATGAGAAATTTGAATACTTAGAAGCCTTGACTTGTTTTCCTGTTCTCACCAATATATGAACTATGTTCTTATGCAGCAAATAGTGAGGAGTCCTGTTCCACTCAACTCATTGATGGAGATGGTGTGTTCAATGCTACTGGAATTGATAAATTAATCAATAAGATAAAATTAGCTGAATGTGGACTTTCATATGCTATTGTCTCGATCATGGGCCCCCAAAGTAGTGGTATGCATTTTTTCCTCATAAACTCTTTGATCTTAAGTATTTTTATTCGACAGTTATGCTTTTTTTTTTTGAGAAGGATTTACATGCAATAGATTTCGTTCTAATAATCTTCTAAAGCTGTTACAATGTTGTTCTTGCGAACAACATGGAACAAGGTTTTGAGTTGAGACTGTGCTATATGGATTGAGACATTAAGTGGAAGTGGGTTCACTTTAATCTTGTGCAATCTGAGACATGGCTATCACTCTGATGTCAAATATTAATTTTTGTTTATCTGATTTCGCTAAGCTGTTAATTTTGTTTACCCTCCTTTTGTCATTTGCTTTTACATACTGGGATTTCACCTTTTTCTCCATAATGGCAATTTAATGTAATTTATTTTCTATTGGAACCCTGCAACTGCCAATTGCTGCTTATGTCAGTTGTTAACTCATGGAAAAATTAAGAGTTTTACATTAATTTCTATGGTCTGAACAGGGAAGAGTACTCTACTAAATCACTTGTTTGGTACCAACTTCAGGGAGATGGATGCTTTTAAAGGAAGGCATGTTATCTTAATTCTCTTAATACTGCAGTATTCATGTTTCTCAGCAGATATCTATGAACTGACTCAATTTGCTGTCTTTAGGTCCCAAACAACTAAAGGTATTTGGTTGGCAAGATGTGCTGGTATTGAGCCTTGTACTCTTGTAATGGATTTGGAGGGTACAGATGGAAGAGAACGTGGAGAGGTGCCTTTCCTCCGATATCTTTTAAATAAATTTAATAATTTCAAATTGCTCCAATCATGAAATGAATCTTATTGTTATCCTCATAAGCAGTTCTGTTTTATTATTGTCTGGCTCAATCTACTAAATCACTGCTCCTGTAATGCACATATATCCACTAGTGTCTTAAGTTCCATGATGGTAATTTTTGCATTCTGCTTGAGTGCCCATGCCATGTAGTATAAAGAGAAAAACTTTTGTATTACAGGTTGCCAATTATGTCCTTAATTTTTCAAGATTATATTAGGAATTTTTTTTTTGATCGTTTAAAGTTTATTAAAATGTAATAAATCCTTTGTTTTGTTAATTATAAGTCAATTGTAAGATTCAATCCAGGTTCATTAAGCTGTTATGTACAATCTTTATTTGGGACTAGAGAAATGAGAACAAGCCATTTAATTATTGACATCATTGTGACAAATGATTTTTTCCCCCCAAAGTTAGAATGGTGAAATTCTAGTTACATGTTAATTTCATATGTCATGACTCTTTATGGATGTAGTTATACATGGTGATATGGATATTGGTATCTTGCTGTCTGTTTTAACGGGTTTTATCTTCGTTTCAGGATGACACTGCATTTGAGAAGCAGAGTGCCCTTTTTGCTCTCGCTGTTTCAGATATAGTGCTAATAAACATGTAAGTTGTCTGTAAAACTAGAGAAATTTACAAGTATCCTTGTCTAGTAAGTTCTACTATCTTAAAATTTATACATTTATTTAATCATTGTTGTTTATAGTCTTTTCGTTGTTACTTCTTCTAGATTGTAAAGTTAATCTTCTTGAGCCTTTTATCTAGGTGGTGTCATGACATTGGCCGTGAGCAAGCTGCAAATAAGCCTCTTCTAAAGACTGTGTTCCAGGTATGTCCATCTTCCTGCGATATATTAGTGATTATTCGATTCTGGAAGGTTTTGTTAAGTCAACTTTATGCTGGCATATGCTTGCAGGTCATGATGCGACTGTTTAGTCCACGCAAAACGACTTTGATGTTTGTCATACGTGATAAAACAAGGGTGTGTTCCTTTCTTTATTGATCTATTATTCCTTGTTGAGTTGAGAAAAATTTCTGATTGTGTTAAACCTTGTTTGTTTGTAGACTCCACTAGAAAATTTAGAACCTGTTCTAAGAGAAGATATTCAGAAGGTAAGGGATTTTTTTTTGCTTTTCTTATTTGGTTGATCTTTGTTGATTATTGATATTTTCTTTAATTCTATTTAATTTCAGATTTGGGACTCTGTTCCTAAGCCCCATGCACACAAGGAAACTCCATTAAGCGAATTTTTTAATGTAAGATGCTATGCTTTTTGCAAGATTAGCTTAGACACGTCCTTATCCCGTATGTTGGGAAAAATTATCATACATTTATGGTTTTATTGTTAATGATTAAATGGTCAGGTTGAAGTTGTTGCTCTCTCTAGTTATGAAGAAAAAGAAGAGCAATTTAAAGAGCAGGTACACATAAATGCTTCTTATCTCTCTTATTGGGACTGCCCTGGAATGATATTATTCTGTTGTGTTTATTCATAACTGTTGAAATGAGCCCATTTTTTTGGTTATTTTCTTGAATTGTTTGTAAAGAAATAAAGAAGGAATTGCAGATTTCTTGTAATGATTTGATTAAAAAGTTATAAGTAACGCCATGTTGATGAATTTTTCTTATCTTGCTCATTTTTGCCTTATTTTATCATTATTCATTCAAAATTGACCTTATTGAATTTATTAGGCACCTTAGAATAGCATTACTTAAAGTAATGGGCTAGGTTAGATGTTGAATTTAAATGATTTTAGTTATAAATTCTCCCAGCATTACTTATCAAAAAAAAAATTGTATACATTTCTTTGCCCATTACATTACTTAGAATCTGGGTTTCAGTTTGAAGCATAGAGTTGGGCCTTTTGGCTTGGTGAACTTATCTGACATATATTTGTGTGTGTTTTTGTATTAGTTATTGACTTATTGTTAAAAAAGTAGGTTGCTAGCTTGAGGCAACGATTCTTTCATTCTATTACCCCTGGGGGGCTTGCGGGAGATCGACGGGGAGTAGTTCCTGCTTCGGGTTTTTCCTTTAGTGCACAGCAAATTTGGAAAGTTATTAAGGAGAATAAGGACCTTGACCTTCCCGCTCACAAGGTAATATTGTTAACCAGATGCCATATATAGCATATGCATATTATGTTGTTGTTTATGTCATGCAAGATCCATCCATTTGTAGGTCATGGTGGCTACTGTACGCTGTGAAGAAATCGCCAATGAAAAGTATGCCTCTTTTGCTTCAAATGAGGTACCTGCAGTTCATATAATCTAGGATTTTTGTTTCCTTCTATTTATATATATATATATATATATTTTATTTTTAAATTCCATAATTTTTGCCAAGATAATAACTACCAACATCCAATTTGCAACAAATGACCACAGGATTGGTGTCATTTGGAAGAGACTGTGCAGTCCGGTCCTGTTTCTGGATTTGGGAAAAAGCTCAGTTCAATTCTTGATTCGTTTTTATCAGAGTAAGTATGTTTCATGTAATTTTTAATTGGTTTAGCAGCATATGCTACATAGCCAAGGAAATATGAACCTTAAGATGGATATGCTTCCTGGTCACTGCTTGTGCTTGTAAACAATTGGCAGATTTGAGTAGATCTAGGACCTAGATAACAACAATGAACTAGATGTATGCATAGTTGATGTATATTAATACTCAATTGTACACCCCTTGTGATAAGGATTAGAAGCTTGTCAGTAGGATCTTTTGAAGGGTGGGTAGTATTGTAGTTATTGTTTCCCATTGGCCTTTTGGGATTATGAATTGTTTCTATTTGGCCTGATGGCTTTGTTTGCCTTGTTGGTTATTAGTGCCTAATGTGACCATGTATGGCTTCTAAACCTTTTCATGTCAACTTTAGCAATAAGCTTTAGAGTGGATGATATCATTTATAATCATGTCCCTCCTCCCTCTTCTCATGTCTGTGGAAATACTGTTCATGATGAATTTCCTCAGTACTGAAAACTTCCTGTTTTTCTGTCTTTTTAGGTATGATGCAGAAGCTACCTATTTTGACGAAAGTGTCCGATCTGCAAAGCGGAGGCAGTTTGAGGAGAAATTGTTGCAGGTAATTCATCTCTGTGTGCGATTTGGTAGTTTCTCCCCCTGTTTTTGTCATTCATGTTGCTGAACCCATTAGTTGGGATCAAGGCTAAGTACAGTCATGTAAATTACATGACTGGAGTACAATGTGAAACTGAGAATTTAGGATGTTGGTTTGTTAGCAGTATCTGAAAATGAGCTCTGTAATTCTTTTGATAGGTTTTATAAGATCTGATAATTTCTCTATTCTATGTTCACAAGCTGGTCACCAATAATTGCATGTTTATGAAATTGAGAATAAATGTTTGAAATAAAAAAACTCTGTTGCACATATCTTTATAGGGGAAAGCTTTAAAAGGAGCTTCTATGTCTTCTTATAAAGCATTGAAGTTGCTGTTATAATGATTTCTTTTGATTAAGCTCAGAAGGTTTTCAAACTTTTCTTATTTATTATCTGTTGGACAATAAAAACTGTGATTCAGTGTCTACTCATTTAATGATTCAATTATGTTGTTTTTTCTGATTTGTTAGCGTATTCAACCGGCATTCCAATCCCTGCTGGGACACATTCGTTCTGAAACTTTAGAAAAATTCAAGCAAGTATTTGATAAAGCTCTGAATGGAGGGGAAGCATTTTCTTTGGCCTCTTGTAACTGCGCACTGTTTTGTATGGCTCTATTTGATGAAGGATGTGCAGGTGTGTTAAACTTGAAACTGCCATTTTGTTAGCCAAGTGAATTGAAATCAATGGAGAAAAAGAGTTTTTAAGCAGGAAACTATTGATGACAAAACAAGTTGATAACTGATTAATTATAATTGTCTTTAAAAGGGGTTTTGGATCATTTATATGAATAAATTTTATGAAAGTAATTAAACTTGGAATAGTCTGAATAGGTTTGAGAGGTATAGGGTTTTAGTCTTGTATGCATTTGATTTTGGGGATAGGTTTCAGTGGTGTGGCACTTGAGTGCAATGATTATATTGACGCAGTAGCCTTGCAGATGCTGTTATTGAACAAGCAAACTGGGACACATCTAAAGTGAGGGATAAACTTCGACGTGATATAGATGCACATATTGATTCTGTCCGTGCTGCCAAGCTTTCTGAACTTACTTCTTTGTATGAGGTATAATAACCTGTAGCCATTTTGATTCTCAACTGATTTTATTCAAGCGTAGTGACAATGTTAAGATTCAAATGGTTTGGTAACTTCAACATCTGATGGGAACTATACTTATATAGTTTGGTTGGCACCTCCTAGTGTTTCGAAAGGACACATCCAGGGTTCAAATCCCCTCTCTCTCAATTATCGAATTATAAAATTAAAAAAAAAATCACCATAATTAAAAAAAAAAAATTCACCATAAAATAGATAGAAAGAAAGGAAAAAAAGAAAAAAGAAAAATCCACTGAAGAAAGAATTATGCAAGTCTGATGTGATCATGTCTGTCATGGCTGACAAAAGAAGTATGCATTTTTGTGTGATTTGTATACTTGTCAATTTGAAAATAATAAATTTTTTTTTGGTGGCCAATTAACAGCTAACTGGTAATATCCATAATTATTAAAAACTATGGAAATTGGCTTTACATATATCCTTAAACCATCAATTTTATAACCTTGACAATTTAAACAAAATCTGTGGAAATTGGCTTTAAAACCATTGATGGAAATTGATCTGATTTTTCTATTAACTTTTTTAATATCATGAGATATCTTGTTACATTTGATATTTCAGATTAACCATCATGGTTTTCTTTTTAGAGCCTGTTGTCTCTACAAAAACTTGTTGTGCCCTTGTGCTTTATAACTACTCATAAGGTTATGGATTTCTTAATATATGGAGAATTGTTTACTTTCTTTAGTGCCTAGATATTTAAAGTTGGCAGAATAAGCAGTTTATGATAACCTTGCTGATGATTATAACAAATTTGCAGGCAAAGCTCAAAGAGGCATTATCAGGACCTGTGGAAGTTCTATTAGATGGAGCTAGTAATGAGACCTGGCCGGCTATAAGGAAACTTCTTAGGCGTGAGACTGAAGCTGCTGTTTCTGGGCTTTCTGATGCGCTTTCTGGTTTTGACTTGGACGAACAAACAAAGGATAAAATGCTTGCAAGTACTAAGGACCATGCGAGAGGAGTGGTTGAAGCAAAAGCAAGAGAAGAAGCAGGAAGGGTCCTGATCCGCATGAAGGACAGGTGGCAACTACTTGCAATATCTGATTCTAATTATTTCATCTTTTTCCAGATTCCTCTTGTTGGGATTAACTTTAAGTTGCAAACAGGTTTACAGCATTGTTTAGTCATGATTCCGATTCAATGCCGCGGGTTTGGACTGGGAAGGAAGACATTCGAGCAATCACCAAAACTGCTCGCTCTGCAGTATGCCACAGTTTATATAAATATTTTCTGTTAATTATTAACTGTGTATTGCATGTCTGTTAATTATTCCTATTAATTTGTCCAGTCCTTAAAGCTTATGGCTGTTATGGCCGTGACCCGTTTGGATGATGATCATAGTGATAATATTGAGGGTACACTATCTGTTGCTTTGGTGGAATCCACAAATGGTGCTGTTAAAGATAGGAGCGTTACATCATTTGATCCACTGGCCTCAAGCACTTGGGAAGAGGTGACTTTTGTTTAACTGAAGTTCTTTCTTCTGGAGTTCATAATTTTATGCTAAAAATTTTATTCTCAAATCTCAACATAATAAACAGATGTAAAAGGAAACAACAGGGTTCTCTCTAGAAAAGTTTTTCTGGCATAATGTTTGGACCCTTATTTACTGTTCAAGATCTGGTCCTTGTAGCTCTGACCAAATCTGTCAACAGGTCCAATTTGGCAAGTGGGTTAGTCTTAAGGAAAAATTTGGATATGTATATGATATGACACGTTAATTTTGAATAGGATATTATGGTGGCAAAAAGTACATCATGCTTATTCTGATTAGTTGACAATAATCCAAAGAGCCCACTCAAATTTAAGATTTAGCCTTTTAGTTCAATTTGAGTATATGACATGTACGTGTTTGCTTATCAGAAACAAAAAGGAAAAAGTAAAAAAAAAAAAAACAAGAAATTTGCTACTATATATACAAATGTAGTCTTGATTTCAGAAATTAATTTATTTAGGTGAGCAAGCTTCCATAGTGGACTCGATGCTCGATTTTGATTCAATTCTGTGTGTGTCTCTCTTGCATGGTTTTAGTGTTTTTTATCATTGTTTTGCTCTTAAGCTCCAATTAGTTAATGTGGTTGGTTTCTTCCATGCAGGTTTCACCGAAGAAAACATTGATTACACCTGTCCAGTGCAAATCTTTGTGGAGACAATTCAAGTCAGATACGGAATATACTGTCTCTCAGGCCATCGCTGCACAGGCATGATATATTGCATATTAATGATTTAGATGATTCATTTCATTTTAAATATTGATTCTCTTAAAAGGATGAAAACCAAAATTGCTGAATACTGGATTTCATTCTGCCATAATTTTTTAGTTTGATTGGTTTTAAGATTTGTTGGTGGGAAGCCTGTGTAATATAAATTATATAATAATATTAGAAGAAAGGAAGTGATAAATATTATAAAAATAGTCCTGTTAAAAAAAAAAAAAAAATCCTTATAGGTTGTTAATCTCTCATTTTTTATATAATTTAATTTTATATTATTCTATAAGCAATTAGAACTATTGTATGCCTAATAAAATCTCTTCAGAATATGACTACCTGCATCAATATCTTGATTTGCAATTTCTTTTATTCAGATGTGTGTTTATTATAGTTGAAGATGTACACAAATGCATATCAAAAGACCATCTTTATCATTGTCATTTTACTAGGAAATAATTTACTAACTTCTTTCACTCTTATATGATTTTTCAGGAAGCCAACAAGCGTAATAACAACTGGTTGCCACCACCATGGGCCATTGCTGCGATGGTAATCTTGGGATTCAATGAATTTATGACACTTCTAAGGTACATGTTTTTCATGTATTGTGAAATTTGATTTTGTTTAGGTTCATGTATATACCCCTGATGTATAATGGTTTAACTTAATTTGGTATGTCTTCATTGCAGAAATCCTTTGTATTTGTGTGTCATCTTTGTTGGTTTTTTACTATTCAAAGCCTTGTGGGTGCAGCTGGACATTTCGGGTGAATTTCGCAATGGTGCTGTGAGTATTAAATTCAATTGTGATTGTTTAAGCCCCATTAGTTTATTGTCAATTGATGGTTAATTTGGAAGATTGATTTTAAGAAATTCTACAACTGGTTGATTGTTTGAAAGTGCATCTGAAAATTGAACTTTGAGACTTTGTCCTTTTTCAACTACTTAATCGCTATATAACAATAGGCTCTTGAATTAAAGTTCAAATCTCAAAGACGCCAATCCATATAATTGAAATTCTTCACAATGAGTTCCATAAATAGCGGACGTATTATTGTCATTTTATTTTTTCTTTTCTTAAATTTGTAGATTATGGTTTAGAAAAACTGTTTCTTGGAAGTTATCTTTTAAATTGATTCCTGCTTGTATATTTTATCTTTAATAGGGATTATTGAGAGATTAAGAATGCATGCTGTTTAGGCCAAGCAATATCTTATTCATCAAAACTATAGGCTCGTGCAGTTGATATTGGAGGGATAAATCCCTTTAATATTTTAAACTATTCTTCAGAAAGACAATTCATTAAGAAAAGCCCCAAAAGATTGGTAGTTTCTCATGGACCCATTTTATGCTGTGGTTTTCTCTTAGCATGTGGGTCTCGTGGGTGTGTTGGATCCACTTGCTGTGAGGGGGCCGCTTTATGATAATTTTTCCCAAAAGGGGGGCCCAACCCAATTCATGGGTTGTATACAAGAAACGCCAATAAGTGAGAACCAAAAAATACCAATTAAGTAGCTTTAAAATTCTGCTCCTCCCATTATGACAACGAATCCCTTTTGAATAATAATTGTGTGGCAAAAAAAAAAGAAAAAAAAATCCTTTAGTGTTTTTAATTATTTATCTTCTGTTTTTTTTTTGTTTGAAAAAATTCTAATGAAGCTGATTTATGACTGTGTAATTTGCAGCTTCCTGGGCTTATTTCCTTGTCCTCCAAGTTCCTTCCCACTGTCATGAATCTTCTTAAAAGATTAGCAGAGGAGGGGCAAAACCCTATGACTAATGATCCCAATAGAAACCCTGCAACTAACGATCAACAAAGAAACCCTGCACTGGAATCAAGAAGCTTTAGGAATGGAGTAAGTGCCAGCAGTAGTATGTCATCTAGTGCTTCATCTGAAGTAATTTCGTCTGAATACTCCAGTCCTGCAAAAGAAGACTAAAGGAACTAATCCATCCGATTAAATAGAAATTCTTCATTTTAAAGTGCTGGTGTCTTGCTTGCTCTTTGGCCGGATGTTGCACGTTTATGGCCCATGAAGCTTAACTCTTGTGAGCATGCGAGAGGAATAGGTTTTTAAGGCATTGATTTTTGTTCGAGTGCCACATACAGGGGCTGTTGCTCAGGAGGCCCCATCAATAGTTTCCATATTTAAATTAGGTGTTTCCATTTTGTTTATTGGATGATGATGGTTCATTATGGTTGTTCTTATTCAATTTTGTCTTGTGAGTTGTAACGCTGTGTGATTGTAATATACTTAGATTTGTTAATGAGCATTCTTATTTGATATTTTACTGGTTTGAAAACCAGTTGGAGACTAATTTATGTAAGGTTGATAAATCATAAGTGTTTATTGATCAGCACTTATTTCTTTCTTCGATTGCCCCTATTACCTTTAAACTTTAGTACTTATTTGTCACCGTTACATTGTTTTCAGAGTTTCAAGTAAAGGAGTGAAGTATCAATTAGAGGCAGGTCTATTTATCTTATATCCTAAACATTATATAAATAACAAGAAAGCAGAAATAGTATCTGTTGGGGGTAGGATACTTTTTATGTGCATTGTTAAAATTTATCAAGGGAAAAGTTTATACACAAGTTTGAAACTTGAAAGATAGTTGTAGTCTGATTACTGATGTTTATCGAGGAATGTAAAAATAGAAGGTAATAATCAATGCTGATGGTAATACTTAAGATACAAACTTAATAAAGTATAGATAAAAAGTTTATAAGTGATCATTAAATTTGATTATGGTTTATCATTAACAATACGAATAAAATAGACGTGGGCAGATAGTAAAACACAAATCAGAAAAGGAAAATGCAAGCGAGCAGAATGATAAATTGGTTGACGTTCTTTAAGGGGTACTGGAGTTGGCCACCATGGGAGCACATTAGCTGACGTACTGTAAGGGAGAAGGTATGGGAGTTGGCCACCATGGGAGTACAAAGGTGAAAACCTCATGAAATGCATTCCAATCTCTACAGCAACTTTAGTGGAGAGGATGATGTGCTGCTGCATTACAGTGATGTGATTTGAGCTTTGTTCTTTTCTCCAGAAGCTTTGGAGAGGAAAAGGAGCTGAGTTGTTTCACGAAGTGATGAAATCTTATACTTTGTGCTGGAAAGTTCTAGACTTAAATAACTTGAAATGAAGAATATGGGGATTTGCATGCTTTACAAAGTGATTTTCCTCGTCTGGAAAGAGGGTTTTTTTTTTTTTTTTCAAATAGATTAGTAAAGAAAATAGGATAATTACTAGTGCACACAGTTAAATGTACACATGGTACACATAACTGTATTTTACAAGAGAACTCATGGCTTTAAGTGTGTAATAGACACACACTAGAGTGTGTGTAATAGAAGATGTTATCTTGTGAGACAGGCGCATGCGCCTATTGTCTCACTGACATGTGGGTCCCACATGTCAATGGTGTGGGACCCACATGTTAGTGAGACAATGGACGCATGCGCCCGTCTCACTCTAGATTTTTTAGTGTAATAGAAACTATTCAAGAAGATAAACATACATTGAAATGAGAAGTTGTTGAGTTGTCAATCAATTTTCTAAGAGTTGATTGTGTGCTTCCAAGTACACTTCTTTACTGGCTCACTTATATTTGTGGGCCTTGAAATCCAACACATGTTGCAATGAGAACATGGGCCAAAGACTCAACCTATGTAGTGACATAATTGTTGGCAAAGAGCTCAATAGCTTACGAAAAATAAATGGGCTAATACTTGTTTGGGCTTCACCTTTGTTTTCTCAATTTCAAATGAAAGAGAGAAGTATGCTATATGGGGCAGGATACATTAATTCCATGTCCAATGTTTAGGGTTATATCAAAGCTGCTTATGGTTAGTTGTTGTTGTGTTTCTTTATTGTAAGAGAAAGTCGTTATGTTTTGTGATTACCGATGTCTATCATTGAAGGTAAAAAAGGAACAAGTGGTAAAAAAATTAACCATAAAATTTGATAATACTTTTATCAATTGTCAATACCAATAAAATGAATGTAGGCATATCACAAATCAAAAGAGGAAGATGCAAGCAAGTAGAATGATAATTAGATGGTATCAGAACACTATCCTCTAAGAGAGAAGGTATACGAGTAGGCCAACATGGGAGAACCAAAGTGAAAACATCATCAGCAGGGTGAGAAATGCTTCTTGTGAATTCTTCATGAAAGATCACTTCTAGTGTTTTTCTCCTCATGTTGCTTTATATGACCATTTGATATTGTTTGCAGATAAACTCATGATACCCCCCATATTTAATTATCAAATAGATGATATCCCCATCGTTTGGATGAAAGGCTAGTGATAGCTTTGGAGGATGTGGTCTGTCTATGTATTGGTTGAGGTGAGAATATTTATCTTTCCGAAACCATCTTGTCAAAATGAACCTCATGCTCCAAGCACCATTTCCCTCCCTCATCATCATCATAGTCCTTGAGCCCCCAAAGACGTAAAATCCTTTCTGGATTCTTAAAAATCTGACATACCCTCAAGCAACCGCGACACACTCCAACTTTTCAGGGTGCTCAAAGAAACGATAACGAGCATTGTTGTATATATGGATCAAACCCAATAAGGCGGTCATGCTTTTACTATCCCATCAGAAAAGCAAATTCTTATAGGAAACACCACGGCAATGAAATTTACCCGGACAAAACACCACCATTGACTTCCTCCATTCACCGGTTTCTTTTATAAATATATCCAACTCAACTTTCTTTAACTTGCTATTGAATCCACAAATTAGCACCACCCTATAACTGAGCTGGTCATGATTAATGTCATAACGGTATATAAACCCGCCAACCCAACCCTCACCCTCATATGAATCGAATATGAGTTGCCTAGTAATTGGATTTAATATGCGGGGGAGAGTCACGCTTTGCCCAGTAATTGGATTTACTACATAGTACTTAGTAGTTGTGGACTATGCTGCATAAGAGCAAGTCATTACACGAAGCTTCAACCATTACTGGAATGAGCGAGGAAATGAATATAGTTTCGGGTATGTAAGGATTTGAGTTCGGGTTCCTTGGGAGTTATGTAGTGTTTTTTTTGTATATTTGCATGAGAAAGGTGAAGGGTGCATCCATGGAAGAGTGGTGGCTAACAAAGCGGTTAAGCAAAATAAGAAGTAGAGATTAAAGACAACCAACGCTTCGATACGGACTTGCATTGAAACACAGATGTTAAAGGCAGTTGAAGAAAGATTTCCACCAATACCTCGTCATGAAAATCGTTCATAGTTCTTCTGCGTTTTCGTGACAGAATGGACCTTTGTTTGCAAGGAAGAGAACATGGTAACAGATCCGCTGGTAACTCTTTGATCCCCTCCGTGTTCGTTTCCATTAGCATAGCATCAAATCCATGGCAATATCAATAGAGACGAGAGTAGAGCTTTAGTTTAGCCTTAGATTATAGAATACAATACTACTAGTTTGTTTATAAAAGGGAAAAGAGGATTTAGAGGTAAACCTAAGCCGCTAATCCTAATTGGGATTGGAATAATACTTCTCAAAATTGAATCGTTTCAGCCCATAAGGGGCCACTGGGATTGGTTTGGCAATATTCTGCCTCATTGGATTACCCAACTAAGTGATAATAATCATAATATATCACATCTCTAAAAACAAAAGGTGATAATATAACAAACTTTAATCTAAGTGAAACTCTAAGAGATTGGGGTTCAACACATCAAACACATCAAACGATAGCTTATATCTGTGGTTCAATTTTGACCTCTCTCCCATCGACTATATACCTATCAAAACAATTTAAAAAAAAAAAAAACAACATTATTTCAATTCAATCTCAATTATAAAAATTTTAAAATAAATTTACATAGAATTTTATAATTTATTTTAGATGATTTTTTCTCAATAAATAAGTAGAATTTAAACCTAGCGTCGACTTTATAATGATTGCTCTTGTCGTGAAGTTAAGTCACCTGTTGAATGCTATGATGGTTGCTCTTATTATTAAGTTAAGACATCGATTAATTTTTGGTGTATGATAGTTTTTGAATCCTAGATATTTTATTGAATGATTAGAGATTTTAACAATTGAGCTAACTAGAGACTTTAAATAATATTATTCTTCTACTTTTAAAGTGTGATCAAACTTGAATTACACTCTATTTGGATATACAAATTAAATATCCAACATTGGCACTATATAATATTAGCCCATGTAGAGTTAATCATAATAGGGTTCATTTCATCTATATCATATTATATATAATAAAAGTTGGGCTTAGACATCGTGGTTGTGCCATGTGGCTTCACCAAATTGCAGAAATTTTATTAAATTTTTAGAATTTTAAAGAACTAAAAAAGAATAGTATACTACCAGGACTCTAATTTATTCTTAGATTAACATTATTTTTTATTTTTTAGGATATATTTCTTAAATTAAGGGATAATATTTAACATACAAAAATTTAATTTAGATAATATTTATCATCTAATTAACATTATTTTTTATTTGTTAGGATATATTTCTTAAATTAGGGGATAATATTTAACATACAAAAATTTAATTTAGATAATATTTATCATCTAAATTTTCAAAATTTTAATATTATTAAATTAATATTATTTTATCACAATATCAAGCAACAAAACTTGATTATTAAGGGATAAACACAATCCAAATTCTTCAAGAGATGATTAATATAATCTATCCCAAGAAGCAGTATATATCTCCAATAATTTGATAATCTCTATCTATCCCAAAAAACCAGTATGTATCTTCATTAATTTGATAATTTCTACGTTGATGGCATTTAAACATATATATATATATATATATATATATATAAATATATCAAAATTCCTTATAGCTATCAAAAAGTTTTTGATCTTTATCAACTTCTTTGGATAAAGTAACAATAAGTGTTCTAATGAACTTCTTCTTCTTCATTTTTTTTTTTTTTTAATTTTAAATTTTATAAAAAAATATTTTACTAGCTTACGTTAGTATTTTTTTTTTGGGATAAACATTTATCCTACTTCATCTATTTCCTAATAATAAAGTAACAAATTTAAAAGTATTATTTTTTCTTCTCAAAATTTTTTTCTTTTGAAATAAATAACAAAAAATAGCTAATATTTATTAGCTTTAAGGTAAACTAAAAAAAAATTCTAATAACAATCTAATAACATCAACAAATTTAAAAGTATTTTTTTTTTAAAGATTTTTAGATTTAAAAAAAAAAAAAATATTTTTTAGAATTTCTAAGTTAATAAAAATCTTAATTTAATTATAATCTAAATTCTTCATCTAATCCGTGTAATCCTTATTTTTTTAAGAAGTCTGATGCATCTTGAATTGCAGCATTGTAGACTTAGTATAATCTAATTCTTCTTATTTTTTTAATTACTATAGTGCATGGTTTAACTTAGATTGTAATCTAATTAATTGGATAATGAACCTATCCTTAAAGTAGTTGAATGCAACAGGGAAGAGTGATGGATTTAAGGTGTAGAGCCTTTCTTAAGAGAGACCGTGAATGATAAACCATGTAGCTATATATTGTATTAAGCATTTTACGTTATGCAATTTTTAGGTTCTGCTCCTTTCTTCTTCTTCTTTTTACGTTAATTGTGACAATGTTATTCCTAATTGGTAAGAAATCCAACTTTTTCATCATCTAACTTCTTAGATCGTATATTTTGCGGGTATGTATTTGTCATTTTTTTCTTTTATTTTTTTTATTAAATTGATTAGGTTTTGTGTATTTCTTGCCTTTTGTTTAAGATAATTTTCTTAACTTTGATCTAATTTATATGAATAATTCAATTCTCATGTGATGGTATGAGTCTCTCTACTTCAAATTTTTAATGTTTAGTAATTTATATTGTTCTTAATTATTTAATTGGGATTTTCACCTAAATATTCTTTCAATTATTTTTTGGATATTTTTAATTATTGAATTCATGGTTTTTTCATTTGAATATGCTATGCAGAGATATTCAAAGTATCAAAGAAAGATTAGCATTGTTCTTTCAATAGAATGACTGCCGGAAGGACCAAAATTCTCTTGAATTTCGTTTGGTACAAACCTCTTACCAAATCAAAATTTAGCAACTCAAACTCAAAGAGCAAGACTGCAAGAGACTTCCATGTTGGATGGTAAAAATCCTTAAGACCTACATTTATCTCCTCATGTTTGGTGTATTTGATCAAAACTTTTGGCCTTCGTGATATATTATCATTGAAAAGTTATTAGATAAATCTCATTTTCCCTTTGTAGTGGGTTGGATATGAAACTTATTTTCAAATATATATTATGCAAAATTATAAAAAACAAAATCCATAAATGAATAGATGGTATAGGTATAACCATCCAAAAATAGAATAGAAAACTATTGACATTTAATATATATATATATATATATATAATTTGCAAGTAAATGGAAATAAGAGAATAAAATAGAATTCAAGTTTCTACTAGGAACATTCTCCAAAAAAAAAAAAATGGTTTCTACTAAGAATTCTTTTCATATAACGTATAAACAAAGAGCTTGGTTACCCATTGTATATTTTGAGTATACAAAAAGAATGTAAGAAATTGTTGGGGATAGATTACCCAAGTTCACAAAAGAGGAGGTTCAATAGATTTTATGTTATCTTCATCATCCTCCTTATTCTCTCTCTTTTAGTCTTATTGGTTGAACAAATGGTTTTATTCTCTCTTTATTCCGAATAGTAGTGAGAAAATTACATGGTATATGAAAAGTTTTGCAATTTTTTTAGTTTACGTATAAAACCATGCAACGCACGGGTCTTTCACTATCATAAAAAAACAAAATGATCTTAATTTAGAAATTTAATATATATATATATATATATATATCAAAATTCCTTATAACTATCAACCATGTTCTTTTTATTTTTTCTTTTTTTAATTTTTAATTTTTTATATATTACGTTACGTTGAATCAACTTTTTTTTTTTTTTTCATTCTATTCTTATGACCATTTTTTAATTCCAATTTTTATGGGATAAAAACAAACACATTGATTAGATATTTTTAATTTCAATAAGATTTATATGAATTATATTTCAAATGGTACTCTACCAATATATATATAACCCTATATATCCTTTTTGGAGTGAAGCTTATTTCAATATGTGAATGTCTAAATCCCATGACAATGTAGGTATGCATTTTTTCTTCTTTTACTATTATTATTTTCATATAGTTTATTTTCTTTAGTGTTATTATTGGTTTTTTTTGTCTTTATGTGATTTTAATTAATGAAATCAAAACATTCAAAAACATTGTCAAGTTTCTAAAGGCTCCTTCTTTGTTTTTGTATTTTTTTTTTATTAAATTGATTAGGTTTTTTGTATTGGTTGCCTTTTGTTTAAACTAATTTTCTTAGATTTGATCTAATTTATATGCTTAGGGTTAGGGTCTTAGAATTAATGATTAAATATGGTTAGAATTAATAGATTAATTTTAAAAATTTTCTTATTTTATTTTTATGTTACATCAAATTATTAAGATGTTCTACACGTGTATTCTTGAATTATCAACTTTAATTTTAATTTATAATATTATCATTTTTGGAGCGAAGCTTATTTCAATATGTGAATGCCTAAATCTCATGACAATGCAGGTATATGCATTTTTTCTTCTTTTATTATTATTATTTTCATTTTGTTTATTTTCTTTAGTGTCATTATTGGTTTTTTGTCTTCATGTGATTTTATTTAACGAATTCAAAACATTCGAAAACACTGTCAAGTTTCTAAAGGCTCCTTCTTTGTTTTTGTATTTTGTTTTTATTAAATTGATGAGGTTGTGTATTGGTTGCCTTTTGTTTAAACTAATTTTCTTAGATTTGATCTAATTTATATGCTTAGGGTTAGAGTCTTAGACTTAATGATTAAATATGGTTAGAATTAATAGATTAATTTTAATAATTTTCTTATTTGATTTTTATGTTACATCAAATTATCAAGATGTTCTACATGTGCATTCTTGAATTATCAACTTTAATTTAAATTTATAATATTATCAATATTATATTAATTTTAGATTTATCAATTGTTTAGTACATTTTTTTAAAATAATTATCAATTTAAAATTCAATTTGGAATTATTAATTTAATTTAGTTTTAGGAAGAAATCTTACCCCTTATTTTAGTGAGATAATTATTTACACTTGATAATTTTTTTTTCTTTTATCTTTATTGAATCTATTAAAATATATAATTATTTATACATTTATTTTATAATTTTTTTCATAAAATCGTGCAACGCACGGGCCTATAACTAGTATATATATAAAACCGAAGTTTTTGCTGGCACCACAATTTTCCACGTCAGCACAATATTTAAAAATAAATTTTCCACGTCAGCACAATATTTAAAAATAAATAAAAATTATAACTCCTTAAAACCCTAGCAACCTTACCCCTCTCTCAAGTTAAGAAATATAAAGTCACGGTTTCTGCAAACTCTCTCTCTCTCTCTCCAGACATAGGAAGCCCTAAAGCATTCAAGATCTACAAAACCCTAGCAACCTTACCCCTCTCTCAAGTTAAGAAATATAAAGTCACGGTTTCTGCAAACTCTCTCTCTCTCCAGACGTAGGAAGCCCTAAAGCATTCAAGATCTACAATGCACGGTATAGATTTTAGCTTATAAAGTTCAACTTTTGTAAGGTTAGTTCGTTTAAATATTTAGTCCTTATGTTTTGTAAGGTTAGTTTGTTTAAATATTTAGTCCTTATGTTTAGGTTTAGGTTTAGGTTTAGGTTTTAAGAGATTCATATATTACTACTATGTGGTTGAATTTCCCGTGACATCAGTTTTATGGTTTTTTTTTTTTTTTTTTTTTTTTTTTTAAATTTGTTTTATGTAAGGTTAGTTTGTTTACATCAGTTCTTTATTTCAAAGATAAGGCTTTTATTTCTACCGCAAGAACTATGTAGGTATGTATCCCTTGCAAGCATACATGAACTTAAATTGTCTTTTAATATATGCATGTTTTATTATTTTCTAATAGTTTTCCCGTGCATCGCACGGGTTAGCGACTAGTTGTAATTAACAATTGAGCATATAGTAAAAATATAGTCGCTAGAGCTTTATTTGAGGAAATATCCTCTCTTTGTTCTCTCACACTTCCGATTATCTCTTCAATTCTCCTCTAATTTCAACAATTTTTTCAATGGCATTGCTTTTGTATTAAGAATATCTGCCTATGATAACTTAATATCAATGTTAAAAATAGATTATAAAGCCCTTTTGTTTTAGTCCTTATAAGATCCTTTCCACTGTACCCTTTAGTAACCAAGTACTGTAAAACAGATAAGAATGGCTTACTACAAACGCAATAGACTTGGGGTTAATTTTCAAGGGTTAGTCTCGAATTTACTCGAACACTAATTTCAATAGAGGATCCTCTATTTACAATAATAGAGATGGAACACTAATTTAAGATCACAAAACCAAACCCATTTTTGATTTTCGTCAAAACATAAAACCAATGAAACTAAATAACAAACAGATGCAATTTCCTAAACATATTCAATTTCCTCTATTGGGTTGTGACGAAAAGCCTTCTCGAAAGTCCTTCATCTTGATTACTCCAGACCTGAATTATATTTATGGATAGTGTTTGTGCTTTGGTTTCTTCTTCTAAGAAAAACTAACAAAACTACGCGTCTTGCCTGTGATATCTATTAGTAGTTGAATGTAAAGCCAGAACAAGTATATATCAAAGTTTACAAAATCACCACAAGACTAAATTACGAAATAATTGATTATTAATATAACAAATACGAAACAGTAATTAAAAAAAAAAAAAAAACAGAAAATACAATAGCATAGCATAATGTAAGCAAATCATAGCCTAAGATTGAAGTGTCAGAATAATTGGGCAGCCTTCTCATTCTTTCAAGGGAGAAGAAGGAATGGGAGTTGGCCAACAAGGAAGAACAAAGTCGAAGACGTTTAAAGCCTTGTAAAACGGGGAAGGCCTCTGAAAATCACAGACCATTTCCACTGTTTTTCTCCTCAAGTTGAGTGATACAACCATAGTTGCAAGAATCAAATACACAACATCCCTGTCATACGGATGATAGCCTAGCAGTGACTCTATAGATATATGTTTTAGGCATTCTGTTAGCCCAGGATTTTCCGCACCCATTTGGTTGAAATACACCTTGTGTTCTAAAGACCATTTACATTCTGTATCATGGTCCTTCAACTCCCAAACAAGTAATTCATCATCAGCATAAGGAGGACCTGCAAGTTGGCATATTCTCAAGGCACCATTACAAACACCAAGGCGCTGAATTCTACGGTTCGGTGCAAAATCTTCGGGTTTGTAGATGACTCGACGGCATTTGCTGGTGTACGGATCAAACCCAACAAGGTGCCCATCCAAACTCCACCAGAAATGCAAACCTTGATAGGGAACACCAGCGCAGGAATGCGCAGAGTCAGTGAAGTGAAACCCTGGCGGACACGACACTATTGACTCACTCCATTTGCCCGTGTCGGACGAGAATATATCTACCTTGAATTCTGTTGATTCACAATCAAATTTAGGAATGCACATCACCCTATAACTGAATTGCTGCTGATCATGGTAGCAGCGGAAGATGAATCCAATCTTAGCATTGCTAGGACGACGTAGGGGAGGAAGCGTTATCGACTGCCTTGTAATTGGATTTAACACATAGTACACAGCATTGCAGACCACCGCACTGAACATTTTCAATTCCTTTTGGGTGCATAAAAGCAAGTCATGACACGAAGCGTGAACAATGTCAAGCGAAACTGAGCGGTTATTAATGTAATATTGGTTTATTAAAGAGGCTAGAGATTTGAATTCGGGTTCCTCCGATGTCATTAGGACCTTCCTCACACCATCGGTGTAGTGGCTGATGAGCAAGGTAGAGGGTCGTTGCAATATTGAAGAAGAGCGGAGCCGGTGAACAATGTAAGCGAAAGAAGGAGCAGAGATTAGAGAGCACCATCGGCGTGAGACGCACTTGCATTGAAATATAGATTTCAGAGGCAGCTGGGACAGGATTTCAATCAACAAACAGTCGGGAATATCATCTATTGACAGACGTTGAAGAAGAGAGGAAGAGCATCGCACAACATCCATGACTAATCACTCAGAAAGAGATAGAACCGTAGAGCAAGAGCAACAGTGTTTGCGTATATACTCAATAAATTAAGTCCAAGCAGATAATTATAGTCGAAATTGCGTTTTTCCAAGAATATAAACATTAGCTATTATTTATTTTTTTTGGGGATAAATGGCGGTTTATTATTATTATTATTATTATTATAATATTATGGTATTAAGTTTTTTTGGAAAGGTTGGGTTCAATGCATTTGTGCATTAGATCTAATAAAATGTTTGTCGAAACTTCACAATTATTTGATGCGTGTCAAAATTTCAATGGACCCAAGTTTTTTTTTTTTTTTTTGGAGAAACAAATGGACCCAAGTTGGTTCTTTTTATTCTTATATTATCACATCATATCATATTTTATAATTGAGTTTAGAAGTTGTGGTTGAGTGGCTGTACCAAATTGGAGTAATTTTTAGATAAAAATAATATTTTATTTGTTCTTATCATCAATTTCTTTAAATAAAATAACAATAAGTGTTTTAAGAAAACATGTAACCTATAATAAGTGTTTTCTAAAATTTTAGAAAGAGATTAAATTTAGTTATTTGGTGCAATATAACTACAACCTACAATTATGTCTATCTAAAATATTATTAACAAAGCCTAAAATTAATATGATAAAATTACTTAAAAAAATAGAATTTAAATATAAAAAATTACATAAAAGCAAATAAGATAGAACATAGAATTTAAAAAGAAAAGAAAAGATACGTGTAGATTATGGGTATACTATACATTTTTTTTTATAAAATTTTAAATTTGCAACAAAAACGCGGAAAAATTTACCATAAAATTTATTGATATTAATACTATAATCTTCTTTGTATTATGACCTTTAACTTTTGCCAAGTGATATTTAATCCTTAGAACATCCTAATAAAATTAATTCTTTTAGACTAATATTAAGGTTATTACAAATTTCACTACATAGGAATTGATGTAACAATAATCAGATTTTTTTTTCAAACACTCATTTAGTATTGTGTTACAATCGCACAAATCTCATTCATTGGAACATCAACTTGTAAATTTTTAGTAGTAAATTAGCGATAGTTTTAGCATTTTTTTAAGTGACTAACAATATAATTACGGCATTAGGAACCATAAGGCACGTACTTACAGCAAGTTTCGTTTTTTGAAGCATACAACAACATTGCAAATTTGGGATTTTGTTTGGCAGCATTAGTTTTTAATTTTGGGTTTAAGATTTTAATTTTTTTATTAGAATGTTTAAATAAATAGATATTCTTTAGCAATACGTTTCAGTGTTTCACTATAATTTTATTTTTAGAATGAGCTATAAACTTTTCAGTTTGTGTTTTATAGCAATACGTTTTAGTTAGTGATTTACATTTTTTTATTTTTTATTTTTTTATAACAGTGTTTTACTTTATTGTTATAACTTATAAGATATGAGATATGTTCAAATATTTCTCCAAAAAAGAAGAAGAAGAAGAAAAAGAAGAAGATATGTTCAAATATATGTGATAAGGCTTGACTATAGATTGGTTTTATATTTTTGTTATCTTATACCCATATTAGAGCATTCGAATGTTACGGTTTGTGCGTGTGTGTTTGTTTCTCAAAAAAAAAAAAAATGTTACGGTTTGTTTCTCAAAAGAGCAAGATGCAAGCAAGTAGAATGATAATTAGATGGTATCAGAGCACTATCCTCTAAGAGAGAAGGTATACGAGTAGGCCAACATGGGAGAACCAAAGTGAAAAAATCATCAGCACGGTGAGAAATGCTTCTTGTAAATTCTTCATGAAAGATCACTTCTAGTCTTTTTCTCCTCATGTTGCTTGATATGAGTCATATGACCATTTGATATTGTTTGCAGATAAACTCATAATATTTATTTATCAAATAGGTGATATCCCCATCGTTTGGATGAAAGGCTAGTGGTAGCTTTGGAGGATGTGGTCTGTCTATGTATTGTTTGAGGTGAGAATATATATCTTTCTGAAACCATCTTGTCAAAATGAACCTCATGCTCCAAGCACCATTTCCCTCCTTCATCATCATCATAGTCCTTGAGCTCCCAAGGACGTGAAATCCTTTCTGGATTCTTAAAAATCTCACATACCCTCAAGCAACCGCGACACACTCCCAACTTTTTTGGGTGCTCAAAGAGACGACAACGAGCATTGTTGTATGGATCAAACCCAAAAAGGCGGCCATGCTTACTATCCCACCAGAAAAGCAAATTCTTATAGGAAACACCACGACAATGAAATTTACCCTGACAAAACACCACCATTGACTTCCTTCATTCACCTGTTTCTGATATAAATATATCCAACTCAACTTTCTTTAACTTGCTATTGAATCCACGAATTAGCACCACCCTATAACTGAGCTGGTCATGATTGTCATGACGGTATATAACCCCGCCAACCCAACCCTCACCCTCATATGAATCGAATATGAGTTGCCTAGTAATTGGATTTAATATGTGGGGGAGAGTCACGCTTTGCCTAGTAATTGGATTTACTAAATAGTCATTACACGAAGCTTCAACCATTACTGGAATGAGTGAGGAAATGAATATGGTTCCGGTTCAATCTTGATCTGAGAGCGAATGTAAGGATTTGAGTTCGGGTTCCTTGGGAGTCATGTAGTAATTTTTTTTTTTTTTTTTTTGTTGGTATATTTGCTTGAGAAAGGTGAGGGGTGCATCCATGGAAGAGTGGTGGCTAACAAAGCGGTTAGCAAAATAAGAAGTAGAGATTAAAGACAACCAAACGCTTCAAGACGGACTTGCATTGAAACAACACAAATGTTAAAGGCAATCGAAGTAAGATTTCCACCCATACCGTCGTGAAAATAGTTCATACTTCTTCTACGTTTTCATGACAGAATGGACCTTTGTTTGCGAGTGATGAGGATAAAAAGGATGTAGAAGGTTTCACCCTACCACATCGGCCATAAGCGGCGGTGCTTTAAGCTTAAAGTAATAAAGGGTGACGGTGCGCAAGGAGACGAACTCTCCATGACGGTCGGATAAAAAGTAGATGGATACAAAGTGGACGGTGGCAATGCCTTATGGCATCCATGTGGCTTAAGTAATCTCCAAAAAATCCTGAATGGAAATATCTTGTGCTCTACGATTGACCATAGTCAAGAAACCTCTATATGGGAAGAATCCCATGGAATACGTACATTTATTAGGATTTTTCTCCATTAGGAAGTCTCTTCTTGGCCAAGAAACAAATGTCGGTTCAACTCTACTATAAAAACCCCAAGCCCTCAAAAAAAAAAAAAGAAAAAAAAGAAAAAAAAAAAAAAACAAGGTACGCGTAATTCACAACAATTTTGGCACTCTAGAGTTGTGAAAAAATTCTCTAATTTAATCTTCAAAGGGTTTTTGGCCGGTATCACGTGGGTACTCTCCTAGGGTCTTCTTGTTTTATGTTGTATAGGTGTTGTCTTGAGCATGTGAGAACTGTGTAACTAACTGACAATTTTCGGCATCATCAACGAGGAAGAGAACATGGTAACAGATCCGCAGATAACTCCATGATCCTCCTCTGTGTGCGTTTCCATGAGCATAGCATCAAATCCATGGCAATATCAGTGTAGAAGAGAGTCGAGCTTTAGTTTAGCCTTAGATTATAGAATACTACTATTTTGTTTATACGAGGGAAAAGATGATTAAGAGGTAAACCTAGGCCGCTAATCCTAATTGGGATTGGAATAATACTTCTCAAAATTTAATCGTTTCAGCCCATAAGGGGCCACTGGGATTGGTTTAGCAATATTATGCCTCATTGGATCACCCAACTAAGTGACAATAATCATAATATATCACTTCTCTAAATAAAAAAAAGGTAATAATATAACAAACTTTAATCTAAGTGAAACTCTAGAGATTGGGGTTCAACACTTCAAACGATAGCTTATATCTGTGGTTCAATTTTCACCTCTTTCCCATCGACTATGTACCTATCAAAACAATTTTTATTTATTTATTTTATTTTAATTTTTTAATATAAAAAAAATACAACTTTATTTCAATTCAATCTCAATTATAAATTTTTTAAAATAAATTTACTTAGAATTTCATAATTTATTTCAAATGATTTTTTCTCAATAAATAAGTAGAATTTAAACCTAGCATCGACTTCATGACGATTTCTCTTATCGTGAGGCTAAGGCACCAGTTGAATCCTATGATGGTTGCTCTTATCATTAAGCTAAGATATCAATTGATTTTTAGTGTAGGATAGTTTTTGAATCCTAGATATCTTATTTGAGTGACTAGAGACTTTAATAATTGAGTTAACTAGAGCCCACTATTCCAAATTATTTCATTTATACTATTATTAATGTTTTTGAGATATATTTGATTAAGAGTATACATAATTTATATCTTTTTTCTTGATGGCACAATCTATATCTTTTAATTATTAGAACTCTAGATAATGTCTGGTTGGAGACACCAAGAGGTGCTAGCCAATCTAGCTACAAGCTCTTGGCATAATCTATATCTATATCTATTTATGCTATACTAAAAATTGGAGGCTTAGCATTTAATTAAGCCCACTTTTTGTTGTGACATGTCAAATTTGACTTGCCTTGGTCTTTTTGTTGTTGTTTTAGTTTCTTTTTAAAATTTTAATTTTTCCTATATTTCATAAATCCATCAACATAAATAAGTGATAACTCTCTTTCTTTGTGTCTCTATCTATTGTGTTTGTTCGGTTCCTTACGTTATTTAAGCATTTTTTTAAGAGATAATTTCAATTTATGACGTCTACTTTCGATGAAGAATCTTAAATTTCTTATTCAACGACAAAAGACTTTATGAATTGAGTTAATTGGAACTCACTTTATTGTATAAGCATTGAATATCCTTATATGTATGTTTTCTTTTTAATGCTTGCCAACCACAACTATTACCCTTAGGGTTCATTTGGTTGGGTAGATTTTAGGGCGGATGGAAAAAAAAAAGAGAGAATATGGGTGTAATCGGTTAGTTTCAATCAGTTTGAAGTGCAATTTTTCCACCAAATCAAAATTTTTGGTTTTACCAAATTTGGTACCAACACTGAACTATAGGGGAGGAACACTGTCACCAAACTAATTGGATTTCAATCGGTTCAGTTCGATTCGTTTGGCTTTCGGTTTCTTCCAATTTCTTAGAAAGCAAATAGATTATAGTAAAAAAAAAAAACTATTTCCCTTGCTTTCCCACATTTTTTTAGCACCCAAACACCAAGTAAACAAAAAAAAAAAAAAAAAAAAAAAAAAAAAAAACAGCTCAAAATCATGTATACATTCAGAGAACATACCAAAATAAGAAAAAACCAATTTCCCTTTGCTTTCCTACGTTTTCTCAACATTCAAACACCAAGCAAAAAATAAAATAAAAAAATACATGTATATATTCAGAGAACATGCCATAATAAGAGAGAAATGTGATGAGGAGGGTGTTGGAGAAAGGTAAGGCAGGAGAGAGAGAGAGAGAGAGAGAGAGAGAGAGAGAGAGAGAGAGAGAGAGAGAGAGAATGGCTAGCAGCTGCTGCTAAAGTGAGAGAGAAGAGATAAAATATAGGGTTAGTATGGGTATAAAACAAACCCAAAAGGACGTTATTGTGGGTTTAACCTAGGTTAAAAGGTGTGAACACGTGTGTCCTTGCCACTCTGCCACTAGGAACTATCTTGATATAACTTGTATATATTAATATTCAATATATTTCGGTTTGGTTTTGGTTTGGTCAGTGTATTTGTGTAGGACACATAATTGAAATCAAAACTGAACCGTATCCAAACTGAACTGAAATTTTGGACTTGGTTTGGGTGGTTTATTCGGTTTATCAATTTTTTTTACACCCTTAGGAGAGAAAATGGTTTTTTCTTGGTGTTTGGTTGAAGAATAGAAATGATAGAAAATTTGGTGGGGGCCTAGGTGTTTTCTCTTTTGGCCTACCAAATGTTTTCTCCCCAAATCGGAGAGAAAAAGAGGGGCTGTGTTTTAGGCACAATTTCCCATCCCAACATTCATATATTGAACTTTTTTGACTTTTTCTTCTTTGATTTTTTGTTTTTGTCCAAAGAATACAATATTGAGTGATATTAGATATATTACAAATAATCATTCCGGATGACTGTTTTTTATCATCTCCTTGAACCCTTCAATTCCCTCTTATTTTTATTTATATGTAAGACATGTGGTATTTAGAAATAAAATAAATATAGGTCTCACATTAGACTAAAAATATTATGTTATTTTAAAATTTTATTTATTTGTTTCAATGTAAAATATTTTATGTTTCTTCCAGTTTTTTGGTATAGCTAAAATTTTTTGTCCATAAAAAATAAAACAAAAAAAATCCTAAAATATTTTTCTTTTTGAGGAACATAAAATATTCTAAACATTATATAGTTTCCTTTTCAATAGAATTTGACAAAAAAAAAAAAAACCTTCCAGATCTTAAGAGGCTGTTTGGATGGCTTGTTTCCATAACTCAATTTTCTGTTCCCATAACTCATAACTCAAAAATGGTGGGACCCATAGTGAGAAGTCCGTTTGGAAGCACCATAACTCTGTTTCTAGTCTTTTGTTTCCATCATTCAATTCTCTAATTTTTGAGTTATGAGTTATGGAAACTGAAAGCAAATTTTAGCTGTTTTCAGGGCCAAAATAGGAAATTAACACTGATTTTTAAACAATATAATTAGTAGTCACTGTTTTCAAACTATATTTTTTACTAGCATCTTGAGTCTAAGAGACTCGATTTAGGGCCTAAAAATCGAGTCTTTGAGACTCGATTTTCATGGGTTGATCACGTTTGATGTGACATTTTTTCCACGTGGCGTCCACCTGAAAATCGAGTCTCTAAGACTCGATTTATAAACCCTTTACAAAAAAATATGATGTTTTAAGGACACCGGCCTTTACACCTCTCATCTCATTAGAGAAAAAAAAAAAAAAAAACCCAGAAACAGAGATCAGATCGACGTGGGTCGTGTGTGGTTGTAGGGCGTGGGTGGCCGTCGGTGGTTGTCAGTGCTCATGGCTAGCCGTGGGTCGGGTTCAGATCACCGTTGAAACTTAACCAACCATCAACAGAAACTTAACCAACCATAAAAAAATCACCCACAGCCACGCTGATCTCGCCGCCACCGTCGCCATCCAAAGCCGACCCAAACGCTAGAAACCCATGCCTAATGGTGATCTCCACATCCCACGCCCAACGCCCAATGCCGATCTCCATGCTTATCGGTGATCTCCACATCCCACACCCAATGCTGATCTCTATGCCCAACGCTGATCTCCACCCCACACTGATCTGCAACGAGAAAGAGAAGAGAAATAATGAGTTTGCTTGGTTTAACCTCTCTGATGTGTTTTGCTTGGTGTGTTTTTCTCTGTAACTTTGTTTGCTTGGTGAGTTTTTCTCTGTAACTTTGTTTTTTTTTTCAAAATTTTTCTTGCTGAGTCTTGCTTGGTGTTGTGCTCAAAACATTATGGTGTTGTTGTAAATGGCTTATAAATCGAGTTTTAGAGACTTGATTTTCAGGTGGTCACCACGTGGAAAAAATGTCACATCAGATGTGATCAAGCCTTGAAAATCGAGTCTTAAAGACTCGATTTATAGGCCCTAAATCGAGTCTTTTAGACTCAAGATACTAATAAAAAATATAGTTTAAAAACAGTGACTACTAATTATATTGTTTGACAAATAGGGTTAATTTCTCATTTTGGCCTGTTTTCAGTTTCCATAACTCATAACTTAATGGCATTTTTGTAATTAAATACACATGGGGGACTCACTAGTCATAACTCAGCCGCACTTTTTGACCAATCTACCCTTTTTTTCCTTGATTCGGTCTTCACTTATTTTATTTTATTTTATTTTTTCCTTTCTACTCCTGGGTTCGGTTTTCAGTTCGTCCTTTTTTTTTCCTTCCTCTTTCATTGGGTTCGCGTTTCTGGGTTTTTTTTTTTTTTTTTTTTTTTTTTTCTTCTTCTTCTTTCTTTCACTAGGTTCGTTGAGATTCATTGATGGCTGTATTTGCAACGGTGGAGGAACAATGGTGGCTGATTAATTTTTCTGTTTGGGATTGATTGGTGGTAAGATGGTTGATTTTGGGTTTCTCTTAGCTTCGTGGGTTGCATGTTTATGGCTATGAAATTTCTGGGTTTATGACTTTATGGGTATGAAATTTTCTAAGTTTATGGGTTGCTACGATTTTTTGGGTTTATGTGGTTTCTATGAATTTTTTTTTTGGAATTTTCTGGGTTGTTTGTGTGATGCTGTGTGGTGAATTGGTCATCTTTCTTGCTCTTGCATTTGTGAAAGTGCCTTGGATGATGACAGGAGATTGTGGTTGGGCTACGATTTTTTTTTTTTTGAAGGAACAAATTGACTGTGAATTTGGGTACTAAAAAAAAAAAAAAGCTGCACTGAGTAACAGGTATGAGGCCCACAAACAGTGTGAAAAATATTGAGTGATGACAAGTGAGTGATGGTGCCAAATGGGTAAGGTATTTTAAGTGATGAGTGATGAGTGACGAAAATTGAGTGATGAAAAATATTGATCCAAACAAGCCCTAAACTTCTCTCCCTCTGACACTGTCAAGCCATATTAATCATTTAAACAGTGTTGTATTTGCTATAGCATGGTCTCAAACCCATGGCAATATTAATAAGGGGATTGAGATTTGGCGCAATTTCATTGTGCAATACCACATTGAAAAAAAAAATTTAACCTTTTAACTTCAATCTTTTTATGTCTTTACTTTTAACCTTCCTCTCTCACATTTAAGGTAGTATTGCATGGTGCAATAGCTCTAACTATTACAGCGGATCAAAATCCCAATAAAAGAGGAGAGATAGGCTTAGCTCAAATAACAACTGTGTTGTACTTGCGACAGAATACTAGTCAATTTGTATGATGGAAAAAGAAAACCAAACCAGTCTAGAATTGGGAAAAAAAAATTATGAGACTAAGCCCACCACTATCAACAAGTGAATATATGAGCAATGTTATATACTTAATAATTTTCACAACAAATTTTATGACTGTTAAATTGTCAACTTTATAAAAATAATCATGGCATAAATTTATTAGCTAGAGATACGAGGGCTAGAAGCCTAACTAATTTCTTTTATTTATAGAGGTTTAAAACCTGTGCTGTGTATCCAAGAGTTAGGCCCTTTTAAATATACACCACTGTTAGTGTCTTTAAGACCTTCTCTCCTCTCTCCTTGTGTGTGTGTGTTAAAAATATTTAGTATTCTAAAAAAAAAAGAGTTTCTTTTCTTTTATTTTTTGGTAATTACATAGTTACATATATACTTATATTGGGGGTGAGGAGATATAATTTCTAGATGTCTTCATTTGGAACACCTGGATGTGCCAATTAAGTTAAATGGCTCTTGGCAAAGTCCAAAATATATATATATATATATATATATATATATATATATATATATATATATATATATGGTAGGTTCTAAACTCTAATGTGGCTCTACCATTACAATTAAATTGAGTACGGTATGTTCACTTAGGCAACTGTATCTTAAATTTGGATTATACCCCCATTAAAACTCTAAGAATTTATACCACCTCTAATTTTCTATTTATTACATTAGTAATTACCACATATATATATATAATAAAAGCTTCTAGCTTGTGAAATGCAAAAATCACGTTAAGCATAGTTGTCAGTGTCGTACGATATGTGATACGTATCGTACAGTACGTATTGTATTGTACAAAAAGTTTCGTATCGTAAGGGCATATCGTAAGTGCTCATGAATTGTTTGATACATAAGTGCATATCGTATGAATCGTATCGTATCGGTGAATCGTATGTATCGTATGATACATAGACATGTGGGTTTAAAATGAGTTTTTTTGTTAAAATTTTTGATTTTATTTGATTTAAACAAGTTGTTAGACTTTGTTAACACAAAAATATTGAGAAACTTAATTGAGTCTAATGAAATAGTAAGTCTATGAGTTTTTTTCCTCTCTTCTCTTTCTCCTACAAAATTTAGACTATACTCATAACACTCATTTTCATATGTGCAAATTTATTTTCTATGCTATTAATAATGTATTAAATGAAAATATAATTATTTTTTATTTTGTTATTATTATTCTGAGTCTAAAAAGCTAGAATGCCAAGAAAAAATATAAAGAAAAATTATTAGAATAAAAAAACCAAAAAAAAGAAGAAGTAAATGTGGATAATAATAAAGAAAATGTCTATGAAAAAATTAATTTTGCAAGATGTTGAACATGATGATAATATTGACTTAGATAGAGTTGATTAGCCAAGATGACAAAAAGATATTATTATTTTGGTTCATATATCATGTATTACTTTTAAGTTTAATAAGTTTGAATGTGCATGTTATAAACATAAGTTAATTTGATTTATTTAGTTAGCTTTGTTAAATTTTACTACATAAATAATGATTAAATTGGTCATTAGTTGAATATATTTTGAATTTATAATGAATATACCTTTTATATATGTATATCTATAATTATTTTATAATTTTATTAGGTGTTTGTGTATCTTATGATACACGATTCGATATAATACACGATACAAAAAAATCAAAAATCGATTCATGATTTGACAACTATGATGCTAAGCAGTAAGCAAGGTAGTCAATTTGTTGAAGCTCACACTTGCTTTTGTTTTGTTTTGCTTTTTTTTTTTTTTTGAGTAAAACGCTTGCTTTTGTTTGCACAACTGAGTTTGAGAGAGTTTGACCACGCTTGCTACATCATGAGTATTGTAACTGAAGAGGATAAAATATAAGCCTGGCGGGCCTGTCGTAATGGGCCTGCTAGATTGGAATTGTTGGGCCGATGTAGAGATGATCCAACGCTCATTGAAGGCCCATCGCTGAAGGACACAATAAGGGCCCTTAATCTAAGGTCTCTATCGCTCATTGCCTAAAACGCCCTAGAATCCCAATATGGAAATCCGAGCACAAGGGTGATTCTAGAAGACACGCACACTGAAAGTAGATCTCCTCTACAAGGAAAAACCTTGCTCACCATGCTCGGAAAGATTCAAGTAGAGTTCTATAAGGAAAAGACTTCCACACCAAGGAGGAATAGCCGATCATCTACTACTATAAAATCCTCAATACCCTCGCAAAAGAAGGTACGCATAATTTACCCTCTCTAGCACTCTAGAGTTGTGAGAATAATTCTAACTTGACCTTCGGAGAGTATTTGGCCGGCACCACACTGGTGCTCTCTAAGGTCTTTGGTTATTTTGTTGTGCAGGTTCACTTTGAGTCGCGGGTGCTGTGTGACCTATTGGTGATATTTTCGGCATCATCAGTAACTATTGTTAGTACACTAGAAACTCTAAAGAGAAAGGCCTCCTCTTCTAATTGTCTGTAAATTGAAAAAGCCAAAGATCATGCATGGGCATCTTTAGTGATCAATGATCATCTAACACATTGCACTAATACAACAAATAATAAGAGAGAGAGAGTATATTTTACATTACCCTTTGTAGAGTAGTGTAGAGTCAAGGCCTTATGTATATTTTCTGCTTTTCGACTTCTTGTTTACTATTGTTTCTTTCACTCCACTACACCTAAAGAGCTAATAATACTTTTCCACATACAAAATGGGATTAAATAATATTTTTCTACTATCAAAATGTGATCAAACTTGAATTACACTATTTGGATATACAAATTAAATATCCAACATTGGCGCTATTTTGTAAGCCCATGTAGAGTTTAATCATAATAGGGTTCATTGTAATTAACAATTGAGCTGGTAAAAATAAAGTCACTAGAGCTGTATCTCGAGGAAATATTTTCTCTTGTTCTCTCACACTTCTGATTATCTCTTCAATTCTCCTCTAATTTCAACAATTTTTTCAATGGGATCGCTTTGGTATTTAGAATACCTGCGTATGATAACTTAATACCAATGTTAAAAACAGATTATAAAACCCTTTTGTTTTAGTCCATAGATCCTTTCAGTAACCAAGTAAAACAGATAAGAATGGCTTGCTACAAACGCAATACGGCAATAGACGTGGGGGGTTAGTTTTTTAGGGTTAGACTCGAATTTACTTGAACACTAATTTCATTAGAGAATCCCCTATATACAATTATATAGATGGAACACTCATTTAAGTCCACAAAATCAAACCCATTTTTGATTTTAGTTAAAACACCAAACCAATAATAAAACTAAATAATAAACAGATGCAATTTCCTAAACATATTCAATTCCCTACCCCAATTTTCTGGTTACTAACCATGTAAAGCATGAGATGATAAAAGTTTTTTTTTTTTTTTTTTTTTTAAATATATATATATATATTCATTCCATTCAAATATAAAATGTTAAATATTAATGCAAATTGCACATTCTAAATTTGAATGAAGTTCATTTTGGGCCTCTGATTTTACTTTTGTTCAACTGAACACTCTAAGTTTGAAATTTATTTAATTATAATTTTTAGTCTAATTCCATTAAAAATTTACTGTTTAGTATTCAATTAAGTAATGAAATATTTTTATTAATTTTATAGATTTTTTCCATTTGAGAAAAATAATATTTTATTGGAAAATTTTAACTAATTAAATTAGAATGAAGGCTAAATTAAATAAATTTTAAACTTAGATAATTCAATTGAATGAAAGTAAAGTTAAATGATTGAAATGAATTTTAGTTAAACTTATATGGTATAATTTAAAATTTACTTTTAAACTTATAACTTATGAGAATCACATGAGAGAGGCAGACAAAATGAAAACGGTGAAATCAACTCAGGGTGGTATGTATTGGGTACTTTTGTAAACTTATAACTTGTTATGAAAATGTTGTAAATATAGCATTACTTTACATTGGTTGAACCCAAGTTCTAGAGATTCTCAAATTGGATTTTCCTATAACTTTTTATAGGGTAGAAAAAACATGTGAGCTTAAAAATTGGGCAAATTACAATTTACCCACCTATAGTTTGACCAAAATTGAGTTGCCTTCTTATGGTTTGAAATTTGACATTTTACCTACCTGTGGTTAGCTTAGTTAGAGTTCTGTAACCCACTCCTGTTAAAAATAGGGCTAAATAGGTAATTTTGCTCAACTTTTATGTCTCTCTTATCCAAAAACATAAAAAATATAAAAATACAAGAGAAAATAAGATCTAAAGGTGGTTGGTAACAAATTTTATTCAATGTCTTAGCATTTCAAACATGTATTTACACTTATTGCATCAAATGCATCAATTCAAACAAATACCGTAAGAGAATCATTAGATCCAACAACCATACAAATTCCTTCATCAATTTTTAACCACAAAAATCTTGAACTCAAATTGATTTAGACCCAAGCATAATCAGAATAGAACTCACAACCTAGATTTGCAAAAACCTAGTAAAACTCAGCAACTTGCGCCAACACGAAGGCTCCCTCTTGCATCTTCATGGGTCCCATACTCCCATCGAGTCTGCCAATAAAGAAACCCATTGAGTCTGCCAGTAAAGAAACCCTTCGTGGGTCCCATCGAGTCTCCCATCTTCGTGTCATTAAATTTATGGTTTGGCAATGTAGAGCTTGTTTGGTTGTGTTGTTTAAACAACAATTTTTATTATTTAAACAATACAACATGTATTCCCACAACACTTTTTCTCCCACATGTATTTCCATATTACTTAAATAATGTTACTAGTACAACATTACCAAACGGGCTCGTAATTTCTTTGAATTTAATGCAATTTTTTTTTTTGTTTGTTTTTTTGTTGTTGTTGTTGTTGTTATTGTAGCCAGGGGATGCGTATTACGTTCGGTGACAAACCTTTGATAGTTGACGACTTGTTTGATAAAGTAGAGGTCAACTTGATTAACTCTTTTCAATCTCAATTTCCAACTGAAATTATCATTTATGTGATTGTCTATTGGCCTATGAGGTTTAACAAATTGTTATATGATGACAGTTAGGGTGTGTTTGGTAGGTTAGATTTTAGGGAGGATGGAAAAAAAAGGAGAGAAATTTTTTTGGAAAGTGTTTGGTTGGGATGGAGAGAGAGGAAAATGAAGGTGGGACTCGGGTGTTTTTTCCCTGTACTCACCAAAAAGTTTTCTCTCCAAAATGGAGAGAAAACTGGGTGGGGGGAGTTTGATGGAAAATGACGAAAATGCCCATGTGCACTTGCATATGGCGGGCTTGTCCAGTACGTTGCTTTTTTTTTCTTCTTTTTTTTGGTCTGGACATTGCCTCTTATTTTTTTTTCCTGGGCAGGCTTTGTCTAGTACATTGCTCTTTTTCTTCCCCCCCCCCCCTTTTTTTCTTTTGCTTTCTTTTGAGTTTCTTTGTTTGTTAGACATGATTTTTATTTTTAATAAATTTGGGTGATTGCTTTTTAAAAAAAAAAAAAAATTGGGCATCATTTTTAAAAAAGAGTATATGAGTAAATTTATACAAACACATTTTTTCCATCCCTTCACTTTTCCACTCCCAACGAAACAAAAAGTAGGGAAATTAAAATCTTTTCTATCCTCTTACTTTTCCACGCTCTTACCATTTTCTATCCTCCCACTTTTCCTCCCCTCCAACCAAACAAACCCTTAAAGTTAAAGTGGTATGGTTCGAAATCAGTTGTTAAGTATCATCGTTGTAGTCTTAGGTGGCATTCAACCTATGCAGATGTAGAGGTAATTCTCTTTTGAACATTTATTCTTGTTTGTGAATCTTTTCATGTATCCTCTCATTGTGTGTGTCTTTTCTATCAATTGACAAACTGAATTGTTAGAGATATCAAGGCTCGAGCCTGTTTGTAGGTAGTTACTTATAATGTAAATGCTAAGACATTGAATAAAATTTGTTACCAACCACCTTTTGATCTTATTTTCTCTTGTATTTTTATGTTTTATATATATATATATATTTTAATGTTTTTGGAAGAGAGAGACATAAGAGTGGAGCACATTTACATATTAAGCCCTGTTTTTAACAAAGATGGGTTATGAAATTCTAATAGAACTCTAACTGAGTTAACCTTAGGTAGGCAAAGTGTCAAATTTTAAACTATATGTATGTAACTTAAATTTCAGTGTTTCTGCCAAACCACAGGTGGATAAGTTGTAATTTGCCTTTAAAAATAATTATATTTGCTAGTCCTCATTGCATGTGGCATGGCCACTAGATTAGTTCCTTTATTGAGTTGTGATGCAAAGCCTTCTCGAAAGTCTTTTACTTTCCTTTTTAAGAGAGTTCATAAATGCATCTTGCTTACTCTAGGCAATGAATTATATTTATGGATAGGGACTTGGTTTAGGTCCAGTGCCTTTAGTGCACTGGACCCGGTTAGATGGTGACACATGTCCAAAAGTGAACACATGACATCATCTTAACGTGTGTCTAGTACTATTAGATACTGAACCTAAGCCTGACCCTATGGATAATGTTTGTGCATTTGTTTCTCTTCTTCCAAGAAAAACTAAGAAAACTATATATGTGTTTTGCCTGTGATGTCTATTAATTGTTGAATATAAAGCCAGAGCAAGTGATAACCAAGTTTACAAAATCACCATAAGAATAAATTACGAAATAATTGATTATTGATATAACAAATACGAAACAGTAATTAAAAAATAGAAAAAAAAAAAAAAAACAGAAAAATACTATTAGCATAATGTAGGCAAATCATTGCCTAAGATCCAAGCGGCAGAATATTTAGGTAGGCATCTCATTCTCTAAGGGAGAAGAAGGAATGGGAGTTGGCCAACAATGAAGAACGAAGTTGAAGACGTTGAACGGATAAGGCCTCTGAATATTCTCCTCAAGTTGAGTGATGCAACAACCATAGGTTAAAGTGGAAGTGGAAGCATCAAATACACAATATCCTGTCATACGGATGATAGCCTAGCACTGACTCTATATACATATGTTTTATGCATTCTGTGAGCGAAGAATTTTCCGAAACCATTTGGTTGAAATACAGCTTGTGCTCTAAAGAGTAAAGACCATTTGCCTTCGGTATCATAGTCCTAGAGCTCCCAAACAAGTAACTCAGTATCATCATCATCCTAAGGATAACCTTCAAGTTGGCATATTCTCAAGGCACCGTTACAAACACCAAGGCGCTGAATATTTCACGGTCCTGTGCCAATTCTACAGGTTTGTCAAAGACTTGACAACATTTACAGGTGTACGGATCAAACCCAACAATGTGTCCATTCAAACTCCACCAGAAAGGCAAACAATGATAGGGAACACCGTGTAGACAGGGATGGAGTCAGAACTTTGAGTTAGGAGGGCGATTTTACTGTTGGTTGTGTGTGCTGTGCTTTCAACTTCTGATTTTGCAGTACTTAGCTACTAAGGTTTTTTTTTTTTTTTTTTTTTGTAGGTAATAACAAAATTATTTTGTTTAGAATTTTTTAGAGGGCAGAGCTATTTATTATGGATAAAATTAGTTAAGTGAGCTTAATTTTTTTTTTTAGTCTTACTGGTAATTTTTGTTGTTGAGTTTTTTTTTTTTTTTTTGGGCTTGTATATATATTTTATTTTAGATTTTAGATCTATAAATTTTTTTTAGGGTCACTAATTAAAATGAGGAAAATGTTAGAGTTACAAGTTTATAAATTACTGATGTAATAAGTAGTTATTGGTAAGTAAAAAAATGATGTAATTTTATAGAACAAAATTGTGAGTATAGCATTACTCTTAAAAGAATTAATAATAGTGTTAAAGGGAAACAAAATGTAATTTTATAAAACAAAATTATTAAAATTAGTACATATATATATAATAATATTAAAAAAAAAAACATTTAGGGGGGGGGGGGGGGGGGGCATTGCCCCCCTAGTCCAAGGGTGGTTCCGTCCCTGAGCGTAGGCATAGTCAGCCAAGTGAAACCCTTGCGGACACGACACTACTGACTCACTCCATTTGCCTGTGTCGAAAAAGAATATATCTACTTTGAATTATTCACCCTCAAATCTAGGAATGCGCATCACCTTATAACTGAATTGCTGATGTTGCTTATCATGATCATGCGCAATATTGTCGTAACAGCTGATGATGAATCCAATCCGAGCACTTCCACTATAACGTAGGGTAGGAAGTGTCACTGATTGCCTTGTAATTGGATTTAATATATAGTACAAAGTCATAGAACCAGACCCCATATCATCACCTACCACATTTTCGCAGCATAAAAGCAAGTCATGACACGAAGCTTGAACAATGTGAAGCGGAACAAAGCTGTCAAGCGAAACAAAGCTGTTATTACTGTCATATTGATTTATTAAAGAGGCTAGAGATTTGAATTCTGGTTCCTCCGATGTCACGAGGACCTTCCTCATACCATAAATGTAGTGGCTGATGAGCAAGGTAGAGGGTCGTTGCAATATTGAAGAAGCGTGGAGCCTGTTAACGAAGTAAGCGAAGGAAGAAGCAGAGATTAGAGAGCACCATCGGTGTGAGACGCACTTGCATTGAAATATAGATTTCAGAGGCAGCCGGGTCAGGATTTCATTCAACAAACAGTCGGGAAGATCATCTATTGACGGATGGGGAAAAAGAGAGCAAGAGCATCGCACAACATCCATGACTAATCACTCAGAAATAGAACAGTAAAGCAAGAGCAACAGTGTTTGCATATATACTCATAATCAATATTCAATATCTATATATAATATATATCTAAAAATTGAAGCGTAGCATTTATTATTGCTACGCTTCTGTTGAGTCACATTAGCGACCACATCTACTTATTTCCCATTTTTCTCCACTACTTTCGATTATAACTTCCTCTTTACCTCTTCAATTCTCCACTACTCTCATGAAAAATGTTATTACTCTTTCTCTCTCTCTCTGTCTCATGTTTTTATTTTTGTGTGAATTTTTTATTTTTTGTATCTCTACTTTAGATTGATAAATTTATGTGTTATTTAGAATTTTACTTTGGGTTGCAATTTGGTTTGGTGCAATATAACTGTAACCTACAATTTTGTCTATCTAAAATATTATTAACAAAGCCTAAAATTAATATGATAAAATTACTAAAAAAAAAAGAATTTAAATATAAAAAAAAATACATAAAAGCAAATAAGATAGAACATAGAATTTAAAAAGAAAAGAAAAGACGTGTAGAGTATGGGTATACTATACATTTTTTTTTAAAAAAATTTTAAATTTGCAACAAAAACAGGGAAACATTTACCATAAAATTTATTGCTATTAATACTATAATCTTCTTTGTATTATGACCTTTAACTTTTGCCCAGTGATATTTTATCCTTAGAACATCCTAATAAAATTAATTATTTTAGACTAATGTTAAGGTTATTACAAATTTCACTACATAGGTATTGATGTAACAATAATCAGATTTTTTTTTTCAAACACTCATTTAGTATCGTGTTACAATCGCACAAATCTCATTCATTGGAACATCAACTTGTAAATTTTTAGTAGTAAATTAGCGATAGTTTTAGCGTTTTTTTAAGTGACTAACAATATAATTACGGCATTAGGAACCATAAGGCACGTACTTACAGCACAGCAAGTTTCGATTTTTGAAGCATACAACAACATTGCAAATTTGGGATTTTGTTTGGCAGCATTAGTTTTTAATTTTGGGTTTAAGATTTTAATTTTTTTATTAGAATGTTTAAATAAATAGATATTCTTTAGCAATACGTTTCAGTGTTTCACTATAATTTTTTTTTTTAGAATGCACTATAAACTTTTCAGTTTGTGTTTTATAGCAATACGTTTTAGTTAGTGATTTACTTTATTTATTTATTTTTTTATAACAGTGTTTTACTTTATTGTTATAACTTATAAGATATGAGATATGTTCAAATATTTCTCAAAAAAAGAAAAAGAAAAAGAAGAAGATATGTTCAAATATATGTGATAAGGCTTGACGATAGGGATGGCAATGGGGCGGGACGGGGCCGAAGGATGGGGTCTTCATCCCCGCCCCGCATGGTTTTATCTTGCCCCATCCCCGTCCCGCCCCGCATGACGGGGAATACTTTCTCACCCCATCCCAGCCCCTTGGGGCCCCACGAAGCCCCGTCCCACCCCGTAAAACTCTACTTTTTGTTAATTTGCCCTACAACTAGTACAATTTTTTTAATGAAACTTATTTCATTAATAAAAATATATTTGAAATTACAACTAAATTTATCCCATCAAATCGAATCAATTTTTAGAAAAAATTGAATAATATATCCAAGTGTTTAACAAGACAATCATTAAAAAAAAAAAAAAAACTCATAGTATAACACAACAAAATAAAGGTAGAGAATCATATTGGGTAGAATAAAATATGCTAATATTAATATGTTTATTTAAATAGTAGGGTTTTGGGTATAAAAATTTTACAATTATAACATTTAGTAACGCGGGACGGGGCGGGGAGGGGGAGGGGCGGGGCGGGGTGGGTCTAAAAAGCCTAAACCCATCCCTGCCCCGCCTCGTGGTGCGGGGCTAAAATCTTGCCCCATCCCTGCCCCACCGCCTTTGCGGGGCGGGGAAAACCCATGCGGGGCGAAGCGGGGAGGGGCGGGGAAAAATTGCCATCCCTACTTGACGATAGATTGGTTTTATATTTTTGTTATCTTATTTGAGCATTCGAATGTTACGGTTTGTTCGTGTGTGTGTTTGTTTCTCAAAAAAAAAAAAAAAAATGTTACGGTTTGTTTCTCAAAAGAGGAAGATGCAAGCAAGTAGAATGATAATTAGATGGTATCAGAACACTATCCTCTAAGAGAGAAGGTATACGAGTAGGCCAACATGGGAGAACCAAAGTGAAAACATCATCAGCAGGGTGAGAAATGCTTCTTGTGAATTCTTCATGAAAGATCACTTCTAGTTTTTTTCTCCTCATGTTGCTTGATATGACCATTTGATATTGTTTGCAGATAAACTCTTGATACCCCCCATATTTAATTATCAAATAGATGATATCCCCATCGTTTGGATGAAAGGCTAGTGGTAGCTTTTGAGGATGTGGTCTGTCTATGTATTGTTTGAGGTGAGAATATATATCTTTCTGAAACCATCTTGTCAAAATGAACCTAATGCTCCAAGCACCATTTCCCTCCTTCATCATCATCATAGTCCTTGAGCTCCCAAAGACGTGAAATCCTTTCTGGATTCTTAAAAATATGACATACCCTCAAGCAACCGCGACACACTCCCAACATTTTTGGGTGCTCAAAGAGACGATAACGAGCATTGTTGTATGGATCAAACCCAATAAGGCGGCCATGCTTACTATCCCACCAGAAAAGCAAATTCTTATAGGAAACACCACGACAATGAAATTTACCCTGACAAAACACCACCATTGACTTCCTTCATTCACCCGTTTCTGATATAAACATATCCATCAACTTTCTTTAACTTGCTATTGAATCCACGAATTAGCACCACCGTATAACTGAGCTGGTCATGATTGTCATAACGGTATATAAACCCGCCAACCCAACCCACACCCTCATATGAATCGAATATGAGTTGCCTAGTAATTGGATTTAATATGTGGGGGAGAGTCACGCTTTGCCTAGTAATTGGATTTACTACATAGTCATTACACGAAGCTTCAACCATTACTGGAATGAGTGAGGAAATGAATATGGTTCCGGTTCAATCTTGATCTGAGAGCGAATGTAAGGATTTGAGTTCGGGTTCCTTGGGAGTCATGTAGTGTTTTTTTTTTTTGGCATATTTGCATGAGAAAGGTGAAGGGTGCATCCATGGAAGGGTGGTGGCTAACAAAGCGGTTAGCAAAATAAGAAGTATAGATTAAAGACAACCAAGCGCTTCGAGACAGACTTGCATTGAAACAACACAAATGTTAAAGGCAATCGAAGTAAGATTTCCACCCATACTGTCATGAAAATAGTTCATACTTCTTCTGTCGTGACAGAATGGACCTTTGTTTGCGAGTGATGAGGATAAAAAGGATGCAGACGGTTTCACCCTACCACATCGACCATAAGCGGCGGTGCTTTAAGCTTAAAGTAATAAAGGGTGACATTGCGCAAGGAGACGGACTCTCCATGATGGTCGGATAAAAAGTAGACGGATACAAAGTGGACGGTGGCAATGCCATGTAGCATCCACGTGGCTTAAGTAACCTCCAAGGAACCCTGAATGGATCTTGCGCTCTACAATTGACCATAGTCAAGAAACCTCTATACGGGAAGAATTCCATGAAATACGTACATTTATTAGGATTTTTCTCCATAAGGAAGTATCTTCTTGGCCAAGAAACAAATGTAGGTTCAACTCTACTATAAAAACCCCAAGCCTTCCAAAAAAAAAAAAAAAAAGGTACATATAATTCACCATAGCTTTGGCACTTTAGAGTTGTGAAAAAATTCTCTAATTTAACCTTCAGAGGGTTTTTGGCTGGTACCATGCTGGTACTCTTCTAAGGTCTTCTTGTTTTGTGTTGTGCAGGTGTTGTCTTGAGCACGTGAGGATTGTGTAACTAACTGATGATTTTTGGCATCATCAACGAGGAAGAGAACATGGTAACAAATCCGCAGGTAACTCTTTGATCCTCCTCCGTGTGTGTTTCCATGAGCATAGCATCAAATCCATGGCAATATCAGTGTAGATGAGGGTCGAGCTTTAGTTTAGCCTTTGATTATAGAATACTACTATTTTGTTTATAAGAGGGAACAGAGGATTAAGAGGTAAACCTAGGCCGCTAATCCTAATTGGGATTGGAATAATACTTCTCAAAATTGAATCGTTTCAGCCCATAAGGGGCCACTGGGATTGGTTTAGCAATATTATGCCTCATTGGATCACCCAACTAAGTGACAATAATCATGATATATCACATCTCTAAATAAAAAAAAGGTAATAATATAACAAACTTTAATCTAAGTGAAACTCTAGAGATTGGGGTTCAACACTTCAAACGATAGCTTATATCCGTGAAACGCTATTATTGATTCCTTTAAGAGTAATGCTATACTCACAATTTTGTTCTATAAAATTACACCATTTTTTTTACTTACCAATAACTACTTATTACATCAGTAATTTATAAACTTATAGCTCTAGCATTTTTCTGATTTTAATTAGTGACCATAAAAAAATTTATAGATCTAAAATCTAAAATAAAATATATATACAAGCCCAAAAAAAAAAAAAAAAAAAAGATGCTCAACAACAAAAATTACCAATAAGACTTTAAAAAAAAATTAAGCTCAGTTAACTAATTTTATCCAAAATAATTAACTTTGTCCTCTAAAAAATTTCTAAACAAAAATAATTTTGTTCTTACCCAAAAAAAAAAAAAAAAAAAAAACTCAGTAGCTAAGTGTTGCAAAATCAGAGGTTGAAAGCACAGCATACACGGCTAACAGTAAAATCGCCCCCCTAACTCACAGTTCTGACTCCAGCCCTGTCTACATGGTGTTCCCTATCATGGTTTGCTTTTCTGGTGGAGTTTGAATGGACACATTGTTGGGTTTGATCCGTACACATTGGGGTTCAACACTTCAAAAGATAGCATTACTCTTAAAAGAATCAAGTATACCATTTACTATTACAGGAAAAATAAATCCAAATAATAAAGTGTAAGGACTGAATTTGGATTTGACCCAGTATGAGATTGGGTTCAAGCCCAACAAGCCCAAACAATGAATTTATAGAGCGTGGGTGAAAGAACTAGTTCTACTCTAAAAGATGGACCATAAAAGTTGCTGAATTAAGATTGTTAGGCATAAGTAAAGTAAGAAAATCTGTCCTCGGCACAGCCAGAGAAGCTTATCTTATAATATCTTGTTGATGAACATAGTTACCAGAATCCACAATGTTATTGCCTAGATTTTATGATTTTTTCTCGATCCCCTTTTTAGGTCACCTTTTCGTGCTATATATTACAATCTTGGTGTTATCTCTACCACACATGTGTAGATTGGATTTTAGGAGCTCCTTCTTGTCCTATCCAACACCTTTCAGAACTATCAAATAGTAGTTGTAAGGTTGCTTGGTCACTATTCAGGTATCACCTCCACATTAATGCGGCCAGAGAGTTAGTTTGGAGGCATTTAATGTGGAGGTAGCAGCTTTTGAAGATATTTGTTGCCTCCCTTTACTTACTCATTGTCCAACATCCAACTCCTAGTTGTGATGTAACTTTGAAGAAGGTCTAGGATGATATGATACTCTTACTGACCTCGGATCCTCGTTCCCGAGATGGCTTTTCTCCTTAGACGTGTGTTGGACTTATCTCGTACTATCTTTATTTTTGTCTTTATACCATTCCCATTATAATCTCATTTTGCCATTCTCGGATTAGTTAATGTCCTCGGATTGGGCTATAGGCCCAATTCGTACAACCTTAATAATCCCTCCTGACCAACTGGCCCCCACATAAAGGATGATATATTTTTTGAGATAGATAAATGAAAAGTAATTTTAGAAATTGTTTAAGTTTTTGGCAAAACAAATTATTTTCCTCAAAATTTGGAGAACAAATTATATATTATACCATAACTAAAATATAATTATCTATTCCCACACATCGCGTGGGTTTGCGTCTAGTATATGTAAGGAAACCTCATGTGAGAGTGTATGAGGTCCTGCCAAGTGGCGCTTTAAGCTTGCATTTAGCATTTTTTTTTACCTCTTTCATTAAGTTTTTTTTTTTTTTTTTTTTTTTTTTTTTTTTTTTTTTTTTACTGTTACCCAAAAGTTCACATTAACTTATTTTACTGTTATCTCATTAATGCCTCATTAATTGACTAAGCTTACACCACACCTTTCTCTATTTTTCATGTCTTTTAGCATACCCACCATTTTAGTATTTAAAAAAAAAAAAATAATAATTAAGGACTAATGGTAATAACTAACTAGATAAGACCTTGAAAAGAGATAGAGAGACACAAAAAATGTTGCGGATTGTTAAATAAAACGCATTGTTTCATTGTATATTACCAAAATAAAAGACCTGAGATTGACAAAACATTTGAAAGAGAGAGAAAGAGGAATTTAAGAGGTCACCACCTCTGTTATACAGGCCTCCCACTATCATCAAGATGCCGAAACCCTTACGGGTATTTTTTTTTATAAAAAAATTAGGGGCTTAAATATGATTTAGGTTTGGGTAGTTTGGTTGGATAGTTTTTGCTTTGGGTATATAAGTAGAGAGAATATTTGGTGCACAATGTAAAACCATATTCTACCATGATTTAATTTTAAATCATCTATAAGATACATGCATACACACTTGCCCACATCATGTTTTAATGTCACACTATCGATGAATAAAAGACGGTGAGAGATTGGGCATACTTTCATTTCATGGTATGAAATATGTGAACACAACACAAATTAGTTGATTTTCATGGTCCCGTTATTCTTTTACTTTTATTTTTGGTTTCATGATTTAAAAAAAAAAAATAATCTTACCTTAAGAAGGCTACAGATATGTAGTGAAACTACTAAACTAATTTTTAATATCTCAAAATTTATATGTTTCTTTTCTCTAATTTAGTTTACTTTTTCTTTATAATATATGTACAACATTATCCAAAACCGTCTTACATAAAATATCAAAATATTATCCGTGTGTCGCACGATCAACTTACTAGTTAAAGATAATTATAGACCCATTCAAAATTGTGTTTTTCCAAGAATATAACAATATCTCTAATCCATAGAATTCTAATCCCAATCTGAATTGAGTTCTTTCTAGAATATAACACTATCCCAATTGGGTTTAGGCTGGGTGGTCTAGTCCATCCGTGTTTCTTAGATTTTGGGTTGGGCTTTATAATTATTAAACAACTAGTCCGAAATCTGTGCAATGCATGGAAACCTACCTATTTAGTAATAGACTAAGATAGTATTATAAAATTTAGAATTGATTATGAAACTATAAATTTGCATGAATTGCACATTTCTTTTGAGTTACGATTTGATAAATAAGTCATATTTTGATCGTGTAATGGCTTGCAAAAAATCTGGCAAATAATTTTAGATATTGCAAAAAAATAACTCAAAATTTAGATGTTAAAACTTTTGGAAGGCCAAAAAATATTAAAGAATCAGAAGATTCTCTGGCACTACCTAAAAATTATTGAAACAAAACAAAATATATATGACTACTAGATAGAGAAATATAAGAAAAAGATGGGTTATCTTTAAGAGAATAATCCATTTTTATAACTGTTGAAATTTGCCAAACAATTTAAGATATTGCAAAAAAATGAACCCAAGAATATAGATGTTCAAACTTCCAAAAGGCAATAAAATTAAGGCAAAACTACACTATTAGTCCTTGAAGTTTACCCTGTGTGCGCAGTTGGTCTCTCAAGTTTCAAGTAAGTGCAATTGGTCCATCAAGTTTTTAAAATGAGCAATATAAGTCCTTCGGTTAACTTTCGTTAGTGGTGTTGCTTACGTAGTTAACGGAATAATGACCTTGCATTCTTAAATGATGTGGCTTTTTTTTAATTAAAAAAATTAAATTTACAAATAAGAAAGAAGCTAGACCCATTCCAATTCAAATCTTTATCCTAACCGCTACAAAAAATCTTCATTTACGGTGAAAGATCTAAATTGATGATTTTCAATGGAAGCACAAATTCATAAATTTATTTGCATTGTTTTGACTTGTAAGTTAACGCTTGTATTATGAATTTTTTTTTTTTTGGCTGGGTTTGGACCCAAGAACCACTGCCACAGCTTACTTATTTATGGATGCAATGTGCATTGGAGAAAAAATCATTAATGATGAATACTGCTTTATACTAAAGATAGAGACGGGCAACAATTCGCGAGGCTCAAAGAGGTCCAAACTATGAGATCATCCACCACACAATATGGGCTTTTTGATTCAATTCGAAGTCTCAAGGCTGCTTAGGATGAAAACTCAAACTGAAAAGGACGTGTTTTGGGAAACCAGCATTGAATCAATCATGGAGGTGGGTCAGTGGCTGTGCGAGAGAATGAGGGAGGTGGGTCAGTGGTTGTCAGTTGGAGAAGGATGTGTGAAGCAGAAGGCCACTGTCTCCAGCGGAGGGTGGCGGCGTCGCCAGTGGCTAGGCCTTGGATCTGTTCATTGTCTCTTCCCTCTCTTTTGGTTTGTAAATCAGATTGCAAATGGAGATTTTTTTGCACCGGTTAGGATAAATATTTGAATTGGAATGGGTCTAGTTTCTTTCTAATGTGTAAATTTAATTTTGGAAATTTTTAATAAAAAAAAACGCCACATCATTTAAAAAATGCAAGGTCATTATTCCGTTAGACACGTAAGTAACACCACTAACAGAAGTTAGCCAAAGGATTTATATTGCTCATTTTGAAAACTTGAAGGACCAATTGCACTTACTTGAAACTTGAGGCACCAATTGCGCACATAGGATAAACTTCAGGGACTAATAATGTAGTTTCGCCTAAAATTAAAATCAAAAGATTCTGGGCCTACACATTATAAAAACAAAACAAAAAAATATATGACTACATTGTTCATGACTCTAGTCATTGTTGCAAGACAGTTTCAATAAGGATGTAAAACTTTCTATAACTTTTTTTTACCCAATACTTCCTAAGTGATGAAAAAGTTGGTTCAGACATTTTGGAACACTTTGAAGGAGTAGATAATATAGACTTCCAATGTAATCTTCAATTAATAAACAGAAGCATGACACCATAAGAGAAAACATAAGATAACATTTTGAACATATAGTGTATAGACCTTACCACAGCTGTGAAAAAACATCCACATAAAAAGAATTGAAGACTTGTACAACAAATGCAATAAGCTGCTTCTGATGTGAGATAGTCTAACATACGTCTCTATAATTTAAAGCTTAAGGTCATATAATCTAAAATAACATTGAATATAGCATCTTTAAACCACACAAAAGTTAGCAAACTTATTGCAGTACTCATAGTTATACTATATAATGTAAAACACTACTCCATCACTTCTCCATAATGTAAAGCTGAAGGTCATAAAATCTAAAATAACATAGAATATAGCATCTTTGAACCACACAAAAAAGTTAGCAAACTTACTGCAGTACTTGTAGTTATACTATATAATGTAAAGTACTACTCCATCACCAACAAAAGTTATGTAAAATCTCATTGGGCCTGGAAGAACAATCAGCCGCAAGATCACCTCCAACAGACTTAGTTGAGAAGGGTTACGGAAAAACAAAAGCAAAAAAAAAAAAAAAAAAAAAATTCACATAAAAGAGAAAGAGCAAGAACAAGCGTACCAAAGAGTTTTTTCTTTCAACGGATAGAGGAGGCTACTTTAGGGTTTGGAGAAAGCAAAGAAGTGTACATGAAATAAAATCGGGTGGTTTTCAAAGATTTGGTGTGGCTTTTAGTTAAAAATTAAAATGATGTATAAAATTGTGGAGCTTCTAAAGTTTATGTGGCACGATATAAAGCAATATGAAAAGGTTAACAAAAAGTCAATAGACTTCAGTTTTATGAATCAAAATCATCTGTCCCACACTCTCTATTCCACCCCATGCTCCACAAATCAAAATGAGCCACATGTCTCTTAATTCCTAAAGCTATTTTATTTGACTTACCTAAAATAAATAAGAAAGATAAAACCTAGCAGATATTCATCCATAACCCTCCCACCACTAACCTCTGCCTAACGCCATTGACATAAATTCGCTAGTGCCGTTGACTCCATTTATAGCCACCGTACCACCACCAAGTCCAGGAAGAATTGCAGTCAATTTGAATACTCACCACCACCGTCATTGTTGACTTTGTTTGGTTCCCTTATTCTTATAATGATGAAGTGATGATTATATTCTTCCCCGCCGGTTCAACTCCAAAATTTCAAAATTTTGAATCATGATTAAGAAGGTTTCCAACTAATATATATTTTAAGGAGAATAAACATAGTTAGAAATTTCAAACATTCCAATCAAAATTAAGAAGAATAAGGGCCTGGTACCACCACCACTAGCATGTTCTATTTATCCAATCAAAGTCTTCTAAGTGTTGTGTTCAGGTTGTGCTACTTGGGCATTTACTGCAAGAAGACGAGAAGTAGGTGAAGGTAGGGACAATGGTCTGGGAGCGAATAAGGGAGAAGGCAAAGTCAACAATGATGGTGGTGGTTATGGGCATTCAAATTGAATTTAGATCTATTTGGAGTCTTTGGACCTTGTGGCTATGACTAGAGTTGACGGCGCTGGTGCACTCATGTCAATGACCTTGGGCAGAGGATGGTGGTGGGAAGGTTGGGACGAATATGTGCTGGGTTTTTTCTTTCTAATTTATTTTAGGTAAGTTGAATAAAATAGCTTGAAATTAGGAATTAAGAGACATGTGGCTTATTTTGATAAGTAAGTCTAGTGCCACAACGATTTCCACTATTTTTGACACAACCTGCTTACGTGACAAGTTATAAGTGGTGAAAATAAAATGGTGGGTCCATGTGGGTCCATGATTCCACCACTTACGGGTTGTCATTTGGCAAAGTTGTGAAATTAATTGTAGTACCAAACTTACTCTATTTTGATTTGTGGATATATATATATATATATTAAATTCAACATTTTTAAGCTTTTATTTAACTTTTTGGGATAAATGGTGGTTTGCTATTATGGTATTAAGGTTTCGTTTGGGAGGAGGGAATGGAAAGGAATGAAAAAAATTATTTTAGAATATTCTTCTCTTCTCTTGTTTGGGAGTTTTAATGGAGGGAATGGAAAGCCCATTCCTTTGTTTGGGAGTTTAAGTAGGAGGGAATGGAATGGGTAGGAGGGAACACTCATTCCTCTCTATTCCCTTAAAACCTCAAATTTTCATTCCCCCCGAAATTGGGAGGGAATGAAATTAAACTTAATGATTTTTTTACTAAAACTCTCAAAATACCCCTATATATTCAACTCTTTATTTTAAAATAGGGGTCTAAAAGTAATATTTTCATAAAATGATTCCATTCCATTCCCTTTATGTTGCTCCCAAACAAGATTACTTACATTCCATTCATTTTCATTCCTTTCCATTCCCTTATTATTATTCCATTCCCTTCCCTTCCCTTTTGAACTCCCAAACGGAGCCTAAGTTTTTGGGGGATGGTTGGGTTCAATGTAGCTGTGCACTGGACATATTGAAATGTTGACACTTCACAATTATTTGACATGTGTCCATATTTCAATGGACCTAAGCTGGTTCCTATTATCGTCTCTCTCTCTCTCTCTCTCTCTCGTTTGCACACACACACACACACACACACACACACATATATATTGTTTGGGGAAGAAGAAAAAACAATGAAAGAAAATCTTTTGGACTTGAGATGTATACGACATTTTGTGAAGTTATCATCTTTTAATCACATTTCAACTTGTTTGTTTATTTGGATTAAAAATGAAATTAATTCTATATTTGTTTCTATATAAAACATTTTATGAAAAATATTTATTGTAACTTCTGTTATTTAGTATAGCTAAAGATGAAGTCATGATTTTAGTTGTTTTTTTGCATGTGTGTAATAAACACTGCTCATACTATAATATAGTTCATTGTAATTAATAATTGAGCATACAGTAAAAACATAGTGACTATAGTTTTATCTTGTGGAAGTATTCTCTCTCGTTTTCTCATGCTTTTGATTCTCTACGATTCTTCTTTAATTTCAACAATTCTCTCAATTGCATTGCCTTTGCTATTTGTTTAGGTAATATATTAATAATATTACTTGTCTTAGAATTTGATTTGGCAACGTTTAGTGAGTTTAAACGGTAGTAACAAATGCATTGATTTGGCACATGAGTGAAGTTTATAGAGTAAATTGGCTAAAATAAAAGTTTAGGGGTTTACTAGCCACAACCTCGAAGTTTAGGAGGCCTCTTGACAATTTTCCATAAAAATGTATTATGAATATCTGCTTATGATAACTCAATACCAATGTTAAAAATAGAGAATAAAGCTTTTTTGGGAAAAATTGGCAAATAGCACTAATGTCCAAAATATTCAACAAAGTAGCACTATTCGTGAATTTTGTAGCAGAGTACCACCCTTTTGGAATTCAATTTTATGAAAATCGAGTTCCACATAAAACTCGATTTTACATATATCGAGTTCCATGAGGATTTGGCCACGGTGACACAAGGTGATGTGTCATTTGTCCATAAAAATTCTTGCAAATTGAGTTCCTTGCAAATTTTTTGTAAAATTAAAGTAGAGCTCGGTATAACTAAACTCGAGTTCTTTGCAAATTTTTTAAAGTTGAACTTGATATTCAAAAACTCGAGTTCTTTACAAATTTAAAAGAAAAATAAAGTGGAATTCAAAATTTCTAACATCGAGTTCCATAGCAACTTAAACCTTGAAAACAATATGTTCTCATGTTTTATGAGTATCCTTCTCATTCAATCACTCTCCCTCTCCTTCACTCCTGTCCCTCGCTGATCTCCTTCACTTTCCTCACCATTGAAATCAAATCCATCTCTCTTTTCCTCTTCTCTCACTAGAAACCCAAGTCCTCCCCTCCACCCTCACTCAGTCCATAGCTCTTTTTCCAACAGAAAAATCCCAAATTTGATCCATTTGATCACCTCTCACATCTATTTTCTCGTCTCTCCATTTTGAGTAAATTGAATTTGATTTTTCAAACGTATGATTCTTAAACTAATTACTGTATTTTCTTTGCTAGTGGGTTTGTTTACCAAGTAGGTTGACTTTTTAAAACTTTTTAACATTGATGCTAATATGAAGCTGTAGCATACTAAATAAAAGAAATCATTGACATTGTATCGTTGTATTGTGGTTGAAAAATAATTTTTCATTTAATTTGGATGTATATTGTTAAAATTTGGATGTATATGGTTGAAAAATAATTTTTCATGTATTTTCTTTGCTTAATTTTATGTGTATTCGGTTGACTCCAAGGCTGCAGTTGTCCATGTTGCGCCTCAGCTTGGTAAGTGAGACACGGTGCTAATATGGACGTATATAAAGCATACGAATAATTATAATTTGCTGAAAATTTCGACCATCTGTGGTATTTGACCATTTTTGTGTCTCAACAATTCATATATAGATTTCTTATGCAATTCAAATTTCAAGGATAAATGTAAAACTAATGTCAAGCATGATAATCGTAACTTTGAAGATAAAGGAAATTTGGTGGTCATGGTGATGAAATTTGAATACAATTGCAAAATAATAACACATTGAATGTCCACAAGGTGGATGTTATGTCCACCAATATCTTCTTGAATTCTTTCTAAGAAAGATGGAGATGCATAAACAATTTTTTATGGTGATGATTTGATAATTAATTTTCCACGAGAACAGATACTACATGGATAGTCATTTGTTGAAAGATTTTTTTGATTCTTTAAGGAGTGTCCATGAGAGTTGTCAATGATTTGACATATCATTGTTGGTCCTAGATGTCCAAGACGATTATGCCAAAGCATAAAAATCTTTGCGTTAGAGCATTTTTGGTGCAATACAACATTTGCTTCAATTGTTCTCATCGTAGTATAATATAACTCAAAAGAGAAAATATGCAGTTTCTCTAATACGAGCTTCTGGCTTGAAACTATTGAAGTAATATAAAGATATTCTTCACTGCCTTCATTATCAGTTTCAATATAATAACCATTATTATGTATATCTTTAAAGCTAAGTAAATTTCTTCTAGATTTAGAAGAACACAAAGCATCATCAATACAAAATTTTGTGCACTTAGGCAACATGAAATTTGCTCATCCAGAGCCTTCAATTATGTTTGATGAACTAGATATGGTATTGACCTTAACTTTGATTAATGTTAATTTTTGAAAATATTTCTTATCTTTAAGGATTATATGCGTAAATTTTCTCTAGTCATCTTGAAATTAAATCCATTAGTAAGATCCACGTCTCTTTCAAATATGCAAAAATATACACTGAATTATAATCTTTGAAAGAAAATAAACATATAATGAAGCAAATTTAAATCTATTATAGATAATAATCAGAATACAAAGTAGAATAATGGCATTGCACAATTAACATGTAGAGATACACAAAGATCATAAGGAGAATGGAAAGAAAAAAAAAGAGAAAATCATATTGTTGATAGCAAATATATATCTTTGTCTTTTCTTTGGTTTCTAGTGTGTTTTACAATGGATGTATGCATATGTATATATAGAGGGAAGGGGGAAGGGGCTTAGCAGCTAAAAGCTTATCACTTATGGGACAAAATCCTTTAAATCTAAAGCAAAGGATCCCTTAGGATATTGCTTTTAGATTTTTGTCTCCTAGTGCAGTGAGTGGATGGCCGACAAGCCATCTGCATGAACAATGAATAGGTTTCTAGGTATGTTAGAATAATTCTTGATATTTTTTGAATCATAGGGTCTTCCTCGACTAATTAATTAATGAGATCATATGTTAAATGTAAATTGAACTTTATTAATTTAAATACAAACATAATTTACATAGGATAATGTGATGATATAATGAGAGGAAATATTTAATTTGTGTGATCATTTTGATCATCGATAAGATTCTCAACCTTGCAATTTATATTCTCAAAGAAGTCAGAAGCTTTAAGATGAGTTACATTTACTCCATTTCTTTCAAATGAAGCTCCATTCACTTTAGGGAATGGTGTGGAGTTAGTCAGGCATGACTGGTGATTTCTCAATAGAAACTCATTAATGTTTACTCAACAAATTAAATTAGTTCAGAATACTTCTTGAACTTAAATTCTCGATATTGACATTGCAGGAACATATTTGAGGCATGATATGTGTATCTTTTATCACATAATTTTAATTGTGAGTTGATTATTGCAACTTCAGGTGCAATTTCAAATTGTTGCAACTTTATGTGCACTTTCAATGATTGTAACTTCATGTACGCATCATATTGTGTTTTTAAAATGATCAAGTTCTTTTGGAACTTGTCTCAATCTATTGTTTGAAAAGCTTTATTTTATGATTCAATATGGGGTCTGTCAATTGTTTAACAATTCTTTCATATGTTATTTCTGTTTTAAAAAATAATAAATGCTTGTTTTTCTCATATTGTGTTTTTAAAATGATCAAGTTCTTTTGGAACTTGTCTCAATCTATTGTTTGAAAAGCTTTATTTTATGATTCAATATGGGGTCTGTCAATTGTTTAACAATTCTTTCATATATTATTTCTGTTTTAAAAAATAATAAATGCTTGTTTTTCCTGTCAATTCTTTCCTTATCAATCTTTTTTATTATGGAAGTATTATTGAGTGAAAAAATCTCTTTCGGGATAGGTGGTAAAATGAATCTAAAAAAATATGTCTTTTCCTAACACATTAGTTTTAATTCCTTCGTCTATTGTTAAAAAGGGGTAAAGTAAGGCCATAAAGGGATTTCCTAAAATGACTTCGGAAAAAAGGTTTTTTATTAGAACAAAAATAGTTTCAAAACATATTCCGTCATTACAAATGTGAACATTAGGTAATTTATAATTAATTATCAACTTTTCTCCATTGGCCTGAGTTAATCTTTCAGATTATTTTTTCATAATATTTTAGAGGTATTAATCCTTCTTGTATACAATTCATGTCAACTCCAGAATCTATCAAAGCAACTTCTGTCAAAGAGAATTCTTTATTAATTACTAGAGTGACTTCTGTATGCCATTTTTGAAAAATAGCTCTGTCAATTAAACTCAGAATGTTATGTTTATTATGATCAATTTCTTTATCATGTGAAATTTCTTTTTCTAAAGGGGAGCGACCATTAGGTTAAAAGCCCAATGCTCTACCAACTGAGCTATACACCCAAAAAAAGATATAGTCTCTGTCATTATTATGTCTGTTATAGGAAAGCCTGTCAAGTTAACTATTTCAGCAATATTTTGTTCATTTACATGTGTGTGAAATAATCCTCTTTAATTTCTGTGGGGCCCAAATGATTTATGGGCCGGGCCCGTCTACCTGGGAAAAATCTGAAGGCCCAAGCCGAGGAGGGCTATGGCCCAAGCCCGACAAAATAGCCTGTGGATATCGCCGAGGACGGCTCAGTCCTCGGCAGACCCAAAGTTCCCCTCCCTGAAGGAAGGGTAAAAACGGTATAGGACCGAAATCAGGACGAAAGATCTAAAATATCCAGGGAAAGCTGCTCTCACTGCCATTCTATGCTCTGAACCTGACAGAGCCGCAGTCTTTGGCTTTTACAACCACCCTCAACGACTTTGAATATGGGCTGATGGGACAAGTATCAATTTTGGAAAGGTTGACCCTATACGTGGACGACGGACAATGAACGTAGGCGAATATAAAAAGGAAAAAGAAGTAACCTAAAGGGGGGTTGGGAAAAATGGCCAGAAACCAGAGCTTCCCAGCCCACCTCCAGGAGAAAGACTCCAGAGGTGTAGGAAAACTTAAACTTGTACGGACACCGCGAAAAACCCACCTCCTATCGATCAAGGCCTAGCCCTCCAAACCCACGCTCTACAAATGATATTGTTGGGGGCCTTTTCACGTGCGAACCCGACACTGTTACGGTTCGCCAAGAATCGCGTCCTTACAATAATAAAATTCGATATTATTAATGTTAAGTTTTATTTAAAAGACCAGGTAAAACTCGATTATGAGAATACGAAATTTTACACAAAACTCAATTTTGTTACGATAATTAATTAAAATAGGGACATTTTATTAAATAATTTGAAAAAAAAAAAAGACAGATTGCTAAATTATTTTCTAAACATTTTGGCCCTGAACGTATCTCTCTCTCAGTCGAATCTTTCTTCTTTCTATTGGTCTCTTGGCTATTTGCCACTATATACCTGGTTGTCAACTTACTCTCTTCTGCATGATTTGTGCTAGTGACGGTGGAGGCCAAGCTAATGAAGTTCTCAAATAAACAAATTTCATGACTAAAAAAAATACTTTATTTTACAAATTAATTTTTATATCAATGCATTAAACAAACCACCTAAGGTTAGAACTTAGAACATAACAACTTTAAATACAATTTTTATAGCATTATTTTTCGTTCTCTCTCTCTCTTCTTTTCCCCTCTGTTTCCTTTGTTGATGTTCTTCTTCTTCTTTGTTTGCACAGTAGCTTGGTAAACTCAGCAAGCTAGCTCCGATCCCTTGAGATCTGTTAGTTTTTCTCCATCATTTCGCGAAACCGACGCTGCAAATCTCTTCTTTGGATCTCCATCTTCGGAGACACCACGCGCCGTCACAGAGATCAAGTCGGCTTGTGGTTCACGAAGCCAACGCCACGGATCTCTTCGTCGGCCTCCGATGTGTAAAACCCATGAAGCCGGCGTCCGTCTTTAGCCTCACGTGCCTCCACGCGCGTCCTGAAGTTTCCCGTCGACCCACGCGCCGTCGAAGACCGCCGCTGACTGCGTTGCTCCGATTCCGAAGAATCCATGGCTTCTTCCTGCACTTTTATCTCAAAAAAGGTTTGCTTTTGCTTCTATTTTTGAAAACACAAATGGCTAATTTCCTAACCGTTGGATCATTGTTTTTACACGTCACTCATCTTTTAAAAAAAAAAAAAAAAAAATCACTCCTCTATTTTAAAATGGGAGGAAACTGGAGGTGAACCTTTCCCCTATATATTAACTATGCGATTTTTTCAGAGTTTAATTTTGTTTTGAGATTTAGAAAAGATTTGGGTTCTTATTTGTTCTAATATTACAAATTGTTAACACTATTTTTTTTTTTTTTTTTTAATGGAGTTTTTGGGTTGTTTTCTGAATGAACTTTAAGATTTGAGAACCGTAACATGTCTATATTTTTTGCCAAAATCCTAGGGTGCCAGTAAGTAAGTTGTTCTTAACTTTTGTGATTTTTTTTTTGGTTAGTTATTAATACTCTTAAGTCTTAAGGGAATTTTTGAAAAGCCATGCCAATCTCAATGACCCACATTCTAATATCTTTGGGTTTTTATCCTATCTCATTAGGATTGCTCTTTGATGTTGTGGGTTTTCTTTTGGGGGTTGTTTTATTGTGTTTGTTTTTAATTTAATGAGGTGAAATGGAAGTATTGTTTGGCAATCATGTGAGTTGGGTTTCTTCATAAATAATATGGGTCTTTGCTATAGGATGGTCTAGTTAGGCTCTAGGGCCCTGATCTCATCTTAGAGATCTTTTCAATTTATCAAGACAGTGTGACGGTAAACTTTGCGATGCGTCTTGTTATTGATAGACTTGATCCTTGTGTTTTTAGGATCCGGGATTCGTAGTGATGGATGACTGGATTGGATAATTTTTTGGTGTCCGGTTGAGGTTACATTGGTTGGCCTTTTGAGGTAAGTGGCTTCTTTAACATTGAGAAAGGGGGGGGGGGGGGGGGTGGCAAGTTTAGTGTAAAGCTCATAGAATTTTATTGTGTTCATTAACATCGTAATCTAATATTTGTTTGAAGATTTCTAGATATTAGGATATCAACACTAGAGGTTGTGAACAAATTAGTTTATTATTTTAATTTTTTTTCTTTTATAGAAATCAAACGTTGTAGTTGAATATTCCATGATCTACTAAACAAATAAAAGTCATTTTAATTATGGTTATTTTATGTTCCAACTTACTACTTACAACAACATAACAATTCAAATAATTTCTTGACTTATCCTATATAAAAATTAATTTTTCTTTCCATTAATTTTTATTGAGTTTTCATTCCATTATTTATTTCTTTTAAATTTAAGATACTTCATTATTTCTCCATCTTACAAATCTATTGTACCAAAAATTGGTCCCAAAAACTTCAGGTTAATAATTCATTACAAAACAGAAGTGTTACTCACCAGCTGGTAGGCAGGATCAGTAAACATACAATACCAATTTCAATTTTGGTATGTTCCCACTTTCCAATTACCCCCACTATGCAATATTCCATCCTTTGTAAGATCATTTACATCAGCTTGGGTAAAATTTTCTGTTTATTTTATTATAAGAACATACTTTTTCTATTTTACATACTTTTTAAAGCACCTCACATCAAATTATCTACCTTACACTACATTTTATTAAATATAATTTTTCTTGATTTTTAAAATTGTTTATCTTTCATTATATACAACAACCATTATTCACTTTTTTTATTTATCATTGGGATACATAAAAAAAAAAAAAAGAATAAAAAACTAAATGCAAAATGAATAGTATTAGTGTAAAATTTACATGGTTACGGTAGTAAATTTATAAATTTATATAATTATACACTGACTGATGTGAATTATTTTAAAGCAAAATTGTGTAAATTTTATACATTTTTCTATTATACACCCCTTGATAGAGTCCTCTAACCATAACAGATAACCACATGTTTACCTGACCTTTATCTGGTAGCACTACTGTACCAATATTTATCTTTGTCACAATTAACATTAGTATCATTTAGCCAAGAAGCATTTTTATCATAGATTCACAATTCAAGAGAGGGGCGAGAGATTAGGGAGTGCCAAGATCTGGCTTTCATAAATTTAGAAGAGAGAGAGAGAGAGGGGCCTCACTCAACACATTGCAAAGAGAGAGAGAGAGAGAGGGGATTGAGGAGAAATATTCTGAATTGAGAAGGGAGATCTATGAACATGTCAATTTGACTTGTGTGTGGGTGAATAGGAGATCTATGTAATAAGCATGTATTTTTACACAACTTTGCATGGTCTAATGTGGATTAATTTTGGGCGTGCATGATTGGCTAAAATATGGTATTTTTATTATTATTAAACAAGCACTAATGCAAGTGCTCTTTATGATGAAATCAATGTAAAATTGTTGGAGAGGGGGCCAAAACTTTTGGAAAAGGGAGCCAAATATAAAATTGTAGAGAATATATTTACTTATTTTTTGTTAGATATATATTAGTCCATTAACATAGGTCCAAGTCTAATTTTATTTTGTGTGCAAACCAAGTCTCCTACTTGTATTAGAAGTATATTAGTTTAGAGTTAAGTTTGTTATATATTTCCATGTTATGGTTCATTGTAACACAGGTTTTGTTTTACACTCTTATATAATAAAAATGTAGCCCTTATGGGTTTCTTCCTATTTTATACTTGTGTTCTTGTGTTTTTATTTTATACTTTCCTTTTCCATATCTATTCAAGCATGTTCAACATGTAATATATCATAATTAATATTTAAAAATTCTTAAGGCCAGGTTGGCACCTTTTGCTTATGTAATAAAATTTTGGATAGAGTTTCATTACTACTCTCACTAAAACAATTGACATAAGTACATATCTTAAAAATCTAAATTGTTGGATTGCATGATCTTTTATGTTCTTAACATCAATGTCAAATTTCGTTCCAATAAGATTTTTTTTACTATTTAATTCATAAACTTATTTTTTATGCATAATTTTAGACTACAAAAATTTAAAATTTAAACATTTGTTCGATGACAACCACATTTGAAAATTGTCCTGGATATCAAAGAGAAGCCCAAAAAAAAAAGAAAAATCAGCCATACTATTTATTATACAAGTTTCCTGTCTAACTTTTTATGTTATTTTATACTCTACGGATCATGGTAGTCCAAAAGAGAGTACGTCCTTCTTAATGACTGAAGTGCATCATTAGGCGGATAAAAGAAAACTAAAGTAGTTACGCACTGCTTGTATCCTTTCTTCAGCTACTTTACACACTGCATGCTTGAAATAAAAAATTCACATCAAATCATTTTTACTCATAATTTTTACTAACAGTTATAATTGAGTGTACTTTTTTTTTTTTTTTTAAATAATAAATTGATGTTCGAAGATTTACCAGGAGAGATTCAATGGCTTCCTCAAGAACCTCATCATCATCGCCATCTTCCTCATTTACACCTCAATGGACATATGATGTATTCATTAGTTTTAGAGGCCGGGACACCCGCAATGGTTTTACTGACCATTTATATACTGCTTTGAAACATAAAGGAATTTTCACTTTTAGAGATGATGAAAAAATTGAGAGAGGAAAATTAATTTCACCAGAAATATCGAAAGCAATTGAAGAATCGAGGTTTGCAATTGTCATTCTCTCAAAAAATTATGCATCTTCTACTTGGTGCCTAAATGAACTTGCAAAAATCATTAAATGTATAAAAGAGACGGGAATAACAGTTCTACCTGTTTTTTATTATGTGGATCCATCTGAGGTACGAAAACAAACAGGAACTTTTGCACAAGCTTTTGTCAAATACAAAAAAGATTTAAAGGAGCCTATAGAGAAGGTACAAACATGGAAAGATGCTCTAAGAGAAGTGGCCAATCTTTCGGGGTGGCATTTGCAAGATAGGTACTTTAATTTGATATACTATCTTTTTAAAATGTTTCAAAAAATTCTTCCTATATATGGCATGAACTATAACGGGAACAATAAAATAGAATTTTGACTGAATATATATATATATATATATATATATATATATATATATAACCAAAATATGATTTGATGGTTTCCTCTTTTGACTACCAAAAAAGTTATAAATAAAAATTTAAAAGTAAAATTACAAAATTTGAAGTATAGAATATGATGAGTTTAAATTTGTCAAAAGAAAAAAATATAGATTTTTTTTTAGAGAATTGATATAGGAAAATCTTAAATGTTGAACAGTGAGAAGAATAAAAAAGTTATATCCATAACATTTTCACAATACTGTACAATAAATCATCAGTAGTTTGTTGTTATTGGTTATAATTTAAATCTATCAATAAAATGATTTTTTTGCCTTACCAGTAACAACTCGTAACAACTTAGCACTTAGAATTTGTTGTAAAAGTATTGTAAAAATGTTGTGAACATAATATTTCTAAAAAAACAGAAGAGAAGGTGATTAACATATGGATATCTTTTAAAATTAAATTATCCTTAGCCCATACATATAAATTATAAAGTAGTGAAGTAGTTAATGATAATTATATAAATGAATTGAGAAAAATAAAATTTTATTGAAAAAAGAGCTTCAATTTAATTTGTTTACTAGCTTGTAAAGACACATTTAAGGATAAACTTAGATGCGTTTTAAATATCTCTACCTAATTTTAATAATACTATTGATGTTCATTCTAGAACTTTTGTCAATTCTTGAAAAAATCTTGTAAGGATCACATTTTTGCTAGAATATGTAAGTACTCATTATTATTTACTCTATTATAGTTTAAAAGAAAGTTTGCTGAATTATTTATATACTTAATTATTATGTCACAACGTAATTTTTGTTATTGTCATGTAAGTAATTTATTCAAAGATTTATATATTTTAAAAAATTATTAAAATTGGGTTATTACAAAGATATATTGAAAAGGAATATCAAAATTTTTGAATATATTAAAAATTTTCATTGAATTTTATACTTGAATTAATAATATTTTATGATATAGATAAGATAGGTTTTTTTTTTTAAAATTTTTTTTAATTAAAAAAAAAAAACTTGTAATAGTTAAAATGAATTAGAAGGTATAATTTTCAGTGTGCTTCAAGTAGAATGTGTAGAAGTGGTTTTGATTAGGCTTGATGTAGTTCTAAACAGACTAGAGTAGTTTTAATTTTAGGAAAATTGCACATAATTAGAGCATATGAAATCTAATTAAAATGACATTTTACTCAAGTTTAGAACGATATTAGAATCTAATTTGAATTATTGTTGAACTTCCACTATAATATATTGTATACATAACTACATATATAGCGAGGATGGCCATAATGATAGTTGTAATACTTTGGCAAATGGCAAATATATATATATATATATATATATATATATATTGAAAATATACAGATTTTACATTAAATTAAGGTGTAATGTTGTTAAGGAATGGAACGCTGAGAGCACTTGCATTAGTCAATGTATAATAGCATAATGATTAAATTTAGTATGTCTATCTCCAAAAATCACCCATATCAATAAGTTAAAATTGTGTAAATTTACATTATTGCTATAGTAATAGTGCAATTACTGTTTACATGTAAATCTATTTTTTTAATAATTATTAATATATATATATATATATATATATTAATGAATTGTAATGTAAAGTAGATAATTTGATGTAGATGTTTTTGAGAGGTGATTATGTAAAATAGATAAAATAGGTTTTTATGTTAAAATAGATAGAAACTTTTGCATGAGCTGATACAAAGTATGTAAAACCCAGGAACCTTCAAACACAATTATCTGTGAAAATTAAGAAGTGGGCCAAGGAACAATCCATAATTGTATTGTTAAAATTAACTAAAACGCAACACTTATGAGGGTCAACACTTACGAGGGTAGTTCTTTAAATTTTAGCTTTAAGCATTCAATTACATATATGCGTCCCAGTTTCAGTTTTTACCAACTAAACTGAATTCCATATACCTACTAAATTATAATTTTGGATCCTGTCATGGCCGATTTAGAATCGCAGCTTATAATTGTTCTCTTTCTCTCTCCATTACAGGTCTGAGGCAGAATGTGTCCAAAACATTGTGAAAGTGATATTAAATAAAATGAAAACATTCTTATGGAAGTCATGTGGAGATATTATACCATCGAAGAAGGCTCTGTTAAGAATGAAAACAATGGAAAACCCCAGCTCTAAGCCCTGCTGCAATACCAGTACTGAGGATGTTGTGCACGCTTGGTGGCCTTGTTTACAAGCGCAAGGCAGGGAGGTTTGGGAAAAGAGTAATATGCGAGATTCTCTTCTGGGGCGTCGTTTTGCAGATGAACCAGACCTGGTGTGGACTGGGCTTGAACAGAATCAAGATGAGGCTGAGTTTTTTGCTCGTCTACTGTGGCTGGTTTGGCTGAGGAGAAATAAAAAAATGGTTGGTGCTGAAGTGAGGTCAATTGAAGTAGAGTTAGTATGGTTAAAGGACATGATATGGTTAATGGATATGTGGTTAAAGGCTCTGTTCAGGCGGAAAAAACTGGGAAGCCTCAGCTGTGAGCCCTGCAAATGCAAAACCACTCCACAACCACCAGGCAGGGAAGTTTGGCAAAAGAGTAATACGCTAGATTCTCTTTTGGGACGTCATTTTGGAGATGAACAAGAACTGGTGTGGATTGGACTTGAAAAGAATCAAGATGAGGCAGGGTTTTTTGCTAAGCTACTGTGGCTGGTTTGGCTGAGTAGAAGAAACAAGACAAGGGTGGGTACGGAAGTGGGGTCAATCAAAGCAGAGTTAGTGTGGTTAAATGATGGAAAACATGGACAACCTCAACCACCAGTAGCAAGATGGACACCTCCGGAAACTGATGTCTTTAAAGTAAATTTTGAAGGAGCTGTATTTCCAGAATCTCAGAAAATAGGCATTGGTATTGTTATTCGAGACAGTGAAGGGCAAATCATGGCGGCTTTGAGTGAGAAATTGAGAGGTCCTCGAATACAAAAACCGGAGGTTGTGGAGGCTATCGCAGCAAGAAGAGCTATAATTTTTGCCAGAGAACATTGCCGCCTGCATCAGGTGGTATTAGAAGGAGATTGTCAGATGTTAATGCAAGCTCTTCAGATGGGGGATTCTAATTCAGTATTAATAGGGCATCTAGTTGCTGATGTGAAGCACCATACAGTAAGTTTCAAGAGGTGTAATTTCACGTTTGTAAGTAAAAGTTGTAATCGGGTGGCACATGCATTAGCTCAATATGCATGGAATGTTAAATCATTCCAAGTATGGATGGAGGATCTTCCTCCACCTGCTATACCACTAGCCCTAAAAGACGCACTAGTCCCTCTAATTGAGTTCTGAAGAAGATTTGCACTCCAGAACGATGTTCACATTATTGGAGTTGGGGAATGGGCGGAATGGGCAGACAACTCTTATTAGAGTTGTTTAGAATATGATGATATGACTCACCATATGCATGACCTCAAACATTTTCCTAACCGCTTAAGATTTCTTTATTAAAGTCAGTACACTTCAAAATATTTTCCATCAAGTTTCCAACCAAATGAAATGAGCTTGTTAAACTCTTGGAAGGACTTGAATTGTCAAAAGTTGGTGACTTGACATTAGCCAACAAGCCATTAAATGTTTGCATGCCCATGTAAGAAAGTGTGGCTTGATATTCAACCAAGCCCAAGATTGGCAATCCAACAAATAGCATGCGTGAAGAAATATCAAAAGCTTGCATTAAATGTTGTAGATTTGTTGCATGGATTCTTGGCTGAAGTTGTCGACTTTCTTAGCAGTGGAAGTCTTGCCATTATTTTCACTAGCTTAATTCCCGTGCTATGCACGGGGTACCATTCTATTCGAAGAAACCATCTCTATCTAGATGCTAAGATTTGAAATTTTTTTCCCAATACACTTAACATATTCCATAAAGTTTCAATTCCTATGAAAATCGAATGGCATTAAGGTTTATCAGTGTTGTTTTTTTTTTTTTTTTTTTTTTTTTTTTTTTTTTTTTTTTTTTTTTGAGATGAATGGTAGAAGGTTTATCAGTGTTAGACTGCTATAACATTAACACAATAACATCCATCTATCAGAAATGAATAATACCAAAAACTGGAACACATATATAGCACATTAAAACACACATACATAGTAGGAAAAAATAAAAAGGCTCATTTATTCAAAAACTGGATTTCAAAACCCTTGAAAATGTAAAATTCTCCAAAAGAAACATCACAAATTAATGCTTATATAAATTTTTGAATCATCCAAATGCACAATATTAGAAGCAATTTTTAGGCTTCTTCCTACTCTCAGTGGCCTCCAAACAATTTTTTTTTTCCCCTTATTCACAATCAACATGAATACATCTCATAAAGAACAAAGAACATATTTGTTAATAATCTGACTCTCAATCCAAAACAGTCCCAAGTTTACAACCAATATAGGCATCATAGCCATAACCGGAGACTGTAGCATCAAAAAATATAAAATCTATGCTTGTCTAAAATATGAAATTCCCCCAGAGAGAGAGAGAGAGAGATTATTGTATATTACTAAAAGTCCAATTCCGTACAAACAAAGGAAAGAAGACATATTGGACTTCAACCAAAATGTTCTCTCCATTTAGCATTGTAGTTAGCAGGGCTGCCATAATATAGAAAATAAAAGTTAAAAGGTGAACTTCAAGCAAGCTTTAGAGATGAAAACAATATTTTTGTTTTTGTTTTTGTTTTTTCCAAAAGTTTTAAAAATTCAATATAAAACAAACAATTAGAAAAAAGAGATTTCTTGAATTTTTTTTTTCTCTTATTATTGGCAAAAAAAAACATGACGCGAACAAAAGAATTAATAAATTATTATCGGCAAAAAAAAACATGACGTGAACAAAAGAATTAATAAATCATTTAGAGGAAAAAGAAAATCCAAAATGACATATAAAGACTAAAAGAAACTTCATCTAACTTTTGGCATGTAACAATAAAAAATTTATTCTAAAATTTTATGAAATCAGAAAATAATACATGATTATGATGTTTTTCAACCCACATGTTGATACTAATCGCATCAAGTTCACATGTAGAATGTTGGATGCTCCTTTCCTTCTTCCACCTTCAACCTTTGCATTATGGTCTCCATAGAAGCCCCAACATATAGTAGGGATAAGACAGTCAAAGGATTTTTAGAAAGTCAAAGGATTTTTAGAAAGTAAAAGCAAAAATACTAACATTGTATATTAATATTTGTAAAGTTGTGATTTACAACTATGTTTTATGTTGGCTTTATTCCATGACAAAAAATGTTATAATTGCAATAAATTATTTCCTTGTATTTTGTGGGATTTTATTGTATTGGGTTTAGTATTAAGTTAGTGAATAATCAAGTATGCAATGAAGATCAGTGCAGTTTCGCAACTAGCTTGCAAGAAGCTCGCATGTAAAGGTTCCCATGAAAAGGCCACATGAGAAGCACATGCTAGAAGTTGAAGAGTCAAGTGCAGGCTGTATTTCATGAGTACTTCGCCAAAAAGGCAATCTCACAAGGTACCTGTGAAACTCTTTGCCTGAAGGATTTTAAGTGTAACTTTCTTACCCTTCACCATACTATATATTCTCATTACCCACAAAAGTAAAAAGGAGGTTATTCAGAGAGAAAACCTTAGATAGGTTTCTATAACACAACACACCCACCTTTTAGAGAGTGAGCTACTCATCCTTTAGTGAGAAATCATTGTAGTCTCTTTTACTTCCCTTTCTCATTGTCATACCTTGAGAACAGATTTGTACCCAAACACAACCCACACCTATTCAGAGTGTAGAGAGTGTTTTGGAGCTTGGGAAGTTTTGGGGATTTGCCAAAAGGAGCCGGTGAGGTTTGGCGGATGCAATCAGGCGGTATTGCGGGATCTAGAAAGTTAGTGAAGACAAGACTTTGAGAAATTCGTTGGTAGCTGGAGCTTAGAGGGCTCGAATACATTGGGTAGAGTAGGCTTGGAGGGTCTTTTGTTATTCGTGTACTCCAACTTATTCACTAATGGATCGATTTCGACTTTGAGGGTCACAGAGAGGTTTTTCACTATATTCTTTAGTTTCTTCTTCGATAACACGTCTTGGTGTTATCTTGTGTTTGCATCTCTCTTTCCTTACTCTTTAAACTTTACATTTATTGTTGCTTGCTTGCTTATGGCTTAGAGAGTAGTGTTACCAGTTTATTGCGTTTTATTTACTCTTGTTCTACACTTAAATAAGTTAGAGTAAAAGCAATTAAGCCGTAATTTTAAAATTAAGGGTTTAAACAAACATTAGTGTTTCACACTAATTTGAGCTTTTAATTGGTACCGAAATATATCATTCCACTGGTTAAACCTGTACAACCTTTGGTACGAGATTGACTCCCTTATTATTTTCTGCTTTTTGACTTGGCTGTTTATTGTTGTTTCTTTCACTCCATTGCACCTAAAGAGCTAGTAATACTTTTCCACGTACAAAATGGGATTAAATAATATTCTTCTATTATCAAAGTGCGATCAAACTTGAATTACACTCTATTGAGGGTGGAGTATTCTCAAAAAGAAAAAAGAAAAAAAAAGAATTACACTCTAATTGGATATACAAATTAAATATCCAACATTGGCGTTATATTGTTAGCCCATGTAGAGTTAATCATTATAGGGTTCATTTCATCTATATATATATATATATATATATATATATAACCGAATCTTTTGAAGCTCCCACAAATTTCCACGTCAGCATAATATTAAAAAAAAATGTAATTATTTTTGAAAAAAACTTGACTCTACCTTTCCCTTTCACGAAGACTCTGCCTTTCCCTTTCACAATGCTATGGCAAAGCCCAAACCGACTCCCCAAATCCCCGATCTCCACCTTTGACTAACAAAATGCAGGCCCTTTCTCTTTCCTCCACCGTTTCCCTTCTCCTTCCTCATAATACACAAAAAACAAAATCCCAACTATTAGTGAACTGAAAACTTGCGTAAGAAACCTCCTTGTCTCCCATTCCGGTCTCTTATCTCCAATGATCCAAAAAACCCAATCATTGCTTTGAGGTATGCTTCTTTTCATCTTTTTTCATCTTCTTAATTGTTTCTCCTCAGCCTCAGGCCTTAAATCTCTCTCTCAATTGAAGTTTTCTATTTTCAACTTTTCCGGTCCCAACTCCACCAAACCCATTTCCCATTTTTCAACTTTCAAAGCATTTGATAGAAGAAGAAGAGAAGAAAGGCAGTGGATCTTATTGTCGGCAAAAGAAAATAAAAATAAAGAGAAGATGAAATAGATGATAGGGAGATATGGAGGGCACTGTGAGAGGAAAAAAAATTGATGGAGAATGTCAAAGAAGAGAAGGGAATGACGATAATGAAGAAAGGAAAACAAAAAAAGACCAGTACTATAAGAGAAGTTACAGTGAAGAATAGAAAGAGGAGAAAAAAGAAGTAGACAGAGATGAAAAAGAGTTACAGTGAGAGGAGATAATCATGTAGGGAGGGGTAGATTTTAGCAAAAGTGAAAAAGGAAGCTTCGTAGAAGGTGTGTGATATATAAACACCCTTCTATATTTACTGAATTATAAAAATACCAATTTGGTTTTTTTTTTATTTTATTTATTTATTTATTTTTTTATTCTTTAAAACTTCCAATTTACATCGCTTTTAAGATTTCCTTTTTACTGTGCATTAGATTAATAATAATAATAATCTAAAAATGATTTATTTTATTTTAGATAATTCCTCAAAATAATAATAATAAACCTTCTAAAGCGTCGTCTTCTTCTTCTGGTCATCATTCGTGAAAGAGCTTAGGATTTTTTATCTGGAAATTTCGATCAGCGACTTTTTTTTTTTTGGGTAGAGCTTAAGAACAAATTGTATTGATTAGCAGAATTAGACCCACAACCCCAATCAAAGGTGTATACAGTTAAACTTAAAATCTTTTGGGCCAACATTTCGGGTCATAACTGTGGGCCTGAGGTGCAGAGAAAACTGGCTCAAATCGTCCTTTAACTTGGAGTGGGGCCTTGATTTTTTTTTTTTTTTTTGAGAAGTGGGCTTGATAATATATATGATATTATCAAATAATATTTTACTTCAACGATATCATTGCATATTGCATGATAGTGGGCTTGATAGTATACCATTTTGGTTCTCATTAGATAAGTTTTCATACCATAATCTTTATTTTTTTTTTTTATTTTTTTTTATTATTATTTTTTTTTTCATATTGGGGAAGTTATCAATAGCTTTCCCGTGCATTGCACGGGTTAGCAACTAGTTGTAATTAATAAGTGTGCATGTAGTAAAAATATAGTCACTAGAGCTTTATCTCGAGGAAATAGTGTTGAGGTCTAAGAGGATCACAGTGAGAGAAGCCCAAAAGAGTGAGCCAAGCCCAAAAGAAAATAAGCCAAGTCCAAGGAAGCAGGTGCAAGGGGACCACAAAAGAAAAAGAAATGGCAGGCCCAGGAGGCTTGAAGCCCAAAAGAAGAAACATCAAGAAGGAAAAGAAACCCACAGCAAGAGATTAAAGAAAATAGCCAGGATCCTCAACAACCACCAAGAGGCGCGGATCCTTCCAGGCGCATAAGCACAGTCAAAGGAAGATTAAGACAGCTCGAAAGAAAAGGACAAGAAAAGAAAATAAGAAACAGAGTAGAAGCCACAAATGCCAAAAGACCTAGCAAAAAAAGAAGAAATAACTAGCGACCTCTCATGGCACAAGTGGGAAGCGTCTCGGGGAACCAGAATGGAGAAGTACGAAAAGAGGAATGGCAACAGGCGACTTTCAAGTCGGCATAATGGGATTCCGCCCAGATGGGAAAAAGGGAAAAAAGGAAGAACTGCCAAACGGTGAGATCGAGAAGGGCATATCTCAGCACATCCCGAAGTAGGTAACCAGCCATGGACTTTCAAAGGAATCAAAGCTGAAAGAAGGAAAGAATGAAAAAAACAGGAAATAGAACCTGCCGAGTGATGGGCACGGAACAGGCTCTGTTAACCATGAAACAGGGGAACCAATGGTTCCCCTGGGATGCCAGAATTTCACTATAAAAGGAGGGGTAGGTTACGAAGAAAAGGCAGAGATTTTGAGGGAGAAAAAAACTATCAGTAAAGTCTTGTAAAAGCTTGTAAAAGAAGGGAAAACTGAGAGAAAGTTAATAATATTGCCTCCCAATATCCTGTAAAAAGCCACTATTGCACATACTTGGATTCAAAGAGAATCAAACTTTGCAAGTTTTGAAGGCTGAAATAGTCATTCAAGACTGTAATTTTTGAGCTTGATTGAACCTTGTATCACGTCTTAGTGAGCATCCTGTAACCATAAGAAAGAACATATTAATGAAATATGTCCCACTGATTCAAAGATCCTTATAACATTATTTTGTGCTCCTTTGTTGATCCTGTTCTTTGCATTTACCTTGTTGTTTTGATATGTCTTTCAATATGAATATCCTTGCTTGTCATTTTACGTGTATTGTAGGAAGCATCCCTTGTGCATCACTTGATTCTTAAACAGCCTGTTAGCTGCGGTGAATCAAGGCCCAGTCCACCAAACCACTTATTAGGCCCGGGATCCTTAGGCCTGAGTGTCACAAAAAAAAGGCACTCTCACAAATAGTCTCTCTTGTTCTCTCACATTTCCGATTCTCTCTTCAACTTTCCTTTAATTTCAACAATATTTTCAATGGCATTGTTTTTGTATTAAGAATATCTGCGTATGATAACTTAATATCAATGTTAAAAATAGATCATAAAGCCATTTTGTTTTAGTCCTTAGATCCTTTCCACTGTATCCTCCAGTAACCAAGTAAAACATATAAGAATGACTTACTACAAACGCAATAGACATGGGTGTTAATTTTTAGGGGTTAGTCTCGAATTTACTTGAACACTTATAATTTCAATAGAGGATCCTCTATTTACAATTATATAGATGGAACACTAATTAAGTTCACAAAACCAAACCCATTTTTGATTTTCGTCAAAACATCAAACCAATGAAACTAAATAACAAACAGATGCAATTTCCTAAACCAATGAAACTAAATAACAAACAGATGCAATTTCCTAAACCAATGAAACTAAATAACAAACAGATGTAATTTCCTACACATATTCAATTCCCCACCCCAATTTTCTGGTTACTAACCCATGTAAAGCATGAGATGATATAGGGTAAACAATAATTAAATATATACTAGATTCATTACTAACGCTTTTGTGCATGCAATAATACTTTTTTTTTTTTTTTTGGTTTAGTATTATAATGTTTAAAAGTGATATATTGTATTTTTTTTTTTTAAAAAGAAAAGAAAAAGAAAGATAAGGTAACATAGAATAATGTTTAAAAATGAGATAGAAATAGTGTTCTAAATTTTAGGTAGAATGAAGAAGATAAAGCAAAAAACCTAAAACATAATTGAAGTATTTGAATTCAAAGTGATAACAAATATAGATAGGAATCAGACATTTGAATACAAAATAAAAATAAGTAGTTTTTCAGTGAGGTAGTGGGTTTGTTTTGGAAGAAGTAATTTTGTATTTTTTTATGATAAGCTTATTTGAATTCAAATAGATACAAATACAGATAGATATCAAACATTTGAATACAAATAAGAATAACTTTTTTTTTTTTTCCTTTTTGTACATGAGATAGTACATTTTTAACCTTTTTTGTTTTTTATAGGAAAAAAATAAATAAATTAAAGGGTATGTTATTTTAGAATTTGTACATGAGATAGTACTCTTTTAGCCCCCCCCCCCCCCCCTTTTTTTTTGGTAGAAAAAAAAAGGGAAAAAACTAAAGGGTATGTTATTTTAGAAGAATATTTTGGTATGTCAAAAATTGAAGACAAATAAGGAGAATCCTCTTATTAGTAGTATAGAAGATATATACAAGTCTTCATCGCATCTATAGATTAGTTCCTCTATTGGGTTGTGATAGTGGCGGAGCTAGGAATTTATATTTGGGGGGCCATATATAATTTTTTTTTTGTGTGCATATGAAATGTAAAATAGTAATGTACAATACTTCATAACCGAATATGTATAAACAAAAGTATATTTAATTAAAATTAAACAATCATTCAAATGTCAATATATAAAAAAATATAATAAATAACAACTAAACACATGTGTATATATTGTTTATAATATATTAATTATTATAATAATAAATAATATATTATAAGGAATTTAAAAAAGAAAGCAATGGAAAGAAAAATAAGAAAAATTAAAACAACGAAAATACAAATACCTGGAAAGTGTTAAAAACTTATGGGTCAGCTGGTCTTAAGGGCTTAGTGGAAGCTTCACAAATTAAGTCATAAATTGAGGGGCAAAACTTTTACTTTTAAAGAAACGGATCAAAAGCAAAGAACTAAAATCTAAAAAGATAAAAAAAGAAAGAAGAAGAAGGTAGAGGTAGTGGCGAGAAGAAGGCAAAGAGAAAGAATTGAAAGTCTGAAAGAAGAAAAAGAAGAAGAATGCAAAGGCCAAGTCCTCAACGGAGAGAGAGAGAGAGAGAGAGAGAGAGAGAGAGAGAGAGAGAGAGAGAGAGAGAGAGAGAGAGAGAGACCTGTGTGGGAAAGATTGTTTCCGCAAGACTGCAACTGTGTGGCCGTGTGGGAGAGATGAAGTTTCAAACTTTTCAATTTTTCTATTGTGTACAAGTAAGCTCTGGATTTGTTGGGATGAAAATTAGAAATTTTTACCTTTTATTTGTTGAGGTAATTGTTAAAATACCTATGTGTTTATTTTAAAGATGCTAAATGTGTAATTATTGTAATTTGTTGACATGTATTTGTGAATTGTATTTTATTTAAATAAAAATTGTTTTTATTTTTAGACTTTCTTAATTATATATATATATATATATATATATATATATATGTATGTATATTATTAGGTATGGGGGGCCAAAATGGTAAAGATATTTAAGAAATTTCAAATTATTTAGGATATTTCCAAATTTTTTAAAAAAAATTTTCAAAAATTTTGGGGGGACCACTCGATCCTCAAGTGGCTCCGCCACTAGATTGTGACAACTTTCATCTTGCTTACTCTATACATGAATTATATTTATGGGTTGCTCATCTATAGATCAATTTTTTGTAGTTTTTTGTTCCTCTTCTTCTAAGAAAAACTAACAAAACTATGCGTGTAATAGTTTCTCTGACCTAGGGTCTCTTGCAACCCTTGCCGTTTGTAGAATAAGTGCCTACTCCTTGAGTGAGGCTTTTATTTTTTCTGTTTCCTTGTCGCAAGCTTAAACAAGACCACGTCTTCGTCCATCGGAGTGATTTTGCTATGGAGAGTGTTAGGATTACTGTGATCATTGTACATGTACTTTCTATAATTACTTTGTGTACTCCAATAGTTGCTGCCATAGTGTGATAGTTGTTGCCATAGAATTTTGTTGGAGTTAGTTACATTGATAGGTGATAGGTGATAGGAGTTAGTTAAGTAGGTTAGTGACAGTTGGTGACAGCTATAAGTAGTTAGTTATAGAGGGCAGAATTGAGAGAGTGGTATATGAATAACAACAACTTGTACAAAGAATTCAATCAAACAGTTTGAGTAAAAAATTGTAGTCATGGTCTTCTGATAAATCTTTGGTGGCTTTGAAGCGAATTCGGAAACACACTAATGTGAAGGGAGTGGAATTTGATAAAGCGTGCTTCTAGGTTTAGGTCTATGACCTTCCGTTAGGCTGTTTGAACATGAGGGTGGCTAGTGATATTGCTTCGGCGGTAGGCGAAGTGATTAATAGTGGTGTGGGTAGTGATGATTATGAGGGCAACAATTTTATGTGGGTTAGGGTACAAGTTAATATTACAAAACCACTCACCGGGGGGAGGAAAATTGGTTTGAGTAATGGAGAGGAGAGTTGGGTTAGTTTTGAACACGAACGTTTGCCTAATTTGTGCTATTGGTGGGGCCGTATTACTCACCATGATAAAGATTGTTTTGTATGGCAGAAAAGGAAGGGGGCTTTGAATGAAGGTGATCAACAATTCAGGTCATGGCTACTGGCATCTACTCTGAATATCGTGAAGAAAACGCTGGTTCGTGTTGCTGGTTATGAGAAGGAAGTCATCAAGGAAACTGAGATGAACTCCAGTGGGGGAGGGGGGATGATGGTGTGGAGCGGATTGGGTTGAGCACTAAACTAGTGAGCGAGGGGAGAGAAGAGCAGCGAGCCCCAACTGTTAACGAACCATAGGAAGTTTAGGAAACTTTTCCAAAGGAGCAGGTAGGGGCTGGTATGAGTTCTGAGGTCTCTTGTTCTCCGAATGATGTGGAGTTTATGTAGCCTGCTATTTCCTCTTCTTAGGACTTTCAGGCACAATTGGATGATATTGATAACGAGTTGACTCGGTTTGATAATTTGGGGGAGGATCGAGAGGGTGAGTCTGCAGTTCAGCAAGGTGGGATAGGGTCTAGGGTTGTTGGTTGAGCCTTTTTTCTGAAAAGTCTGTTTACTTAGACAGAGCCATGCAAACAATCTCCATCAGTAACAAAGTTCACCAGGTTGTCGAGAACATCAAGTGTATCAAAAGAATTGAGGGAACCAATTTTATCTAAACATGAAAGGTAGGATTTTGCCGAGGAGATGGAGGAAGAAAGTGGTAGTAGGAATTAAGAAGCGGGTAGTTTCTTTTAATGATTTAACTGTGGAGGTTGATGATCAGCCCTGCTGACAGCCATGAAACTCTTATCTTGGAATTGCAGGGAGCTTGGGAATCGCTGCGCAGTGCAGGAGCTTGTCGATATAATACAAGCATAAGATCCCTTGATTGTGTTTTTGTTTGAAACATGGTCAAACAAGGAGCATATGAAGTGGGTTCATGATAGGATTATGTTTGATGGTTGTTTCACAGTACCATCTGAGGGTAAGGGAAAGGGTTTGGCCCTTCTTTGGAAAACAGGTCTTAATGTGTGGGTGGATAGTTTTTCAAAGTACCATATTGATGCTATTGTTCATGGTGGTTCAAAAAATGCATGGAGATTGACTTGGTTCTATGGTGAGCCCGATACAAGCCACCGAAGCAAGGGATGGAATATGTTAAGATTGTTGAGCTCAAAACCGAAACTCCCATGGTATTGTTTTGGTGATTTTAATGAGTTGCTTGAGGTGTAAGATAAGCAAGGAGGGGTTCCTAGGGCTTATAATTTAATGCAAGATTTTTGTGAGGTTCTAAATCATTGTGGTTTTGTGGGTTTAGGGTACTCAAGGCCAGATTATACTTGGTATGGTTGGTGAAAGGGGGAGTTGATTTGGGAGAGACTGGATAGGGGGTTGCAAACTATGAGTATAGGTAGGGTTAAACATTTGAATTGCTTCACCTGAGATCATCGACCAATTCTGTTGTCTCTGAATGGAAATGGGGAGCACCAAAAATGGCATCGAAAACCTGTTGACTAAGTTTCCTATAGGTAGGGTAAAACATTTGAATTGCTTCACCTAAGATCATCGACCAATTCTGTTGTCTCCGAATGGAAATGGGGAGCATCAAAAATGGCATTGAAAACCTTTTCTCTTTGAGGCATCGAAAACCTGATAGGTAGGGTAAAACATTTGAATTGCTTCACTTGAGATCATCGACCAATTCTGTTGTCTTTGAATGGAAATGGGGAGCACCAAAAATGGCATTGAAAACCTTTTCGCTTTGAGGCTATGTGGGTATCTGAATCTGGGTGCAGGGAGGCTATCACTAAAGCTTGGGATTGTTCTTTGGAGGAAACAGCAATGTTTGTTGCTACAAAGAAGTTGAATAAGTGTAAGTAAAGTTTGGAGGTTTAGAGCCGAGTAAATTTTGGTAACGTGAAAAAGAATATTAAGTATGTAAAGGATTGTTTATGGAAGGTAGAGGTGGCTTCAGTCAGTACTAGGTGATCATGATGAAATGGTTTGGCTGAAGAAGGACTTGAATGACCTTTTGGATAAAGAAGAAAAGATGTGGCAGCAACGGTCTCGTATTCAGTGGTTAAAGAGTGGGAATTAGAATATGAGATTTTTCCATGGAATGGAAACTCAAAGGAAGAGGAAGAATTTCATTAAGGGACTACGTGATGGGGATGGGGTGTGGCAGAAGGATGAAGATGTTTTTTCGGCCATGTTGACTGACTTCTATTCCCGACTTTTTACTTCTTCAAACCCTTATGATCTTAACCGTATCTTGAAGGGGGTTTTGATAATGGTCATTGTAGAGGTGAGAGCTGAACTTGGTAAACCCTATACTAGTGAGGAGGTAAATACAGTAATCAGGGAGATGGCCCCTCTCAAAGCTCCAGGTCCGGATGGTATGCCTCCCTTATTTTTTCAGACTTACTGGATTGATGTTATTATGGATATTACTCAGGCTGTTCTCTTTAGTTTAAATTCTAGTTCCATTTTGAAATCTATTAATCATACCTTCATTACTTTAATTCCTAAAGTTAATAATCCAGAAAAGGTATATGATTTTAGACCTATAGGCCTCTGTAATGTGATCTATAAGATTATTAGTAAGGTGATTGATAACCGCCTCAAGCCTATGCTTAATTCTATTATCTCAGAAACCCAAAGTGCTTTTACTGCAGATAAATTGATAACTGATAACATCTTAATTGCTTTTGAGTCTGTGCATCATATGAAGACTAGTTGCACAGGGAAGAAAGGGTTCATGGCTATGAAGTTGGATATGAGCAAAGCTTATGATAGAGTAGAATGGTGTTTTCTTGAAAGAATTCTTCTCAAATTAGACTTTTAGGATTCATGGGTGGATTTGATTATGGAGTGTATTACCATAGTGTCCTATTCTATCCTTGTTAATGGTGAACTGAAGGGTATGATCACACCTTCAAGAGGCCTAAGACAAGGGGATCCGCTCTCCCCTTATTTGTTCCTATTTTGTGCAGGATGGTTAAATGCTTTGCTATGCAATGCTGCTGCAGGAGGTGAACTATAGGGGTTTTCTTTATGTCGAAATGGACCTAAACTAACCCATTTATTTTTTGCGGATGATCATTTAATCCTGTGTAGATCTACTTTGGATGAGCGTAATAAAATCAAGGAGTTGCTTATTATGAAGTTGCTTCGGGTTAGATGATAAATAAGGAAAAAACAACTCTATTTTTTAGCAGAAATATAGATGAGGCTTCGTAGCAGTGGCGGAGCCACTTGATGACCAAGGGGGGCCTGGGCCCCCCCCAAAATTTTTGAAAAAGTTAATTAATTTTTTTGAAAATATCTTAAATAATTTGATAATTTTCAAATAACCTTATTATTTTGGCCCCCCATACCTAATAATATACATACATATTTAAGAAAGTCTAAAAGTAAATATAATTTTCATTTAAATAAAATACAATCTATAAATACATGTGTAAACAAATTACAATAATTAAACATTCATTATCTTTAAAATGAACATATAGGTATTTTAACAATTATCTCAACAAATAAAAGGGAAAAAATTGAGTTATGAAGTATTGTATATTACTATTTTACATTTCATACACACACACACACACACACACACACAAATTTATATATGGCCTCCCCAAAGATAAATTCTTGGCTTCGCCACTGCTTCGTAGGAAGCTATCAAAGTGACACTTAATGTTCCGGCCATTAGGCATTATGAGAAATATTTGGGGCTTCCTTTATTTGTTGGCAAAAATAAGACTACATGTTTTATTCAAGTTAAAGTGAGGATTTGGGCTAGGATGCAGGGGTGGAAGGAAAAGTTCTTATCTCAGGCGGGCAAAGGAAAAATTCTTATATCAGGCGGGCAAATAGGTTATGATTAAGGCAATGGTTCAATCTATCCCTATTTATTCTATGAGTGTTTTTAAGCTCCTGGTTGGTCTTTGTAAAGATATTGAGGCAATGATCCGAAAGTTTTGGTGGGGTAATGGTGATTCAAAGAAAATTCATTAGGTTAATTGGAGTTCTCTCTGTTCTTCTAAATCTATTGGGGGTATGGGTTTTAGGGATTTCCAAAAGTTCAATAATGCTATGTTGGCTAAATAGGTGTGGCGTCTTATTCATCACAAAGACACTTTACTTTATAGAGTGTTTAGTGCCAAGTTTTTTCCTAATGGTTGCATTTTGGAGGCTCCTGTTCATCCAAAGTGCTCTTATGCGTGGCGGAATATCTTGCTGGCTTGTGAAGTCATCCATAAAGGTGCAATTTGGAGGGTAGGGAATGGTGAAAAAATTGATGTTTGGCATCATCGTTGGCTGCCTGATCCCGCAAATAGTAGAGTTGTATCTCTGAAAATTGGTCCATCTGTTTCCCGAGTCAGTGATTTATTCTTCCCTAACTCTAGGATTTGGGATCCTAGAAAATTGGCTAGCTGATTTCTCCCTTGGGAAACCGAGATGATTGGAAGGATTTATGTGAGTGAGGGCTGGGTTGAAGGCATTTTGATATGGCCTTTAACTCCAGACGGTGTGTATAGTGTGAAGAGTGCCTATTGTATGCTAGTTGAAGTTGAAAACCTCTCTTTGCCGAGTTCTTCTTCACCAAGTAATGCGCAGATGGTGTGGAAGAAAATTTGGAAGCTTAGAGTCCCAAATAAAATTTGACATTTTTTGTGGTGTGCTGCGAAAGATTCTCTCCCTATCAAGTTGAATTTGAAAACTTGGCATATTCCTATCAATGATCTTTGTGATGGTTGCGGTGATTACCAGGAATCCTTCATGCATTGCCTTTGGCTTTGTGATCAAGCCCGTTCAGTTTGGCTATTTGACTCGGGGTTTCTGTTCTTGGTTAAGAAGGATTGCAGGTCATTCTTTGAGCTCTTGGAGGTTTTTTTTAGCGAAGGGTCTAGTTTTAGGTGTGCTCTGTTTGCTACGGTAGCATGGTGCTTATGGCAGAGGTGGAACAAACTAAGGGAGCAACAGCAAACCTGGCAGCTGCACGAGATTGGGGACAGAGCTAAGGTGCTTCTTCAGGAGTTCTGGGATGCTAATCATAGGGAGCAGCAGCTGCCTGCCCGTCGTCCTCCTCTTCACTGGTCCCCTCCACTTGAAGCTAGCTATAAAGCTAATTTTGACGCTACCATTTTTGACGGAACGAGCTCTGTTGGGATAGGTGTGGTGTTTAGGGATCATTCAGGTAGCATTATTGCTACCTTAAGTCAGAGGATTGAGTCCTTTCATTTGGTTGAGTTGGCTGAAGCTTTGACTGCGAGGCGAGCTGTGATGCTGGCTAGGGAGCTTAGTTTGTTTGATGTCATTTTTGAAGGTGACTGTCTCCGAGTGGTTCAAGCTCTAAGGTGTTTTGGTCATTGCAATACATTGTTTGGGCAGGTTATTGAGGAGTCTAATTAAGAGGCTTGGTTGTTCCTTACAACAGTGTCAATTTCAGCATGTTCGTCGGGAAGGGAATAAGTTGGCTCATGGTTTAGCTAGAAGAGCAGTTTCTACTATAGATACTATTGTATGGGTAGAAGAACTACCTTGTGATTTGGAGTCTGTCTTCCAATCTGATTTAGTTTAATCTTTTTAATAAAATTTCGCTTACTTTCTTCTCAAATAACAAAACTATGCGTCTTGCCTGTGATATCTATTAATGATTGAATGTAAAGCCAAAACAAGTATATATCTAAGTTTACAAAATCACCATAAGACTAAATTACGAAATAATTGATTATTAATATAACAAATACGAAACAGTAACCTTTAGTAAACAAGTATATATCTAATTTTTTCAAAGACATTGCTTTTGTACTAAGAATATCTGCCTATGATAACTTAATAACCGATGTTAAAAATAGATTATAAAGCCCTTTTGTTTTAGTCCTTAGATCCTTTCCACTGTACCCTTTAGTAACCAAGTACTGTAAAAGTTAAAACTGATAAGAATGGCTTACTACAAACGCAATAGACGTGGGGTTAATTTTTATGGGTTAGTCTCGAATTTCTTGAACACTAATTTCAATAGAGGATCCTCTATTTACAATAATATAGATGGAACACTAATTTAAGATCACAAAACCAAACCCATTTTTGATTTTCATCAAAACATAAAACCAATGAAACTAAATAACAAACAGATGCAATTTCCTAAACATATTCAATTTCCTCTATTGGGTTGTGACGAAAAGCCTTCTCGAAAGTCCTTCATCTTGATTACTCCAGACCTGAATTATATTTATGGATAGTGTTTGTGCTTTAGTTTCTCCTTCTAAGAAAAACTAACAAAACTTCGCGTCTTGCCTGTGATATCTATTAGTGGTTGAATGTAAAGCCAGAACAAGTCTATATCAAAGTTTACAAAATCACCACAAGACTAAATTACGAAATAATTGATTATTAATATAACAAATACGAAACAGTAATTAAAAAAAAAAAAAAAAACAGAAAATACAATAGCATAGCATAATGTAAGCAAATCATAGCCTAAGATCGAAGTGTCAGAATAATTGGGCAGCCTTCTCATTCTTTCAAGGGAGAAGAAGGAATGGGAGTTGGCCAACAAGGAAGAACAAAGTCGAAGACGTTTACAGCCTTGTAAAACGGGGAAGGCCTCTGAAAATCACAGACCATTTCCACTGTTTTTCTCCTCAAGTTGAGTGATACAACCATAGTTGCAAGAATCAAATACACAACATCCCTGTCATACGGATGATAGCCTAGCAGTGACTCTATAGATATATGTTTTAGGCATTCTGTTAGCCCAGGATTTTCCGCACCCATTTGGTTGAAATACACCTTGTGTTCTAAAGACCATTTACATTCTGTATCATGGTCCTTCAACTCCCAAACAAGTAATTCATCATCAGCAAAAGGAGGACCTGCAAGTTGGCATATTCTCAAGGCACCATTACAAACACCAAGGCGCTGAATTCTACGGTTCGGTGCAAAATCTTCGGGTTTGTAGATGACTCGACAGCATTTGCTGGTGTACGGATCAAACCCAACAAGGTGCCCATCCAAACTCCACCAGAAAAGCAAACCTTGATAGGGAACACCAGCGCAGGAATGCGCAGAGTCAGTGAAGTGAAACCCTGGCGGACACGACACTATTGACTCACTCCATTTGCCCGTGTCGGACGAGAATATATCTACCTTGAATTCTGTTGATTCACACTCAAATTTAGGAATGCACATCACCCTATAACTGAATTGCTGCTGATCATGGTAGCAGCGGAAGATGAATCCAATCTTAGCATTGCTAGGACGACGTAGGGGAGGAAGCGTTATCGACTGCCTTGTAATTGGATTTAACACATAGTACACAGCATCGCAGACCACCGCACTGAACATTTTCAATTCCTTTCGGGTGCATAAAAGCAAGTCATGACACGAAGCGTGAACAATGTCAAGCGAAACTGAGCGGTTATTAATGTAATATTGGTTTATTAAAGAGGCTAGAGATTTGAATTCGGGTTCCTCCGATGTCATGAGGACCTTCCTCACACCATCGGTGTAGTGGCTGATGAGCAAGGTAGAGGGTCGTTGCAATATTGAAGAAGAGCGGAGCCTGTGAACAATGTAAGCGAAAGAAGGAGCAGAGATTAGAGAGCACCATCGGCGTGAGACGCACTTGCATTGAAATATAGATTTCAGAGGCAGCTGGGACAGAATTTCAATCAACAAACAGTCGGGAAGATCATCTATTGACAGGCGTTGAAGAAGAGAGGAAGAGCATCGCACAACATCCATGACTAATCACTCAGGAAGAGATAGAACCGTAGAGCAAGAGCAACAGTGTTTGCGTATATACTCAAAATTAAGCCCAAAGCAGATAATTATAGACCCAGTCGAAATTGTGTTTTTCCAAGAATATAAACATTAGCTATTATTTAATTTTTTTTTTGGGGATAAATGGTGGTTTATTATTATTATTATTATTATTATGGTATTAAGTTTTTTGGAAAGGTTGGGTTCAATGCACTTGTGTATTAGACCTAATGATATGTTGATCGAAACTTCACAATTATTTGATGTGTTTCCAAATTCTAATGGACTCAAGTTGGCTCCTCTTATCCTTATACTATCACATCATATCATATATTATAATTAGGCTTAGAAGCGGTGGTTGAGTAGTTGTACCAAATTTGAATAATTTTTAGATAAAAACAATATTTTATTTGTTCTTATCAATTTCTTTAGATAAATTAACAATAAATGTTTTAACAAAACATACAACATATAATAAATGTTTTCTAAAATTTTTAGAAAAAGATTAAATTTATTTGTTTGGTGCGATATAACTATAACCTACAATTGTGTCTATCTAAAATATTATTAACAAAGCTTAAAATCAATAAGATAAATTTACCTATAAAAAGAATAGAATTTAAATATAAAAAAAATAAAAGCAAATAATTATTTGCTTTTAATAAAAGATACGTGTGTAGAGTATGGGTATACATTTTTTTTTAAAAATTTTTAAATTTGTAACAAAAATACGGAAACATTTACCATAAAATTTATTGATATTAATTAATACTATAATCTTCTTTGTGTTATGACCTTTAACTTTTGCCAAGTGATATTTAATCCTTAGAACATCCTAATAAAATTAATTCTTTTAGACTAATGCTAAGGTTGTTACAAATTTCACTACATAGGTATTGATGTATCAATAATCAAAAGAAAAAAAATTTCAAACACTCATTTAGTATTGTGTTATAGTCGCACAAATCTCATTTATTGGAACATCAATTTGTAAATTTTTAGTAGTAAATTAGTGATAGTTTTAACATTTTTTAAAGTGACTAACAATGATAATCACGGCATTAGGAACCATAAGGCACATACTTACAGCAAGTTTCTTTTTTTGAAGCATACAACAACATTGCAAATTTGGGATTTTTGTTTGGCAGCATTGGTTTTTAATTTTGGGTTTAAGATTTTAATTAATTAATAAATAAATATTCTTTAGCAATACGTTTCAGTGTTTCACTATAATTTTTTTTAGAATGCACCATAAACTTTTCAGTTTGTGTTATAAAGCAATACGTTTTTTTTTTTTGAAAACATAAAGCAATACGTTTTAGTTAGTGTTTTACTTTATTTATTTTTTTATAACAGTGTTTTACTTTATTGTTATAACTTATAAGATATGAGATATGTTCAAATATATGTGATAAGGCTTGACTTTAGATTGGTTTTATATTTTTGTTATCTTATATCCATATTTGAGCATTCGAATGTTACGGTTTGTGATTATTATGGAATTTTAACTTTCAGATTGTGATTATTATAGAATTTTAACTTTTAGGTTGAAAATAATGCGTTTATTACTATGTCTTTGGAAATAGAAGGATAAAGTTAAACGAGTTATTTTAATTGTTATGTATGTATTAGCATAGTTAGTAATATATGGTACGTGTAAGATACGGTAATCATACGAATGGGTAAGGCATCTTTCATAAAAAGTATGTTTCAAAAATTTGGTAGAAATATACGGAAACAGAAAAAGAACAATACGTATATAGTACGAGTATAATACTTCTAGTTTTTTTTTTTTTTTAAATTTTTTTTTAAAGTAACAAAAATATGGAAACATTTTTCATATGATTTTTTTGAGATAACTATAAATATTAAATCATATCTAGGTATTTCTATCTCACATTAAAAAAAAAAAAAATCAAGTCTAGGTAGGTATAATTAAGAGAGAGAGAGATGCAAATATAATAATAGGTCAAAGAGATTTTTAAATAAAGGGTAATAGAGAGTAAAATGAGATGGAATGGAACCCGCAGCCTAGCTCACTCCATCACTTTAGATAACACAACTAGTTAGTGAGTGATAATCTTCAAAAAAAAGAAAAAAAAAAGAAAAAAGAAAAAGAAAAAAAAAAGAGATTTGCCTTACCTCCGTTCTTGTTTATTGGAAATGACACGTGCAAGACGTGTTTAAAAATAGTCATGTGTCGACCTTATACCCTATCCAATGCACAAGCATATTGAATGGAAGCCTTATCCCACCGAATAAGAAACTCAATTTTAGATTTGTGAGACAAATTATTTCTATATATTGATTGAGTATACTTTCTTAATTCAATAGCAACATGGGGGTATAGATCATTGGTGCGGAATTAAGTACTTTCTAAAGATAAAAGATGAAGATTTATTCAATGTTAGCATTCATGTGGTACAAAATTGCTAAATAGAATTCAATTTACTACTTAACTGGATGGAGAAGGAGCATGTCAAATATGCTGTGCAACCAAAGCACACTTATGCCATATTTGATTACCCTTGGGAATCGCCTTGGATGCCCTTGATGAGTAATCTGGTAAGTGAACAATTGCCTTATCCAAATCATCATGACAAGTTTTTCCCATTTTCTTAATAAGCTGCAGGCAGCATTTTTTAGATACAGGTAATTTCTCAAACATTCCAAGAAATATTTCTTTCGCACACTCATCTTCTACTCTCCTGGCGCAATGCAACAAGTGCAAGGGGTACCCTGGTACGTGCTTTGAAGGGCTTATCATTTTTTGAGCAAGTGAGGCCATGACTCCGCTTGCTAAGATCAAAGCTACCATGATGAAGATGTTGTTGAACTTTGCCATGGTGAAAAACTAGTACTAGCTAGCTAGAGATTCCTTAATTTCTTGGTTGATTAGATTGAGATTTTTGGGATGGTTTTCAAGAGTGAGTGATGGGTATTTTTATATGGGTGAGAAGAGGTAGTGAGATGATCTTGGATTTAAAAAACGGTTTTTGAACTTTAATTTTGCATGAGATTCTTTCATTCAACGTGTCCAAAATTTGATGGGGGGTTTCTATTTGCAATAAATAAATAAAAACGTTTCTTTCATTTATTTTGTTCTAGAGTTATAAAAAAGCTAATAGTATTGTATTTTCAAGTATTTTTCCACAAATTCTGAAATAAAAATTTGTTTTATATTGAAAAGTTAATTTTTTTTTTCTATTTGATTTCAAATACTCTCAATTATATTCGGTTTCTTTAAAAAAAAGAAAAAAAAATGGGGAAAAAAGAAAGAAAAACTATTCTATCAACATCGAGCATGATCTTTTACAATTTATATATATATATATATATATATTTTATTCTTTTTAAATCTAAAAAAAAGAAGTGAATTTAAAAACAACGTTATAAACTTCAATTTTTTTTTAAACCACGGAAAAAATAGAGAAGAAAAACTATTCTATTAACATGAAGCACGTTGTTGTTGTTGTTTTTTTTTTTAATCTCAAAAAATAAATTAAAATAAAGTGATAAAATTCAAAACCCTTGGTCATACGATTTTTTTTTTTTTTAAAAATCTCAAACAAAAATAATCTAATTTTAAAAAAATGATAAACTTTAAAATCTTTGGTTATAGATAAACTTCTCTCCTACTTCACGAATTCAAATTCAAATTCAAACCAAACAGTTTCAAATAGTTTCCTCCATGCAGGCCTCTCGATAACTCACGTTCAAATGACTAATACAACCTTAACCACAACATTCTAATGGACTCTTAAAAAAAATAACTAAACTCTTCTATAAAATATCCATTTCAAGAAATTGATAAAGAAAGAGAAAAGCGACAAAAAACCTTTTTTCTTACTTAAATTTTCTAGCTAACCAAAAACAAACAAATTTGTCTATATGTAGCCAGTGTTTGAGTCTCTATGATTATTTGCTTCAAATTTTATTACTTACTGATTTTTTGGCCTCACTTGTTCATGCTATATTGCTAATTTTTCACAATTGGAGATTCTTTGATGGCTAACCGAATCATTGCAAACTCTGATGTGGTCCATGATAGAGTAGCTTCTATTTGCATTAATACAACCTAACTCTCCGGTTTTGTAATTCATTTGACGATCTCCAGTTGCTTTTTTACCTTTTATTTTTCCTAAATTTACTAGTCAGTGACTACGTTTTTTTTTTTTTCACCCAAATATAGCATTGTAATCAGTTTTATTCTTTTTCTTTACCTCTCTCTCTTAGAGTAGCACTTTTTTCCATTGAAAAAAAAAATTGTAGTCTCCTTTTTCACTTTCAGATTCCTAGTAAATTCTCACCCAAACATTGAGCAAATGGAACAAAGAGACAATAAAGAAAGCTTTGGTTTCTATGGCCCATGAAGTGGAGAAGCTACGTGTGTCAGTTTAGGGTTTTATTTTATATTAACTATCATTAGTGTATAGCGCCCCATGCATATGCACAGGTATAATTAAAAAGAATCACAATTATATGGTTCAAATTATATATATATATATATATATATATAAGATTTATAATTTAATTGGTTTTAGATTCTTCGGTTTTTGCATCTAATAATTTACTTGTCATAAAAATTAAAATTTAGATGGACACATAACAGAAAATTAGACTTCAATTGAAATCCAATTTAGAATCTAATTGGATTTGAGTTTAAATTAATTCATGTAGGACACTAGAATCGTAAGATAGACCTTATATCATTTCCACTGTATTGGCAGTAACCAACTAAAAGAGATAAGAATGGTTTACTACAAATGCAATAGACATGAAGGTTAATTTTTTAAAACTTCAATTGAAATCTAATTTAGAATCTAATTGGATTTGAGTTTAACTTAATTCATGTAGGACACTAGAATCATAAGATAGACCTTATATCATTTCCACTGTACCGGTAGTAACCAACTAAAAGAGATAAGAATGGCTTACTACAAATGCAATTAGGGGCAGAGCTAGGAATTTTTGTTTGGGGGGGCCAAGTTGCAGTGCTAATATATTTATGAAGACAACCCCCCCCCCCCCCCCCACACACACACACATATATACACATGCTTTTTTATTATTATTATATACACATACTTTTTTATTTGATAAAGTAAGGTTGAATTTATTCAATCATTTTGTTGGCTTTATTCCGTGTCAAATTTGCTTGTAATTCAGTATTTAGAAACCCTGTATTTAGGTGGGAATCATGTAAGGATAGTGTGCGAGAGAGTGTGAAGAAAAGCACAAGAGTATGCACTCAAGAAGAGCCTTGTGACTGGATCTTGTGACTGGCGAGTTGCCAGAATGGTACACGTGTGAAGCATGTAGGGGGAGCTGAAGGGTCACGCCAGTTGTTGCACTACAGGACAAAACTTCCAGTCTGGCCAGACAGTTAGCTCGCAACTCAAACTTGCGAACTCGAGTCGCCAAAATGCCCTGTTTGGTTGTAACTGACTCTTCGTATTCCTCATATACTCTACTATAAATACCCTTATATCCATGAAATGTTGAGAGCTTCCAGAGAGAATTTTGAGAGAAAAACCCTAGAGAAAAACAAGATTGACTCATCCACAATCTTTATCATTTGATTCTCCAAATTCCTCTACTCTCACCCTTTCCATTGACATATCCTTAAGAGGTACATTAGCTAAATCCTTATCTTACCATACTCATATTTGTGAGAAAGTTTTTTGGTGCTTGGGAAGCAGTTCAGAAGGGACCAATTCATTTTGGTTCATGCAATGGGTGATTGTGGGATCCAGTAAGCTAGAGAAGACAAGGTTTGGCGTAACCTTGTTGGAACAAGAAGCTTGGAGGGTTTAGGCGCACTGAGTAGATTAGGCTTGGAGGGTCTTCTCCTATTCATGTATCCCAATTTTATTCTCTAGTGGATTATTGATTTAAAATGATCAAATGTTATGATGTACTTGGAGACAAATGAAAAGCTTCAAAATATTGTTATCAAGTTTTGTGGGAGGTCATATACGCATATTTCTATAATTGAGATATGTCACTTTTCCCAGTGCTAATTGGGTATGTCTTGGTTCAATTGATCACTGAAGTTTCACATTAAACTAAGGACTATCTCATCTTTGGTACCCACACACATCACACATGTCTATGTTCAATGAATGCCTTATTCATTGTGTGATTGTACTTGATTAAATATGTTGCACATGCTCAATTATATGTTGATCAAACACAAAAAGATTTTTGAGTGTTTTAATTATTTTTGGAAAGTGTTTTTATTTTGAAAAATGTCAAAAATTTCAAAAACTGTGCAACCCTGTTTTGGCGACTTGCCTCGCGGGTCAATCCAATTGCATGCCCCAGTCGCGAGCTTACATAGTAGGTATTTGCGACTCTCTGGCGGGTCAAAGTCCCAATCGTGAAAAGGACTTAGAATATTTTGAAAAAATCTAGGTTTTTAGATATCTCGCGACTCAGTTTGGCGACTTGTTCGCGAGTGGAAGCTTCAGTTGCAAGAGTTACTCAGAAAGTTTGGCGACTCCCGTCGTGACTTAATCACGAGTGGAACTTTTAGTCACGAAAAATACTTAGACAAATTTTTCAAAATTTTGTCTTATGGGTTTTTGGCGACTTGTTTTGGTGACTTGTTCATAACTCAATTCAGTCGCAAAAAATGCGTGTTTTGTGCTTTGAGGATTTTTTTCAAGGTTGTTTTCAAAAACTTTTCAGTTTTCCCTCGCACATTATAACTGTTCATTGTCTTCCTCTCACAAACTTATCATGGTTCACTCAAAAATTTACCATTTAAATCATCTTCTCTCATTCAAACTTCAAGAAAAGGTATGGGTCTTCTATTTTTCTCAAAGTATTTCATGTTTATAGCCCTTGATTTCTTGGTTTTTGTGTTATTGTTGAGATTTGAAAAGCATGTTCGTATATGGTTTGGGTTTATTTTGTTGAGTTTGATTGAATGGGTTTTGTTGATATTGAAAATATGATGCTTGATACACATGTTTTCATGTTTGCTTCTCATTTTTGAGTAGCTTACCTTGTTTGTGTTGTGCTGTGCATTTCATGCTTATAACAAAATGTCTTATAGACATTTTTTTTTTTTGTGTTTTTGAGAACTTCATGGATTAGAATGCACCACATTTGCACATCATATGCACTAGTGTTGCTCATGCTTACATAAATGCCATGTTTTTACATATCTTTCAAGTGAGCTTCACATTTCTACTTAATTGGCTCACTTAACATGCTTATGAGAAATTTCTTCCTAACTATCATTGTGTGCTTATTTCATAGGCAAACCTGGATCTAATCAAGTTTGTGTCTTGGTGTTTTGCATTTAGTTCTCTGCTGTGTGATTGTTCTTTTGTAGATGTCTCGTCTTTCATCTCGAGGAAAAGAGCCTGTGATTGATGTTCCATGATCCTCTGTTTCAAAACGGACTCGACGTTTGTCTCAAGATTCAAACAGTAAGAGATTCAGGACTCTACTCTATTCATAGACCTTCGAAAGCATTTTTGAAGATACTCCTACTGTGGTGGAGAGAGTTATAAAATTTGATACCTTGAGAACAACATTTATTCCTAGGATCTTTGAAGCAAAAGATTGAGCTGATTTGTTTGGGAACTTCGAGGACCCGATTGATGAATTGGTTAAGGAGTTTTATTCAAATGCTAGATACATCGGAGTTGAGTTGAAGTGTTAGGTACGAGGAAAATTAGCTACGCTTGTGCATACCGAGTCTGCATCTCCTCACACTCTTGAGTTACAGACAACTAGCACTCAGCCTGTACCAGCTCTCAAGCTAATAGGATGACCACTTTGATTAAGGGTTTGTATTAGCGTATTTTCGGATTTGAAAAAGTTCTATACTCCACCAACAACCAATTTCAATTCGTATCACAACCATTGAGACACAGTTAGATGCCATTTAACAAAAACTAGAGGACAACCTTTAGCTATTCGTGCCAAAAAGGGGGAGAGCAAACTCATTGTTAGTTTGGATGATAACATATAGCAAGGGGGAGAGCAACACAAGAATGGGAAGTGTGCATATTGAAAGGGGGAGTTGTGTGAGCTTAAAAGAAGAATACTGATACATACACATATACTTTACTTTTGACTTGTTTTGTTTTCAGCTTATGTGTTTATAGTTTTTATAACTCTTTGCTCATTTTGTATTAACATTGTGCTACTGTTTAACTCTTTTGGTCTAAAATATTTCAGTTGTTATTTAGTACTTGTTTTTGTACCCATGCTTTGTAACTTAGTACTTGTTGTTAATGTTATGCATTTCTTTAAGTACATCACTCTTGTGCCCTTGTTGGATTTTTATCCTTGAAGCAATTACTTTGAGTTTTTGTATCAGTTGAATGTTGGACATGCAAATGATACTTTGCATTGAGCTTGTTAGTTTGCATGTTCGGATGTTCATTCCTTGTGTGAATGATCATTGTGGTTACTATTTATAGTGATTGTTCATTTTTGATCAAGCCATGCTTTATTGTTTCATTCCTTTTTGCTTGATCGCATTGTGCTTGCTCCATATGCATTTCAAGTTTTCTGCTTATAATGATTGTATTATGTTGTTGTTTTCAGGAGATATTTGTTTGTATGGTTCAAGAGCTTCATAGATTCTAGAGTTAGGTGTGAGTGAGTTTTGTTCAATAGTTTCCAACTCACATGTTAAGTTTAGAATTTGTTTTAGGGTTTTTTCACGGAATAGCTGAAGGGGGAGATTGTAAGGTTGAATTTATTCAATCATTTTGTTGGTTTTATTCCGTACCAAATTTGCTTGTAATTCAGCATTTAGAAACTCTGTATTTAGGTGGGAATCATGTAGGGTTAGTGTGTAAGAGAGTGTGAAGAAAAGTTCAAGAGTGTGCACTTAAGAAGAGCCTCGTGACTGGATCTTGCGACTGACTTGTGACTAGTGAGTCGCCAGAATGGCACACGTGTGAAGCATGCAAGGAGAGCTGAAGGGTCATGCCAGCTGTTACACAACAAGACAAAACTTCCAGTCTGGCCAGGCAGTTAGCTCGCGACTCGTTCCAATCGAGAGCTCGAGTTGCCAGAATGCCTTATTTGGTTGTAACTGACTCTTCGTATTCCTCATACACCCTACTATAGATACCCTTATATCCACGAAATGTTGAGAGCTTTCAGAGAGAATTTTGAAAGAAAAACCCTAGAGAAAAACAAGATTGACTTATCCACAATCTTCATCATTTGATTCTCCAAATTCTTCTATTCTCACTCTCTCCATTGACATATCCTTGAGAGGTACATTAGCTAAATCCTTATCTTACCATACCCATATCTGTGAGAAAGTTTTTTAGTGCTTGGGAAGCAGTTCAGAAGGGACCAATTCATTTTGGTTGATGCAATGGGCGATTGCGGGATCCGGCAAGCTAGAGAAGACAAGGTTCGGCGTAACCCTATTGGAGCAAGAAGTTTGGAGAGTTTAGGTGCACTGGGTAGATTAGGCTTAGAGGGTCTTCTGCTATTCATTATCCTAACTCTATTCTCTAGTAGATTATTGATCGCTTGGAGGGCGGTGGAGAGGTTTTTCGCTGAAGACTTCGGTTTCCTTTTCGATAACACATCGCTGTGTTGTCTTTGTGTTTGCATCTCTTTTCCCTTAATCTTTGCCTTTTAATTACTACTATGGTTGTGATTAATTTCGGTTTAGATTGTTTTACCAATTCTGTTTTAGCTTATTTTCATATTCCGCACAAACATTGTTTGATTATAAGCTTGTGTTTGTAATTTGTGAATTAGGAGTCTAAACGTTCATAGGTGTTTTACACATTATTTGAACATTCAAATAAGTTATATATATACACACACTAAAAAAAAAAAAAAAAGCTTAGTATTTTCAATTAAAATTATGTTTGATGGTAATCTTTTATAAAATTAATAAAATTCATTTTTACCATTTTCATAGTGAAATTCTTAAAAAGTTTAATTTTCTATATGAATGATCCAAAACTTAGAGGAACAAGTTAAGCTCCAAACATATTTGAAATTGTCTTGCTTTAACCCATTACATGGCAACTAAAGAGATATTTCATGTGTAGTTTTAGTGACAAGATTTTTTTAATGAGTCAATTGTAGGGAATTAACACGAAATTTCCAAACCTGTGAGAAACAAAATAGAAAAAACACATGCCAAAGAAAAATAATCACACGCACAAGACATTATTTACGTGGTTCGGCAATTTTGCCTACGTCTACGGAGTTGTAGGAATTTCACTATTATCAGGAAAAAAATACCAAGTGCGGTAGTACAGATTTTTTTTTTCTCTCAAAAACTACTTTAAGAAAACCTTAATCACCGAAAAAACGGTTTCTATATCCTGCGCACAGGATTCACCAAGCCTCCACTTCATGGACTAAGTCTCAAAAAATCTCCCATTAAAAACCACGCAACATTATTTCGGGTCAGGGTCGTCATCCGGATCAAATACAACTAGACTCCATAAAGCCCAACATCAATGACTTGTTAATCGTCACATAACGGGTTAAAAAAGATATATTCAAACATGTTTGGTGCCAAACTTTATCGAATATTTAACAAATATAAGAGCACATTTTATAATGAAAAATAAAATTGTGAAAAATAAAGTTATGTCTCTATAACTATTAGACCAATTATTTTTTTTAAGAGCATCATTAGATTAATTCAAATACTTGGGGGGCTAACTCTTATTTTTGTAAACTAAATTTTCAAACATTAAAATAATTATATATATATTTTTAAAAATTTCAAAATTTTGGGGGCCATGGCCCCCCACCCATCAACATAGCTCCGCCCCTAAATGCAATAGACGTGAAGGTTAATTTTTTAAGGGTTAGACTCGAATTTCCTGGGGTAAAGTTTAGCTTAAATCAGATGATCGAAATCTACATGCCAAATAAATAATGATCTAACACTTTTGTTAAGGTAAGATTTTAATTCAACTGATAAATTCCCTGCCACTTCCAAATTAAGCTGAACTTAATCAGACACCCATACAGTTTTACTTGACTCTAAATCAATATTTCTAAATACCAAAGCAGTATGCAATTCGATTCCCTCCCCCAAATAAAGCACCAAAATCTCTTCCCTTGGAAAAACTCTATCTTATCTTGCACTTACACGAAAAATCCACAGCCAATTTACAATTATGGAGATGGAACACTAATTTCAGTAAATAAATTCAAAGATTTTAGTCAAAACATCAAACCAATGAAACTAAATAACAAACAGATGGAATTTCATAAACATATTCAATTCCCTACCCTAATTTTCTGGTTACTAGCCCATGTAAAGCACGAGACAATATAAAAAGTTAAATATATATTGATACTATTCAAATATAAAAAGCTAAATATTAATGCTAATGACACCCTCTAAGTTTAATTGAAATTCATTTTTGTCTTCCAACTTTACTTTTGTTCAATTGAGCCTTTTAAGTTTGAAATTTATTCAATTTCGGTTTTTAGTCAAATTCCATCAAAACGTTACTGTTAAGTATTCAGTTAATTGATGAAAATATATTTTTTGAAAAAAAAAAAATCTCACATAAAATATTTATAAAATATTTTTCTTAATTTGATATTTATTTCATTTAAGAAAAATGCTATTTTTAATGAAAAATTTCAACTAAATTGAATGGAATGCCTAAAGTGAACAAATTTAAAACTTAAAAAATTTAATTGAATAAACATAAAGTTAAATAACTGAAATGAATTTCAGTCAAACTTAGATGACATGATTTACATTTTACTTTCAAACTTATAACTTACCAAAATCACATGGGAGAGGTGGATAAAACAAAAATGGTGAAACCAACTGAAGGTGGTATGTCTTGGATACTTTTATAAACTTATAATTTAGGTGTAAATGCACTTTTGGTCCCTATATTTTGGCCTCATTTCTATTTTGGTCCCTACATTTCTATTTTACCACTTTTAGTCACTAAACCAATTAACACGTGTTTTTTCGTCTTTTCTGTCAATCAACAGATGAAGATATCTGAGGTGTTTGACGGAAGAATTAAAATATTATAAAAAATCCACCGTGGCACTCATCACCCATGCCACATGGGTTTCCCGCCCCTTTAGAAATTTATTAATCAATTTTAACCAAAAAAAAAGAAGAAAAAACATAATTAAAAAAAATAAAATACATAAATTTAGATTTAATTCATTTTGAACAAGAACACATGAGAACACGATCACAGATTAAAACATTAACACAAGAATATAAAAGCACAAACCTAGAACCAAACACAAACTCAAATTTAAACATTAACACAAGATCACAAACACAAAGAACACAATAATAAACATAAACTATTTACACAAAGAAAAAAATAGATTTAAATCCAAAAATTAAATCAATATAATCATTAACAAAATACCCACAAAATTGAACAAACCCAGCTCAATCCCTCAACCATATCGACACAAACCCAGCTCAACCATACCAACACAAAACAAAACATCTCAGCCTCTCTCTAAACCCACCAATGGACCCAGCCGTTCTAGACCCAAAAAACCCAGATCTACCCACCACCTGTGACCCAAAAAAATAGAACCAACACCACTAATTTGACCCAGCCACCAGGATCTCCACCTCGACCAATCTAGCGTAGCCATCAAACCTAACCAACCTAACCCTTTCTCTCCACCTCCACTGATCTGGCATAGCCATCAAACCTAACTAACCCGATCTGGGTGTGTGTTATTACACATGTTACATGCTCACAAAGCCTCACAACACTGTGCACACAAACACATAAACCTAGCACTTACCCTTTGTTTTGCATAAACTTGTTCATGTGCCACTACGTGTAGGTCCACGCACCACCATGACCATGATTCTTGGCAGATCCGTGAGGCCTTTAACTCCACATCTCATTTTTGTGGATCATTCTTTGTTCAAGATGCTCTTAGCTTGTAGATCGGAGAGTAGCTTCTAGGTTTGGGAGTAAAGAGATTCGGGTTTAGAGAGAGTGTTTGTTGGTTTTGGGCTTAGGTTGAGTGTCTTGTGAGCTCATAAAAGGAAGCCATCCTCGTGGTGGTGTTGGCTGAGTTCTGTGGTGGAATAGGGAGGCTGTGCCTCGTTTTGGATCAAAGAGAGAGAAGTCAAGGTCTAGAGAGAGATGGACTCAGATCAGGTTTTGGGTCTCAAGTGTTTTAAGTGTGTGAGATTTAGTTTAAGTGGTAGAGAGATTAGAGGTGGAGGAAGCTCCGGCCATGGTGGCCATGAAGCTTCAGCATAGAGGAGAGGAAAGAAAATGAAAATTAGATAGCATTTTGTATTCATCTTATATTCAAATCTGGGTTTGTGTTCTTGTTGAAGATGAAACCAGATATAGATTTATGTATTTTAAAAATTTTAATTCTATTGTTTTTTTTTATTTAGTTAAAATTGATAAATTATTTAAAAAAAATTAGATGCTGACGTTGCATTTTTAATATTATTTAATTTGTCATGTGGCATTTTTTAATATTATTTTCATGGACACATCAGCATTTTTAGTGTAAATAGTGCCCTCCATTTGCCACGTAGAATATTTCCTTTAAGTGAGTGACAATAAGGACCAAAATGGAACATGTTTTTTATTTAGAGACTAAAAGTGGTAAAATAGAAATGTAGGGATCAAAATAGAAATGAGGCCAAAATATAGGGATCAAAAGTGCATTTACGCCTATAATTTATTGTAAAAATATTGTAAATGTAGGATTACTTTACAGTAATTGAACCCAAATTCTTGAGATTCTCAAATTAAGGCGTTCGATAATTTTGAATAGGTTAAACAAAACAAGTTAGTTTATATATATATATATATATATACACACACATATAGAGAGAGAGAGAGAGAGAGAGAGAGAGAGAGAGAGAGAGAGAGAGAGGTTCAAGTTATACCTGGTCCTAATGTAACTCTTTAATATACGTAACTGTAGGGACACGATTCCTTTGCGGCCCATTAACATTTTTGGGCTCACACACGAAAGATCCCTCACAATATGATTTGTAGAGAGTGGGCTTGAAAAGCTAGCCGCTGGTCAAGGGGCGATGCCCGGTCATAGTTTTTAGAGGAGTCCATTGTAGAAAAAAGGAGTTGGGCTTGAACATTTAAGCCCTAAGGCGTCGCACCCTATGGGATGGGACTCCTCGGAGTTGATCCGAGGACCATTGAGGCTTTATCCCGGTTACCCAACGACGGACTTTCTTCAGTCAGGTCCGGTGTTGTTGAGAGGTTCTCCCCTATGTCGTCTTTCTTTTTCGGAGGTGGGATGGGACTCCCCTTCAGATTTACTTACTTTCTTCTTTTATACTAGCTTGCATTTGCTGTCCTTCGTCCACGTGTAGGGTCAATCTTTACAAAAACTGACATTTGTCCCATCAGTCCAATCCCGGAATTGTTGGGGATGGTTCGATAAAGCTAAAGAGTACGGCTCTGTCAGGGGCAGCTCATTGAATGGCAGTGAGAGCAGCTTTCCCGGATATTCTTTGATTCTCTTTTAAGCTTGGCCCTATACCGGTTTTATCCTTCTTCTTTTGGTGAGGTTTTGGATCTGCCGAGGACTGAGTTGTCCTCGGCTGCACCACAAAAATGTTTGGTGCTCTGCATTGTAGAGCTTGGGCCATAGTTCTCCTCGGCTCGGGCCTTTGGACTCTCTAAGGACAAATGGGCTTGGTCCGTGAATTATTGGGCCCCACAGTAACTCTAAAGAGTTACACGTTTTCTAAACTATTGGATTTAAGTAGATTCAACGGTCAAAAAAAGATACTCATTAATGCTAATATTTTGATTAGTATTTCATTAATTATCCCTTATTTATGACATTTTATACATATTTCTAAACCCAAAAAAAGGGTGTACATTTCTCTCTCTCTCTCTCCACCACACGTTTTTCTCTGCTCTCTCTTTCTCCTCCATCACTCTTCGATCTCCATTGCCATAGGGTTCCACCTCCACAACCAGGTTGCCGACAGCCAAAAAAAGAAGAAGAGAACTCAACGCATATTCATTTCATTCCTTACATTTGTTTGTCCTGACAACTGCATGTTATCCTATGCTTAGCCACTATTCGTGTGATTTTTGTATGAAAATCATTAATTAATCTTATTGAGAAAATGCAGTGGCTATATGCTATGAAATTATTTGCTCAATTAATTAACAAAGGATTGTACTGTAAATCAGAAGTCAGTGTCTTTTTTTTTTTTTTTTTTTTTGATAAATAAGAAAAACTTTATTAAAAGAAAGTACTACTTCATTTGAAAAAGATGAAGTAGTCTGAAAAACATATGTACAGGAAAACAACAAAAATGAAATTATGTTCGAGAGAATAGAGAGTCTATGAACAAAGGCACAAAGTCATTAGAAGTGAATCCCCAAGCAAGATGTATGGTGTGGAGATCAACAAAAATTGTATCTTGAATTATATGTCATTACAGCTAATAAGGATGCGTCTGTTAGATCTTTTGCTTGAAGGCTTCCCCTTGATAGGACTTAGGAGGGCATGGCCATTGAATATAAGATTTTCTCTTGATGTTAGTGATTGGGAACTAGAGTCAGTTGACTCTCTGTTTGATGATTATGTTCTAAATTTCCAAATCAATGAGGGCTCAATCGAATGAAGCAGACATCAACTAGTTATAGTTAGTTTGATGTTTGCTCATTCTTCATTTGTTTGGAATTAAGCTTCTTTATGCCGTTTGTGAACTTCGCTAGGACTGAGTATATTATATTTATAATATTAATATGTACATGATTTAGTTCCTTTCCTTCCCAAAAAAAAAAAAAAAAAAAAAAAAAAAAAAAAAACAAGATAGAAATGAAGGCAAGCCGACCTTTCATAGATCCTTGAAGGATTAAGTACAGGAAAGCGTTTGGTTTTTTTCTTGGTTTTGTGGATGTTCTTAGAGTCATCTTTTGGTCTGGATTTTTTATGTGTTTTATTATGTAGATGCTGATTTTGCTTTTGTCCTCTCCTCCTAACAACTTGTCTTGTCTCAAGAATGGGATAGAAAAATTTCAGTATGAAGATAGATGGGCGGGACACCTTTCAAGATCTTAGATCGTCCTATTTTTGGACAAAAGAAGACCTGATAATTGTTAGAAATTAATTTGTAATTTTAACAGAGAAATTTCTAAATGATGGCTGTTAGTATTCCAGGATGATAAACTGTTAGTGTTCCTAAGTCAGTTATTTGTATTTAGAAGTCTAGAAGGCTCTTTCAAGTATAAATAAGTGCTATTGTGAAGCTATTTGGCTAAGGAGATTACTTTCAAATTTGTAACGAAAAATTGAAGAACCTATTGTTATTTGCTGTGACAATATGTCAGCCATTGCAATGACTAAGAATCCTATTTTTCATGCAAGGACAAAGCACATTGAGCTTAAGCACCACTTTATTCGAGACTTGGTTAGTGAAGGAGAAATCGAAATGAAATTCATCAGTCCCTATGATCATCGAGCAGATATTATCACCAAAGCAGCTACAGTTGACAAAATGGAGCGGTTCAAGAAGCAATTAAAGATTACAAATTAAGAGGGGGTGTTAGAAATTAATTTGTAATTTTAATAAAGAAATTTCTAGATGATGGCTATTAGTATTCCAGGGTGATAAATTGTTGGTGTTCTTAAGTCAGTTATTTGTATTTAGAAGTCCAGAAGGCTCTTTCAAGTATAAATAAGTGTTATTGTAATGCTTTATGAAGATATAAAATTAAAAAAAAAAAAAAAAAAAAAAAAAAAAACAGACAAACAAACCTATCTAGCATTGTGTAGGAGCAGTAGCTCTGCATCATAAAAAAACACCTTATAATCCATTGCACCTAATTAGTAAAACTTCCGCATATGCCAACAATAATGTCCTGGTAATGGAAATTTATCAGGTCTTCTTTTTTTGTGTCGGCGATCTAGCCGTGGAGGTGGAACCCTATGGTAGTGGAGGTGGAAGAGTGATGGAGAAAGAGAGAGAAGAGAGAAACATATTTTTGGGTTTAAAGATATGTATGGAATGTCATAAATAAGGGGATAATAAATAAGATATTAATCAGAATATCAGTATTAATAAGTATCTTTTTTTGACCGTTTGATTTAGGTTTAGAAAAAGTGTAACTTAAACCTATTATATATATATATATATATATACATATATTTGCAAGTCTTCTCATTGCATGTGGCGTGGACACTGAGCAGGTCCTCTATTGAGTTGTGATGCAAAGCCTTATCTGAAGTCTTTTTTACTTTCCTTTTTAAGAGAGTTCATAAATATATCTTGCTTACTCCAGACCATATATGAAGTATATTTATGGACAATGTTTGTGCTTTTGTTTCTCTTCTTCTAAGAAAAACTAAGAAAGCTATGGTCTTGCCTTTGTTAATTGTTGAATTAATGCAAAGCCAGAACAAGCGATAACCAAGTTTACAAAATCACCAGACTAAAAATTACGAAATAATTGATTGTTGATATAGCAAATACAAAACAGTAATTAAAAAAAAAAAAAAAAAAAAAAAAAAAAAACAGAAAATAGTAAGCAAATCATTGCCTAATATCCAAGGTAGCAAGCCGCAGAGTAATTAGGCAGCCTTCTCTTTCTATAAGGGATTCTGGATAAGAAGGAATGTGTGTTGGCCAACAAGGAAAAACAAAGTTGAAGACGTTGAAGCCATTGTAAAACGTGCAATTCCTCGGAAAATCACAGACAATTTCCACTCTTTTTCTCCTCATGTTGAGTGAAAAAACTCTAGGTGGAAGCATCACATACACAATATCCCTGTCATACAGATAATAGGCTAGCACCGACGGAATTCTATTGAGCCGAGGATAACCAGAAACTATATCGTTGAAATTAACCTTGTGCTCTAAAGACCATTTGCCTTCTGTATCATAGTCCTTGAGCTCCCAAACAAGTAACTTTCTATTATTTTCTTCTACAATTTGGCATATTCTCAAGGCACCATTACACACACCAAGGCGCTGAATTCCATGCTTCAGTGCCAATTCCACGGGTTTGTCAATCACTCGACAGCATTTGCTGGTGTACGGATCAAACCCAACAAGGTGTCCATTCGAACTCCACCAGAAAAGCAAACCATGATAGGGAACACCAGCGTAGGCGTAGTTAGCCAACTGAAATCCCCGCGGACACGACACTACCGACTCACTCCATTTGCCTGTGTCAGAGGAGAATATATCTACCTTGAATTCTGTTGATTCACCCTCAAATTTAGGAATGCGCATCACCCTATAACTGGATTGCTGCTCTAGATGAATCCAATCCGAGCACTTCTACTACGACATAGGGGAGGAAGCGCCACCGATTGCCTTGTAATTGGATTTAGCACGTAGTAGACAGTCATAGAACGAGACCCCACATCATCATCGGCCACGAACACATTTTTGTAGCATAAAAGCAAGTCATGACACGAGGCTTGAGCAATGTCATCCGAAACAAAGCTGTTAGTATTATAATATTGATGTATTGAAGAGGCTAGAGATTTGAATTTGGGTTCCTCTGATGTCACAACGACCATCTTATTCTTATTACCATGATTGTTGTAGCTGAAGAGCAAGGTAGAGGGTCGTTCCAAAATTGTAGAGGCGTGGAACCTGTTGTTAACAAAGTAAGCGAAAGAAGGAGAAGAGATTAGAGAGCACCATCGCTGTGAGACACACTTGCACTGAATTATTGATTTCTGAGGCAGCAGCATCAAGATTTCACTCAACAAACAGTCGGGAAGATTTTCAATCGACGGACGTTGAAGAAGAGAGCGAGAGCATCGCACAACATCCATGACTAATCACTCAGAAAGAGAACCGTAGAGCAACAGTGTTTCCGTGTCTGCTAGGAGTTCGCAACTCACTGTATGTGGCAAAGGGTACCAAAAACACTCTCACAAATGCCAAAGTCCAAATACACCAAAGAGCTCTCACGCGGCTAGAGAAACCTGAAAATCTCTAGAACCCTGTTCTAATAACAAAAGTTGCGGCTGTCTTTGATCACATGTTTACAAAGCCGCATAACATATATATATATATATATATTAGCATAAGTCGGTTGGGTTTGTACCTTGAGAATTTTACAGAGTCCTAGTAGGACTAGTAGTCTTAACTCTTAAGTTGGCAAAGTAAACCAACAAGGACTAGTTGGACTTTTTCATGTTCTAATCTCATTTTAATTTTTTTTATTTGTTTGATTAAACATGAAATTAATTCTCTATTTATTTCAATGTAAAATGTTCATCTAAAAAAAAAAACTTCCAACCTCTATGCATCACTATCAAGTATAACCTACTGCAACACATTCATCCATTGTAGATTCAACTCCAACTTCGTGCATGCTAGCTCTTCAATCCTACTACACCAAATGAAGGAAAATATTTTTAAACTCATTTTTATGGACGTAACCAAACTTAGAAAGAAAATATTGTGCTTTAAAATATTTTACAGTAAAAGTATTTTCTTCTGAAATTTTTATTTTTATATTAAAACAGACACAGCATAAATAAATAAAAAAATTACAATTTTCTATTTTACTCAAAATATTTTTTTTAACTGTTTTTTTGCAAATAATTCCACACCAATACAATCCTATTTCTATAGTTATAAGTAGCTTATTACCTCTTAATGTTTTACCAGAAAACTGAAAAAATAAAAAAATTAATTGTAAAAATACAATAATTTTCAAATTATTTAGGAGTCCACCGCATTTTCGAAAATTTTTAAATAATTAGCATATATATAATTCATTACTAATTGAATTTCTTATAAAAATTATCAATTTAAAAAATAATTTTAGTATAAATTGTATTAGGGATATAAGGGCCATGAGCCCAATTATTTTCACCCTTCATAAAATTATTAATCTTTTTTGGGAGCTGGGTCCTAATGTGGTATAATTAAATTAACTAAGAGTAGAATGTATACACCCAGGCGTCAAATTTTAATTAACTTCAATTTGGATTATACCCTATTGAAAGAGAAATTCTAAGAATTTATAATAAGCCCATCCCACCTCTAATTTTATATTTATTATATTAGTATTAATTAGATTATTGTGTTGACACATCAAAGTCATTGTTGACATATACATGGCCGCTGGACATTTGCCTCAGATATGGACATTTGTATTCTCCTGCTCTCAAACAGGTATTGAAACCGAGTGGACCTAGAAAACTATAAATCTCGATATTTCCGTTAAAAATACCAAAATGTGTCAATTGAGCTACAAACTATTAACAAATAGGTTCTAGGTTAAAGCATCATAGAATATTAGACTATATATTATGGCCTTCAATTAGAGGGAGTTATCTCAAATGAAGTGAAAGAAATTGAATGTGGCCTATCTAAGCAAGTTCCTCATTATGTTCGTGATCCCATTCAAATTATTGGGTCCCTGAACTAGCCAGTTTGATTAGGTGAGTGTGGCCTAGTCCATTTATCCTTTTGGGTTAGGACTTGGGCCATTGAGATTCATGAATGGGATTGGAGAGAAAAAAATTGTGGGTCCAAAATAGAGTTATCAGTGATATATTCCAGTGCAGCGTTTCACATCCATCCAAGATTAACTCAAGTTTAGCTTTGAAAGTTGAGGCACTGGCCATAATAGAAATAGGTATCTTCTTCAATCCCTGAACCTGAAATATGGTTAATTAGATGATGAGGAAATTATAAAGGCTTTAATATCTATGTTCATCCATGGAATATCAGAACAATTTTTCAATATGGTTGACATAAAGGAGGTGTTACCATCTCTAGCTAGCCCCACACTGCAAATGTAGGTTGTAATAGTTGTATGTAATCTTACTTTAAAAAGGTAGAAGAATGAAGAGAACTGTTAAAATAAAAAAATATATAATTTAGACAAAAATAGATTTGTAATTTTTTATGTAAAATTTTACATAAAAATAAACTGAATAAACTTAAAAAAAATACAAAACAAAACAAAACAAACAGCATATGAGTTCACTGCACTGAGCACCGGTTGTTTTGTTCAGATCAGTGGCCCATTCTCATCAATTCTATGAGTTGGAGTTGGAGTTGGAAAACTGGGCCATATATTCCTAGTTTCTAGTCATTTCACATTGTCCAAATACACAAGCATCTCACCTCTACATTCTGACCAAAATAACAGGGCAACAATGATTTTCCAGTTTTCCTAAAAAAATGAGACTGAATTTTGTACCCGGTAATTTCCATTTTTGGAAAAAAATTTCTCGAGAATTGAAAAAATAATGACAACTTTTTCAATTCTCGAAAAAATATTTCCAAAAATAGAAAGCTTAATGTACATTAACCGGACCCAAAAAAGAAAAAGAAAAAAAAGAGTGTTTTTCCATAAGAGAGAGAGAGAGAGAGAGAGAGAGAGAGAGAGAGAGAGAGAGAGAGAGAGAGAGAGAGAGAGAGAGTGTGTTTAATTAAATAAAAATATAACGTTAAAAGAACCTGGATTTGATAAACCTAATAAGGGTGAACTAAATATGTTTTGCATTTAACATTTGAGGGGGGTAGTTGCCCCTACCAAACTAGAATATTAAAGAATGTGGTAGAATAGCTTCCTAGCTGACAGGAATGACGATTCTACATCCCACGGACGAAGATAACATTAATGACGAAGGAAGCATCCTTGACGAAGTCATCAGGAACAACGAAGAAAGCTATCATCACTGACGAAGGCAGGGAATCATTCAATGCAGTCAATCAATGACCTGAGCAGTTACGAAATCAACCAGGCAGACCGTTGGGAGCCTCTTAAAAGTCTCATTACTGGACCAGGGGCGTTACTTAAGAAAGCATTAACAACCCCAACGGCTAGCCCCTAAGGCCTCAGGTATAAAGCTCTCACACAATCAACAGAAGGTAAGAGATACACTGATATTTTGAGAGTACATTCTGATTCTTTACTTTGTTTTGATCATTATCCTAACTTTGGCATCGGAGACGTTGTGGCAGGCACCACACCGGTGACCCTCATCGAGCAAACCTTCGCATACCACAAGGGATTCCATCTGCCCACTCTTACTGACGAATTTGTGTTCCATCAGTTTGGCACCGTCTGTGGGGACGAGTTTTCAGATTCATACTCGAAAACGTAGTTTCCATCAATTCTTTATATCCAGATGGAGTCCAGCCCAGATTCAGCAGCCTTGGCCCAGCAAGTTCAAGCCCTTGCAGCCACCATTGAAGAACTCACCAAACAAAACCAGGAAATGAAGCTGCGGCTCCAGCAGGTTCAACAAGCTCAACAGGAAGAAAACCGGTCCAAGGGTAACATGGAGGAAGAAGGGGATAGTCAACGGAGGGAAACCCCCCGAAGACCAACTACTCCGGACGAACAGAACTCAGATCTTCTTCGAGAAATGAGGAAAGAGATGGACGAACTAAGGAGCGCTATCAAAGAGAAGACGGACCAGAGCGTAGACAAAATGATAAGGGCTACGGATTCGCCTTTCACTGCAGCGGTACTTGAATGCCCCGTGCCGTCAAAGTTTCGCTTGCCTCAATTAGAGTCATTCGACGGACTCAAGGACCCTCAGGATCATCTTAATACCTTTAAGACGACTCTGGGTCTTCAGCAACCACCTGACGAGATATTGTGTCATTCCTTCCCTACGACTCTCAAAGGAGCTGCAAGAGAATGGTTTACTAAGTTGCCAAACTCGTCCATAGACAACTTCGATCAGCTGAGTAGTGCCTTCTTGCGTCACTTCATAGGAGGACAACGCCCAAGGAGGCTAGTGGATTACTTACTCACCATAAAACAAGGAGAGAAGGAGACTCTGAGGTCATATGTCAAGCGATTCACCCGGGAAACTCTGGAAGTAGACGAAGCTGATGACAAGGTACAGCTGACGACCTTCAAAGCAGGGCTGAGATTCAGAGACCTCGTGGCCTCTCTTGCAAAGAACCCCCCGAAGATGATGGCGGAGATGCTCCTGAAGGCACAAAAGTACATGAATGCGGAAGATGCCCTAGCTGCCATAAAAGATACCGAGAAGCCAGGAGACAAGGCCAAGAGGGAAGACGACCGTAGGGGGCAAAAGAGAGACAGACCAGATCGTCGGAACAATGACGGGAATAGGAGGAGGGACGATAAAAATCCTCGGACGGTAAAATTTACTCCCTTGGTTATGCTTGTTGACAAGATTTTCACGCAGATCAAGGACGAGCACTATCTCAAATGGCCCAGGCCATTACACTCATCCCCCAACGTACGTGACAAGAACAAGTATTGCCGGTTCCATAGAGACCACGGCCACAACACAGAAGATTGCAGAGACCTGAAGGAGCAAATAGAAGAATTAATACGGAAAGGGAAGTTACAGAAGTATGTAAAGAAAGGAGAATATAGCAAGTTCAGAGACGACAACAGGACCCAGCATGAATCCTTCACTCGGGATGACGACCATCCGTCCCAGCCTCCGCGCAAGGTGATCGGTGAGATAAAAACGATCACAGGAGGGCCATTCTCAGGAGGATCATTTAGATCACTCAAAAAAGTATACCATAGACAAGTGAACAGCGTCCACACCATGCCTCCGTCCAAGCACCGATGAACATGCCAGGACGTGTCCTTCAGTGAAGGAGATGCCAGGGGAGTAAAGCAGCCCCACAACGATCCCCTGGTCATAATGCTGAATATAGAAGGGTTCAATACCAAAAGGGTCCTCGTTGATAACGGGAGCTCAGCGGACATCGTCTACTTCCCAGCCTTCCAGCAGCTGAGATTAGATCCAAAAAGGTTTCGCCCTTTTGACTCTCCACTCGTCAGCTTCAGTGGAGACAGGGTCTACCCCAGGGGTATAGTGACACTGACGGTGACGGCAGAGACCTACCCATTGCAGTTGACCAAACAGGTAGACTTCCTGGTGGTAGATTGCCTTCATCCTACAATGTCATCATTGGGAGGCCCACCCTCAACAAGTGGAAGACAGCGACGTCAACCTACTGTTTGAAGGTGAAATTCCCGACAGATAACGGCGTGGGTGAAGTGAAAGGCGATCAAGTCCTGGTAAGGGAATGCTATCAGGCCGTACTGGCAGGAAAGGAGAACCACACTTGGACGATTGAAGAGAAAGAGGAAGACGGAATGGAGACCTTGGAAACAGTGGAATTGGTAGAAGGAAATACGGACAAGACGACCAAGATAGGGACGACGCTAAGCCCCGAGATGAGAACAAGACTCGTAAAGTTCCTTAAAGAGAATCTAGATGTCTTTGCATGGAGTCACAAGGACATGCCGGGCATATCTCCAGGAGTCATCCAGCATAGGCTAAATGTGGACCCCAGCAGGAAGCTCGTTCAGCAGCGACGAAGAACCTTCGCCCCCGAGTGAGATCATGCAGTTGCAGAGGAAGTAACCAAACTCTTGACGGCTGGATTTATCCGGGAAGTATATTATCCAGAATGGCTCGCCAACGTCGTCCTGGTAAAGAAAGCGAACGGAAAATGGAGAATGTGTGTAGACTTCACCGATCTGAACAAAACCAACCCAAAGGACAGCTTCCCTCTACCAAGAATAGACCAATTCATGGACTCCACCGCCGGACACAAGTTACTGACGTTTATGGACGTCTTCTCAGGGTACAACCAGATCAAGATGGCTGAAGAAGACCAGGAGAAGATAGCCTTCATCACAAGCCAAGAACTTTACTGTTACAAGGTGATGTCTTTTGGGCTGAAAAATGCTGGAGCTACGTATCAGGGAATGGTAAACAAAATGTTCAGCCAACAGATTGACAGGAACATGGAGGTGTACGTGGACGATATGCTCGTCAAGAGTAAGGAAGAGCTCACGCATCTGGACGACCTGGAGGAGACTTTTGCAACCCTCAAAAAACACCAGATGAAGTTGAATCCAAGCAAGTGTGTTTTTGGGGTAGCCTCGGGGAAGTTCTTAGAATTCATGGTGTCCCAGAGAGGAATAGAAGCAAATCCAGAGAAAGTACGAGCTATCATTGACATGGCCTCACCCAAAACCGTCAAGGATGTACAAAAACTCACAGGAAGGATAGCAGCTTTAAACAGGTTCGTCTCTAGGGCCACAGACAAATGCCTGCCCTTCTTTAAAACTCTGAAGCAGGCTTTTGCTTGGACCGACGAGTACGAAGTAGCGTTCCAAGAGCTGAAGCAATACCTGAGCAGTCCACCTCTCCTAAGCCCGTCCAAAGAAGGAGAAAACCTATACCTGTACCTGGCAGTGTCAGCCTCGGCAGTAAGTGCAGCTTTGATTAGAGAAGAAGGCAAGAAGCAACTCCCGGTTTACTACATCAGCCAAGCCTTTCAAGGAGCTGAGTTCAGATACCCAAGGATCGAAAAGATTGCGTTCGCACTAATAGTAGCCTCGCGCAAGCTCAGGCAATATTTCCAGTCGAATCCTATCCTTGTGATGACGGATCAACCAATCAAGAAATCAATGAACAAACCAGAAGCAGCAGGGAGAATGGTCCAGTGGGCGATTGAACTTAGCCAATTTGACATCGAGTACCATCCAAGAACAGCTATCAAGGCGCAAGCTCTGGCTGACTTCATCGCTGAATTCACTCTTCCAGATGAAGATGGAATTACTGATGGAGTTGATAAACGGACAATACAAACAAATGGCTCGTCAGCCCAAAAGAAGGGGGGAGTAGGGGTCGTCATAACCACCCCCGACGGAGAAATGATGAAATATGGGGTTCAACTAAAGTTCCCAGCCACCAATAACGAAGCCGAGTATGAAGGAATAGTGACGGGCTTGAGGCTTGGAAAAGCTCTTGGTGCCAGAAATATTGGGGCCAACGAAGTATCAAAGCTAGCGTCATCAGAAGAAGGGAGGACGAGCATGGACTTGGCAATAGAGGTCCAAAAACACCCGAGTATTGAAGAGGTTGCGGTGTTCACCATCCAGAGAATAGATACCTGGATGACACCCATAATATCCTTCCTCCAGGACGGGCACCTACCTCAGAACACTGACGAAGCCAGAAAGATCAAGAAGAGAGCAGCCAGGTTCACGATCCTGAATGACGTCTTGTACAAGAGAGGCTTCTCTATGCCTTACTTAAAGTGCGTCGACGAGGAAGAGGCCAAATACATCTTGGAAGAAGTACATGGAGGAATCTGTGGCGACCATACCGGCTCCAGATCCCTGGTCAACAAGGTGATAAGAGCAGGGTATTTTTGGCAAACCATGCAGGTGGACGCTGCTGATATCGTCAGAAGGTGCGACAAATGCCAGCGGTACAGGAATGTGCAACGGCTTCCAGCGGAGAAAATGACGACCATAGCTTCCCCATGGCCATTCGCACAATGGAGAATCGATATCGTCGGTCCTCTGCCCCAAGGTAAAGGTCAGGTAAAATTCCTTCTTGTTGCTATTGACTATTTCACAAAATGGGTTGAAGCAGAGGCCCTAGCAACGATCACTGAGGCTCGGATCCAGAACTTTGTGTGGAAGAACATAATCTGCAGGTTCGGGATTCCCTCGACGATCATATCAGACAATGGAAGGCAGTTAGACAGTCAAGGCTTCAGGGAATTCTGCTCAAACCTTGGGATCAAGAATTAGTTCTCATCCCTAGGGCATCCTCAGGCAAATGGACAGACGGAAGTGACGAACAGGACGCTGCTCAAAATTATCAAAACCAAGCTGGACGAAGCAAAAGGTGCCTGGCCAGAAGAACTGCCCAATGTCCTGTGGGCTTACAGAACCACAGCTAGAACCCCGACAGGAGAGACACCCTTCAAGCTTACCTATGGCACAGAAGCAGTAATCCCAGTAGAAGTTGGGGTAATGAGCATCAGACGAGGAACTTTCACAGAAGGACTCAATGACGACGAATTGCGACTCAACCTGGACTGCCTAGACGAAGTAAGAGACAATGTATCCAGTAGGATGATAAAGTATCAAAAAAAGATGGCTGAGTATTACAACAAAAGGGTCAAACTCAGGCGACTGGAAATAGGGGACCTCGTCCTGCGCAAGATCACTGCAGCAACTAAAGACCCTACTCAAGGAAAACTGGGCCCTACCGCGTCACTCACTACTCAAGACAAGGAAGTTACCATCTGGAAACCTTGGACGAAAAAAAGCTCCCTCGGTCGTGGAACATTGAGCATTTAAAGAAGTACCATGAGTAAATGTAATAGACGAATGCATTCGTTCTTGAAATTAATAAAAGAATTATTCCTTTGATGTCTTTGTGCAGGCAGTACTGGTCGATCATAAGGCCTATAAATCACTGAGTAACAAGATTCTGCCTTGACGGATGTAAGTTACTAACGACCATCCTAGAAGGTTTAAATCACTAAGTAACAAGATTCCGCCTTGACGGATGTAAGTTACTGAAGACCATCCTAGAAGGTTTAAATCACTAAGTAACAAGATTTCGCCTTGACGGATGTAAGTTATTGAAGACCATCCTAGAAGGTTTAAATCACTAAGTAACAAGATTCCGCATTGAAGGATGTAAGTTACTGATGATCATCCTAGAAGGTTTAAATCATTAAGTAACAAGATTCCGCCTTGACGGATGTAAGTTACTAACGACCATACTTAGAAGATTAAAAGACTAAGTAACAAGATTCCGCCTTGACGGATGTAAGTTACTAACGACCATACTTGGAAGATTAAAAGACTAAGTAACAAGATTCCGCCTTGACGGATGTAAGTTACTGACGATAGTCCGAAAAAAAAAAAAAAAAAAAAAAAAAAAAAAAAAAAAAAAAAAAAAAAAAAAAAAAAAAAGACTTAGTGACAAGATTCTGCCTAGATGGACATAAGCCACCCAGGCAGAACCCCCTGGCAGGTGCAAATGGCAGGAGTCTATTTGACGGAGAAAAGAGAGCTGTACATCAAATCAAAACGGAATGCAACAACTGATTAACAAGGTACAAAAGTGCAGACGAATGTAAATCAACCAAAACATCTAAAGGAAAAGTAAGTATGCTTCATTCAAGCCCATAACCACTGGGCCACTATCATTGTTTTCAAAATAAAATTGACTGTTTTGAAATTAGATTTACAAAAAGAAAAGGCCCAAAACAAGACGGGCACCCACCACAAAACAAAAGGAAAATTTTCTAAGTAGTTAAATCAGGCATTAGCAGTGTCTTCACTGGCCGGTACGTCAGCAACAGGCTCAGGCGCGTCATCACCCGAGGCAGAAGACTGAGCCACTTCATCCAGAGCCATCTCCCTGTCCACCTCTTCCAGATCCAGGCTCTCCATGTTGACTCCAGAAGGATGCTTGATCATATACCTCCGGAGAAGCTCAAAACCTTTGAAATACCAACTGAAGAGCATAGTATTGTACTCGTCAGTGGTCTGGAAAGCCTCCACGGATCGAGCGGCGATGGTTACAAGTTTCTCCTTGGCTGCAAGAAGCTGCTCGTCCTTCTCATGAGTCAACCCGCGCTCAACCCTGAGGTCGTCCTCCAGCACTTTGACCTTCTCCTTCAATGAAGTTGCCTCGTCCATGGAGGTGATCAAGTTCGTCTTCAGATCGGAGTTCTCTTTCTCTAAGGCCTCTATCCGGGTTGTCAAAGACGCCACCTTGGCCTCTTGAGTGAGATATTCAGTGGTAATATGGAGGCTCTCTCCCAACACCTGGAGGAAATTATGAAGTCGTTTGTAAAAAAAAAAAAAAAAGGTAGAAGGAAGAACTCTGTACCTGGACGAGTTTGTGAACATGACGAGAGGCGACATTGTTTAAGGACATGTCAGAAAGAGCTCTCAAGTCCGCTGGAGTGACAACCTCGTGAGCCCTGTCTACGGCCAACGTCTCGTCATCCCATATTGTGGACGAACGAGTATCAACCTTCCCCTTCTCCTTCTCCTTCCCTTTGCCAGCCACACGTGGCTTTTTGGAGCCGGGAGTAGGAATCTCCTCTATTGAAGAGATCGGGGAGGCAGTCCTCGTCGTTTCAGAAGCTATGGAAGGAACGATATTAAGGGGAATGGGAGCAGGACCCTTCCCAGTCACACGCACAGTCTTCTTCCCCAGATTGGACAGCGGTTCATCCTTCTTTGATCTCATCTTTGCGTACAGATCCTTGTTAAATTTTGTCGTCATCTCTGCAAGAAGAAAACGCCTATCAAGAATGCTTGAGTGCACATAAGAAGAATCAGCACTGACGAAGATAATACTTACTTTTTTTGCCTTCAATACCAAGTTGACGAAGAACGTAAGGAGACGGGTCAGGACCGAGGTTGTAAAATGCAAGAGACCGGGGGTCAATCAGTTCGTCCCAGCTCTTAATCGTCTCAGCGTACCCGATCGCAGTCTCGATGCGTCCCTTATACCGGCTCTTAAGTTCAGGCCGTCTCTTAACTATACCAAACAAAGAAACAAAGAAGTTAGCAAGACCAGAGTCTCAAAGGTGACAAAATTAAACGACGGGGAGAAATAATGACGCACCTAAGGTCGGGGTTCCCCACCGACGGAGCAACCTCGGGATATCACCCCAATCACTGCTGGATTGAGTCTTGAAGTCGTCCCCAGACACAAAGAAAAAGCGCGACTTCCAATACCTGAAGGACGAGGGCAAGCCCTTGACGATCCTAGTCTTTCTCTCCCAAGGGATTAACTCATAATACCCCCACTCCTTGGACTCTTTCAAACGGTACAAGTAGGTGAGCTCACCTATCCTGATCATATCCTCGTTGGAGGCCAACCATATTTGCATACAGTTGATCACGATCCTCCACGAGTTAGGCATGAGCTGCCCGGGAGCAATACCAAAGTGAGCTAGAAGTTCCATTAGGAACGGGTGGACGGGGAGCCTAAGCCCGCAGGTGAAAGTTGACTCGTAAAAACATACTTCACCTGGAAAAAAGTGGCAGGCCCTGTCTTCTTCCTTAGGTAGACGAACACGAACCCTAGACGGGAACTGAAACCTATCCTTGAACCTATTTACGGTTTCGGTGTCCAGACCACAAACCTCCCTGAGGGCGTAAAAAGCCCTAACCTCCCGAGGGCCAGAGACGGCTGTATCTCCTTCAGCCGGATCACCACTAGATGACAACCCAGTCTCAAGGTCACTAGACCTAACCTCAGACATTAACCCTCTCCTTCCTAAACCCTCGAACCAATTGAGCGATTGACGAAGCAAGGGCAACAAGTCGCCCAAAACCACGCTCAGACAATTGCCCTCAAACACAAAATTTTCTAAAAACGGATAAGTACCCAAAGACCCCCCTAGACGCGCAAAAAGGAAGGAGATCGACGAGCAAGCTATCCTAACCTCCAAGCTATCAACCATGGAAATGCAGAAATCGGAGGGCAGAGCAATACGGTACAAACTAAAACCCCAAAAGAAAAACAAAGACCAACAACAGAAGAGAAATAAAAGGAAATAGAGAATCAGAAATTATGCTACAGTAAAAGAAAAAAGAAGGAAGTAAAAGGAAAGAGAAACGCACCTCCAATGGCGGAACTGCAAAAGCACAGCGCAAGGTGATTTGGAGAAGAAAGGAGGTCTCAAGAAAATGCTCAAAGTATCAATGGGAAATTTTTATGTCTTTGCTCTCTGAAAAGTAAAAGAAAAATTAAAGAGGAGAAGTTTTAAACTTAGGCCAAAAAACGATTGAAAAACCAGCGGGAAACCCAAGGGTCATACCATTAATTCCACAGATCATCACGTGCCACGTGGCCATGATTGTGTGTAGCGCCGCCACTAAGCATTAAAAGCGGAATAGAACCCCAAGAGTCATAAGAAAAACTTTTCATCTTCTGTGATCGTCATGACACGTCACCGACGACCCCACAACCTGGGGGGCAACTGACAGGAATGACGATTCTACATCCCACGGACGAAGATAACATTAATGACGAAGTCATCAGGAACAATGAAGAAAGCTATCATCACTGACGAAGGCAGGGAATCATTCAATGCAGTCAATCAATGACCTGAGCAGTTACGAAATCAACCATGCAGACCGTTGGGAGCCTCTTAAAAGTCTCATTACTGGACCAGGGGCGTTACTTAAGAAAGCATTAACAACCCCAACGGCTAGCCCTTAAGGCCTCAGGTATAAAGCTCTCACACAGTCAACAGAAGGTAAGAGATACACTGATATTTTGAGAGTACATTCTGATTCTTTACTTTGTTTTGATCATTATCCTAACTTTGGCATCGGAGACGTTGTGGCAGGCATCACACCGGTGACCCTCATCGAGCAAACCTTCGCATACCACAAGGGATTCCATCTGCCCACTCTTACTGACGAAATTGTGTTCCATCACTAGCAATTACTCTTTCTTTATTATTTGAGTAAGAAGCACTTACTGTAACCCCAACCGTAAGGTGTTATTGACTTTTTTGTACGGTGGTTTTTTAATCTTGAATTTTGTTAACCAATGTGCTATGCTGTGGTTAAAATACACTTATTGCTTTATGTAAAGTCAAACTATATACCTAAATCCAAAAAATGGCACACACATAACCGCAATGAATTTGTGCATGCAGGTAAGACAATGAATAATTAACTCGTTAACGGGAGGCCATAGCGTATTTGTTGATGGACCATTTTGAAAAAGTTTTGATATAGCTTCCATGAGAAATATAAAAAATTGAAAAAAAAAAAAAATCAATTGCTTTAAGAGTATTTTCTAAATTAATACCCATAAGACATCCATTAGCTTTTACAATTTTAATTTATCCCTTCTTTTTGTAGATTCTTTCGTCTTTAAGAAAACATGGCAGGGTGCTGTTTAACTTTAATGAGGTTTTAAATAAGTAATATATAATTCTTCTATATATATATATATATATATATATAAATATAAAAGGAGAAATAAATAAAAGTGCTATTAATTAGGTGAAAGAGGGGTAAAGCAGTTAGCAATTAATGCCTTTTTATAATCATTAGATTTATTAGAAATATATTGTTTGAAAAGGGTGAGGTTTGGGTTCAATATCCAGTTGCATTAGGCTTGATGAGATTATAACATGTGTCTACTTTTAAACACATATTATCATCTTAACGGGTCCAATGCATATATTTTTGAATCATTAGATTTATTAGAAATATATTGTTTGAAAAGGGTGAGGTTTGGGTTTAATATCCAGTTGCACTGGGCTCGTTGAGATTATAATATGTGCCCACTTTTAAACACATATTATCATTTTAACGGGTCTATTGCACTACATGCATTGGATCTAAGCCTCACCAGTCTAAAAAATGTGTAACTCTTGTCAAGTTACATCAGGTGTAACTCGAACCCATATCTCTCTCTCTCTCTCTCTCTCTCTCTATATATATATATATATATATATATATATGCACACACACTAAACTCATTACATGCGCTTTGCCATGCAAAAATGCTTTTTCTTATTTATTTGTTTTTTTGGTTTAGTGTAATAAAGTTTAAAAGTGATATATAAATAACCTTCTTCTTTTTTTTTAAAAAGAAAATGGTAAGATAATGTGGAATAATGTTTATAAATGAAATAGAAATAGTGTGCTAAGTTTTAAGCTGAATGGAGAAGATAAAGAAAAAAGTTTAAAATTTAGGAACAATAAATTATTCTTTTAACCAGTTTATGTTTTTTAATTTTAAAATTATTTAAATAAAAGATAGGTGTATTTTAGAGAGTTTAAGAATTTGTGTAAGGGTATTTTGGTACGCAAAATGTTGAAATTCAAACAGAAAATCATGTTATTAATAGTGTGTGTATATATATACATACAAGTAAAAAAAAATTGAGATTTAAACAAAAATAAAGATGATAGACGTTAGTGTGGATGGATGAAGATTTGTGATAATTTTATAGAATTTGAATAACAAAAATTTTGGAATATTTTAAAGAATAAAAAAAAAAAAAAAACCATAGAAATTTCGGGATAAGAATGAGTAGTTTTACGTGAAGTAATGAGTTTTTTTTTTTTTTTTTTGAAGTAATTTTGTAAAGATAATTAAAATATTTCAATAAATAGATAACAAATATAGATAGGAATCAGACATTTGAATACAAATGGGTATTGAGAAAAACGGTTTTTTTTTTTTTTTTTGAGATAGTTTTACTCTTTTAACTTTTTTTTTGGAAGAAGTAATTTTGTTTTTGTTTTTTTTGACAAAGATAATTGAAGTATTTGAATTCAAATAGATAACAAATATAGATATGATTAAGACATTTGAATACAAATTGGTGGTGAGAATAACGAGTTTTTTTCTTTTGTATGTGAGATAATATTACTTCAACTTTTTTGTAGTAAAAAAAATTAAACTAAAGGGTATGTTATTTTATAATTTTTATGAGGATATTTTGGTATGACAAAATTAAAGATGAAACAGAGAAATCCTCTTATTAATAAAAAAAATATATATATTTATATATATATATATATATATATATATATATATCTATCCAATCCTTTCAAACATGTAATGCTATCCATTATCAACTGCAAAAAATCAAGGGTGAATAAATGGCAATACAATTTTATGTAAATTTTGTTTCCTATGAAGATCACTAAGTACCAGTCAGTCCAGCAAAGAGTTAGTTCCCAACAATTTACTATTAGAGGAGATGCAATGTGGATACCAGAGGGAAAAGGTGAACAGGAAACAAGAAATGACTTGAATCCTATTGTGTGTTATATTGTTCTTCAGAATTTTAAAAAAAGTAAAAAGAAAAGAGATTTGCCTTACCTTCAATGTTCTTGTGTATTGGAATTGACACGTGCACTACATGTGTTCAAAAATAGTCATGTGTCGACCTTATACCCTATCCAATGCACAAGAATATTGGACGTATGGAAGCCTCATCCCACCGAATAAGAAACACAATTGTAGATTTGTGAGACAAATTATTTCTATATATAATTGAGTATACTTACTTAATTCAATAGCAACATAGGGGTTATAGATCATTGGTGCAAAATTAAGTACTTTCCAAAGATAAAAGATGAAGATTTATTCAATGTTAACATTCATGTGGTACAAAATTGCTGAATAGAAAATTTACTATTTAACTAGATGGAGAAAGAGCATGTCAAATATGCCGAGCAACCAAAGCACACTTATGCCATATTCGATTACCCTTGGGAATCGCCTTGGATGCCCTTGATGAGTAATCTGGTAAGTGAACAATTGCCTTATCCAAATCATCGTGACAAGTTTTTCCCATTTTCTTAATAAGCTGTAGGCAGCATTTCCTAGATACAGGTAATTTCTCAAACATTCCAAGGAATATTTCTTTCCCACACTCATCTTCTACTCTCCTAGCGCAATGCAACAAGTGCAAGGGGTACCCCGGTACATGCTTTGGTGGGCTTATCTTTTTTTGAGTAGGTGAGGCCATGACTCCACTTGCTAAGATCAAAGCTACCAGAATGAAGATGTTGTTGAACTTTGCCATGGTGCAAAACTAGTACCAACTAGCTAGAGGTTCCTTATTTTCCTGATTAGATTGAGGTTTTTGAGATGGTTTTCAAGAGTGAGTGAGGGGTATTTTTATATGGGTGAGGAGAGGTGGTGAGATGATCTTGTATTTAAAAAGCGGTTTTTAAACTTTAATTTTGCATGAGATTCTTGCATTTAACTTGTCCAAAGTTTGATGGGGGGTTTCTACATTGCAATAAATAAATAAAAAACGTTTCTATCATTTATTTTGTTCTAGAGTTATTAAAAAGCTAATAATATTGTATTTTCAAGTATTTTTACGCAAATTCTAAAATAACAATTTGTTTTATATTGAAAAGTTATTTGTATTCTATTTAATTTCAAATACTCTCAATTACTTATTAAAATAATCTCAATTATATTTGGTTTCTTTAAAGAAAAGAAAAAAAAAATCCGGGAAAAAAAGAAGAAAAACTATTCCATCAACAATTCAACATCGAGCACCGTTTTTTTTTTAATTCTTTTCAAATCTAAAAAAAAAAAAGAATTGAATTTAAAACAAGGTTATAAACTTCAAAATCCTTTTAAAAAAATGGGAGGAAAAAAATAAAGAAAAAAACTATTCTATCAACATGAAGCACTTTTTTTTTAATCTCCAAAAAATATATATATATATATATATATATTAAAAAAGTGATAAACTTCAAAATTCTTGGTTATAAGTTTTGTTTTGTTTTTATTTTTTAAATCTCAAATAAAAATAATTAAATTAAAAAAAATGGTAGAATTCAAAATCGTTGGTTATTGATAAACTTTTCTAGCTCCTACTATACGAATTCAAATTCAAACCAAAAAGTTTCAAACAGTTTCCTCCATGCATGACTCTCAATAAATCACGTTCAAATGACTAACACAACCTTCACCACAACATTCTAATAGACTCTTAAAAAATAACTAAACTCTTCTACAAAATATCCATTCCAAGAAATTGATAAAGAAAGAGAAAAGCAACAAGAGACCTTTTTTATTACTTAAATTTTCTAGCTAACCAAATACAAACAAATTTATGGACAAAATTGGCCTTTACCCTTTTTAAAAAAACAATCCAACATTTTGTCCACTTTTCCAAACTAATTAGAGAAATGTCCCTCTTTTGAAACTCGACTTTCTCAAAATCAAGTTTTTAAAAAAAAAAAAAAAAATTCAGGAGGCTTATAGTGGCATTTTAAGGAGTTTATAGTAATGTTTTAAGGACCTATAGTGACATTTTGTAACTCGATCTTCATGAACTCGAGTTCAATGCAAGTTTTTCCTTCTTTTTTTTACCTATAACTCGAGTTCATGGAGCTTGAGTTACAAAACACCACTATAGGCTCATTAAAACGTCACTATAGGCTCTTTAAAACACCACTGTAGGGCTTAATTCGATTTTGAGAAAGTTGAGTTTTAAAAGAAGGGCATTTTCCTAATTAGTTTGGAAAATGAGGCAAAATGCTAGATTGTTTTTTTAAAAAGGGCAAAGGCCAGTTTTTTTCCCAAATTTGTTTATATATAGCCAGTGTTTGAGTCTCTATGATTACTTGCTTCAAATTTTATTTACTTACTAATTTTTTGGCCTCACATGTCCATGCTAAATTGCTAATTTTTTACCATTGGAGATTCTTTGATGGCTAACCAAATCATTGTAAACTCTAACATTATCCATAAGACCAGAAGATGATTTTGGGCCTACACTTAATCTTCACCATTGCGTCAAATTAATTGAGAATGAAGGGTACGGTGATGTGTAGGCTTAGAGTTTAGTTCATTTCTAATTGGATTGTGACTCTGTTTAAATGAAATAACCAACTATTGACTTTCTTATAAAAATTATCAACTTAAAAAATAATTTATCCTCTTGGGTTAGGACCTGGGCCTTTGAGAGAAAAACTGGGGTCCAGAATAGAGTTATTAATGATATATTCCAGTGCAGTGTTTCACTTCCATCCAAGATTAACTCAAGTTTGGCTTTGAAAGTTTAGGCACTGGCCATAAGAGAAATAGTACTTATCTTCTGCAATCCCTGAAATATGGATAGATGATGATGAGGAAATTATAAAGGCCTGAATATCTATGTTCATCCATGAAATATCAGAACAATTTGTCAATATGGTTGGCATAAAGGAGGTGTTACCATCTCTAGCTAGCTCCACACTGCAAATGTAGGTTGTAATAGTTGTATGTAATTTTACTTTAAAATAGTAAAAAAATGAAGAGAATTGTTAAAATAAAAAATATATAATTTAGATAAAAATAGATTTGTAAATTTTTATGTAAAATTATACATAAAAATAAACTGAATAAACTTTAAAATAAAAAGTAAAAACAAAACAAACAGCATATGAGTTCACTGCACTGAGCACCAGTTGTTTTGTTCAGATCAGTGGCCCATTCTCTTCAATTCTATGAGTTGGAGTTGGACAACTGGGCCATAATAACAGAACGACAATGATTTTCCAGTTTTCCTAAAAAATTGAGTCTGAATTTTGTACTCGGTAAATTAAATATGAACAGTACGTTCCCTTAAAAATTGGGAATGGTACGAATGGAGTATTCATTGGTGATTTGATGAGGGAATTAAATGAGAAAGTGTGTTTCTTCTCAAATAAAAAGAAAAAGAAAGTGTTTCCATAAATAAAAAAAAAATAGAGAGAAGTTGTTTAATTATATTAAAATATAACGTTAAGTAGATAAAAAGAACCTGGATTTGATCAACCTAATAATGGTGAAGTAAATATGTTTTGCATTTAACATTTGAGGGGGGTAGTTGCCCCTACCAAACTAGAATATTAAAGAATGTGGTAGAATAGCTTCCTAGCAATTATTACCTTATTATTTGAGTAAGAACCACTTTTTGTTACCCTAACCGTAAGGTATTATTGACTTTTTTTTTTTTTTTTTGTACGGTGGTATTTTAATTTTGGATTTTGTTAACCAATGTGCTAGGCTGTGGTTAAAATGCATGTATTGCTTTATTTTCTAAAAATAAAGTCTAACTGTATACATATATTCAAAGAGTGACACATTCAATCACAACTAATTTGTGCATTTATGTATGATAATGAATAATTAACTCGTCAATAGGTGTCTTTAAATTATTTGTTGATGGTTCATTTTGAAAAAGTTTTGATACAATTTTCATAAGAAATAGAAAAAATTTTAAAAAAAATTAATTTTTTTTTCTAAATTAATGCACTTAGGTCATTTATTATTTTTTTTTTCCAGTAGTTCTTTTGTCTTTTTGAAAAGAATATATATTATTTAATTTTCAAAATGACCACATTAGTTTCAAGTTCAACTTTCTATTTGATTTGTGTTGCGTGCAGTCCTCATCTTCTAATCTCATAATAACTAGCTTACTTATATATATGATTGTTTTTAGTGTAAGTAGGAATTAAATCTTAGATCTTTTATTTAACTATTAAAGGTTTTACCGGTTCAACTAATTAGATTTTACTTATATGTTTTAGACATGAACTTTTTTTTTTTTTTTTGGGGAGAATCATTTTAAACATGGAATTAAGTAGAGGTAAAGAACACCCCAATTTTAGTCTCGCAGGCAGCATGACTGGACCCTCAAAATGATATAGACCACATATGATGAAGCCTAGCTAATATTGAACTAACCATTGCTCTTCTTTTTTTTCTTTGGATTTAGCTATTTAAATAGGTTTTTTATTTATTTTTTATTTTTTTAAATGAGAGCCATTTAAATAGCTGTATTTAGATGATTTTTAGTGACTAAAACCTAGTCCTACTGAATAGATATTGCTCGAGGAGCCTGGGAAGGATTTTTCACCGTTGAAAACTTTATCAATATTTAGATGTTTTTTAGTGACTAAAACCTAGTCCTACTGAATAGATATTGCTCTTTGTTTTAAAAAGGAAAGCATTGACTGCGAACTTACAAGTACTCAACTAATTTGATTTTACTCACACCACCATGTAAGATATAGCAAGGTTGCGCTTATGAGTTCCCTTACATACACGTTCCAATGTTATAAAGCACACAAAAATATGAAAGGATATGCTGTCTCTCGTGACAGAAACAGAATGGTACGATGAACATAAATTTCCTTACTCATAGGTCATATTCCAACTCATAAATTGGCGAAACAGGGTAAGTATGAATCTAATGTTATGGTACGGTCTTATGCCGGGTAGGTGATAAAAGCTGCGGTGTACAAAAATTTTCTGCAAGAAATTGAAAGGACATCATGTAATTTCCCTTTGATTAAACCTCCATTATGATTTATCATTTCAATTAATTGAAGTTTCATAATAATAGACTGAGCAATTAAAAATGTTTAATGGGTAATGTTTCAACTTGTGCCATTGCATAATTTTCTGATTATCAGCTAATTACCACAATGATCAGTTCAAATGTGAGTGTCAAAAGAGAGATCAGGCACGGTTGTCAAATTCTTAATGTAGTTTTTTTAGTGAAATATACTAAAATACAATAAAAACTAAAATGAATTCAAAATTAGAACAAATCAATTAGATTAGAGGAGTGTGGATTTCAATTAGCTCAACTAGTAAGGTATTTTGTCGTCCGATTGGTATTTTAGCTTGATAATAAAGAGTAATTATCATAGACCAAACACTATAAGTTTTATGAGAGATATCGGAGTGAATAAAAGTGAGATAGATCATAAATGAGACTACCAACAAGCTTGCCATATATAGTGGTTCACATAGAAGTCTGCCATCATTTGGAGTAAGTCAAGCATTAGGGTCTACCATCGTATCAATGATCTTGTGTTTTGTAAGTCTAGCTCAAGAGAGGAGCTTATGAACTCAGTCTATGTTAGGTAGGGGTGGAGCCAGGGAGTTGAGACTTGAGAGGGGGCAATTGCCCCCTTGACGACTCCTAAAAAAGTTCATAAAAACTAGTATAAGTCTAGCATATATATAAATCTCTTAAATGCTTTGCTCCCTCTGTATTGTCCCACGATAAAACAAAAGGCAGCCCATACTTAATACAAGAAGACAACTCTAACACTGAAGAAAGGGAAAAAAGTCATACAATTGAGGGATTCAGCACTTTTTAAGCAAAAACCAACGTCACTTAAAAAAAAAAAAAAAAAAAAACTTTTATCTTGTACCTGGATTTCAACATGTTACTATTCACGGTATTTTGAAAGTTTGTCTCAAAAATTTTTTTTTTTCATGGAATTTCAATTGTTCATGGGTCTTATATTGCATACACAACAATAAAGCTACGATCTCAACATTTTTAAAACAAATTCATCACAAAGCTAGGTGACAAACTGTTATTGCTAGATAAAATGAAATATCAATGGTAGATCGAGATGACAAATGGTTTAAATTCTGACTTTTTATTATGAACCCAAATTTAAATAATTTAAAGAATAAAAACCAAAAACGTTAAATTCTACATATGTTTTGAAAGCAATTAAGGTAGTGTATGTTATATATTTAGACTCTTGTATACTCAGATTGTTAAACCTAATTTAGTACCAACTTGTTACTTAATTCAATTGATTAGATCTAGGTTAAACAGATAACAATCATATCACAATAGCAGAAAAATAAAGAACACAAGTAATATGATGACCTAGGAAAACCAATAAAACCGTCTAATTTCAAGGTAAAAAACTTGGGGAGGATTTAATTTAAACAATCCATAAGACAACAATTCACTAATAAGAATGGAAGTTTTACAATAGATTCAATCCTAAATCTAATGCTACCTCCTGTAGTACTTACTCACATGATCACACGTAGTTCCGAATCCACGGACTCTTCTATTATGAATCTGTTGCACACAAACACTCTACTTTGTGACTTTGAGATCTCCACTCAAAGGTTTAGATCTTCAGTAGTAGATGATCTTGTTGCAACATCTTATCTCCACTGGTATTTGTGTTTGGATCTTCTTTTCAGTAGATGCTTGTTGAGTTAGAAGGTTATAGAACCTTACAGATCTCAAAAGAGTAACCCATAAAACTTGAAAACTTGTATTAGGGTTTTGCTTTTATACCTAGTAGTGTTGGACTCAAACCATAAATGTTTTGTAGGCTTTCAAGTTTGATTTAAAATTTGCAGAAATTGCAGTTCGATCAGTTGAACCTGTCTCTCTCTCTCTCTCTCTCGATCGAGCTTAGCAATTTTTAAATTCTTTTTTCTACAGCTTGTATGTTCTTAAATCTTGACTTGTATCAACTTCAGCAATGTCTAAAACTCTTCAAAGACACTAACTAAGATCATATACTAGACTAATTTTTGTACTCAATTTGCCAACGTACACAAATTTAGTTCTTAAATATCTAATACTACACATTTAGAATCTAACAATGTATATACAAGTTTACAAGTTTATTGCTACAATTTTAACACTTTTACATTTATTTATTTTCTTAATTTAATTTAAGGAATCAAATTAGATGTACAAATTTTATGTATCTAGATTATTCTCTTGTTTTTATCGTTAGTAACTATAAATTGATTATTTTTGTTTCTTTATTTCAATGAGATAGAAATGTATATTTGTAGTTAATTGAAAATATGAAGAATCTTGAACGTAATACTGATTTCGTATCGAATTCTAAGCAAACTCGTATTAAGGTAGATTTTGGAAATCTTCTTGTGAATCCCTCTTTAAGTAAAAAAATTTTGGATTATCAATTTTGTTTTTAAATTTTGCCCCCTTTGAAATGAAATCTTAGTTCTGCCATTGAATTGTCAAGTGCTGTCCATCAGAGGAGGAAAATATCTCAATGCCAAGAACAAAGCTGAGAGTACAAATGTCTTTCATCTCAGCGTAGCTAGCTAAGAAAGTCCTTGAGTTCTTGGATTACAATGAGATCATCTCCGGTGATGATCATATCATTGACTCGGAAAGAGGCTTAAAAGGTAGAGATCCAAAAGGTATTGTGAATAGAAGAAGGTTGTGGAAGGATAGGAGAGGAGCGTTGTTGGAGGAAAACTAGAAAGAGAAAAGAGGTGATTGATGGTAGGTGTCAAAACCTTAAAAGAAAAAAAAAATTGTTACATTTTCTTTTTCTTTTTCTGAGTATATTGCATAATTAGTAGTACTAAGTACCATACATAGGTATTTAATCTAGAAGTACCATACCTAGATTAACTATGTCTATGTATAATATCATAGGAAGTCTATATATAAAGAGGCCAATTTACAGTAGTTCTAGTAATACAATACAAATACAATGATAGAGCATTTATATCAATATAATGTCAGTTTTAATTAGTTTAATAAAATCTTTTGTCGACAAATAAGAGATCTAGAGTTTGAACATTATTTGTTGATATTAATGTCTTGACCTAATGATAAAGAGCAATTATCACTAAGCAAATACTATTGAATTTCGGCTTGATTCAATAAACCAATAGTTGTATTATATTGAGAGATGTTGCAAATGAGTATTTATAAATTTATAGAGTTTTAGGGTAAATTAATGAAAATTATAACCGTTTTATTCACAATAAAAATTAAGCTCATTATTGTTTCGGTATGAGTTTCTTAAAAGAAAAGGTCACGATAAGAATGCAGTCTAAATGATTGATACAAAAGTCAAAGTTTTCTTCCTCATGATGTTTCCTTTTCAAGTGAAAGCACAAAAACACCATCACTAATTCGCGAATATAACATATCAGTGCATCCTACTGGTTTTCATGGGTTAACAATTTCCTCTTTTTACTTTCTACCAAAACAAATACATAGGTAAAATCACTAAAATCCAAATGTTCTTTATATTTACCAAAGTTTCATGTATTTAACCATTTTTCCCATCAAAAGAAGTGTCATGTCTATGTGCACAATATGCTTAGACATATATGTAACATTCTCTGTGCGTTGTCCCCACAAAAGAGTGTGATCGCTGGATAATTTAATACTATCTTTATCAACATTTAATTTTTTTTTTAAATCATAGAATTTATAACTTTTCAAATATCTGACTTTGTATGCCCTATTACAAGAAATAATTTCTTGAAAATGATTGTAGGCTAAAGGTTTTAAATCTAAGACCTAGTAACTATAAAAAAGCCAAACTTGTAAGCCAAATTGCTTGATTTACTAATTAGGTAAAAAGAAAGGCCAATGCCAGTAAGCCAAATTGTTCCTTTGTTTTCAATTCTTGGTGTGAAATAGGCAAGAGACATGGAGTCCAATACTCATGTTATAGGAAATAAATATTAGCGAAGTTTACTGATATGGCTTTGTGCCACCGACCTTTCGGAATACCAGAAACTTCTTTGGAGGAATGGGATAGACATGTATAGGGTCCAAGTTGAAGCAGACATAACAATAGTAGACAAGTTATAACCTTAAATCACATGGAGTCACCTCAAATTAAATGAAAAAAAATTGAAACATGCATGCCAAATTGTGGGTTTTTTTTTTTTTTTGGTGAGTAAACAGTAATACTTATGAGAACATACACGAAAATAGTAATATTAGTGTTTTAAACCGGGTTTATAATATATTGATAACCAGAATATAACTACAAAAAGGCCTAACCTTTGTAGTTGTAAACTGGAGTTATAAACAGCGGACACTAGACACACACAATCAATGTGGGATAAACATCCTTTTTTTTTTTTTTGAGTAAACAATAATACTTATTAGAATACACACGAAAATAGTAATATTAGTATTTTAAATCAGGTTTATAATACATTACATAACCAGAGTACAACTACAAAAGTCAATTTGTAGTTGTAGTCTGGGTTATAAAGGCCAGTTTTTTCGTCAACTTTGTGTGGTCCTCCTATCCCAGGTTTTTCAAATTCTCCTCCTCCCCCAATTTTATTAAAAACATTTAAATTATTTTCAAATTTAGAAAAAAAAATTATAGAAAGACTATTTGAAAGAAATAATTTTTGTATTTTTATCTTATAATATTCAATTTTTTCTCATATATAACTCATTTACTTTATGAGCATTTAAGCCATATATTCATAAAAATATATAAGCAAATAAATTAAGTAAACTATAAAAGTGCCTTTTCTTTTTCAAAACCAAACTCTTCTTCATTTTGTGTTTAGAGAGTTAGGGATATAGGGATATATGGGTTTTTTTTTTTAATTAGAATAATTTAGTTTATCATCCATAATAAAAAAAAAAAAAACATTTAATTTTTGTTATTACTATATTTCTCTTGTTTTAGATTGTGTATGTTAAGCAATATGGAAGTGACATTTATCACGATAAAAAACGTAAAATATATTATTTAATGTATCTAAAATGAATTGATTTTGTATAAATTTTATTAATTAAAAGATAATTATACACGACTTGATAAAATAACATATATGTTTCGAATTATATAAATTTTTATTTCATATGAATGTGTGTTTGTTATTTTGTAGATTTAGGAAAATTATTGATATATTTAGCTTTGCCTCCTAAAGAAATTTTTTGGCTCCCCCAATTACACACCTAGTATCTACAATTTACAAGGGTCAAGAAGACTTGAACCCAGAAACTGATATGATGAGGCCTGGATTGCAAAATGGTGCACTTAGAATCCCGATAAGGCAACCATTTTTCATTTAATGGTTTCTATCAACATTTACTAAGCTCTTCTCATCTACTTTATAATCTAGTGTGTAGGGAAGTACTTCACAATTTTAATAAGGGGTTGCTTTCTGTGGTTGGTAATTGACAAATTTCTCACATAAGAACCAAAAAGAAAGCTAAGAGTTTGGTAGAACAAGACAAGGATCATTACTCAAACTAACCCCACAACATGGATCTAAAGCAACGTAATTGACCACCTGATTGAGCTGCATTTACACCTCAATTAAAGATTTACTCAATCAAGGTGACTTTCCCACATGATCCAAAGAGAGCATTTCATCAACCAATAGATAATACACACAACAATGATGCAATGACACAAGAAATGCTTTGCAACATGACACCTACCTATGATCAATCTCTATCTTGGTGATAAAGTCACGTTTGATTTAGAGGTCTCGAGGTTCAAAATTTTCCTGCTAACATGCATTTAAATCATAGCTCGGGGAAATATGGACCTAAAAAAAAAAGAAAAAGAAAAAGAAATGCTGGCATGCTTGCGTGTGTGGATCGCGTTCCAAGAAGATCGGACACTTCAATACTACGGTGTGTCGGTGTGTAGAATGTGTTTTGTGTTAGGTATGCCAGAGAAAATTCTGCATGCTTGTTCTAATTATGTTGAAGAAAATAATTCTTTTAAATTTAGAACGTTTCTAAATTTAAAATATTAATTAATTAATTGGTGGCGTTATCTCCAACATATTGTACGTGCATGTCTTATTTTTTCAAGAATTATTATGCAATGTGTTGTGTTCGTGTCCTTACTTCATAGATAATGTTTATTTTGTTGGGTTATAAATTGACTCTGATTAATTAATTCTATCACTCAAGTTGATTAATTAGATCAAATTACATGCAAATCACCAAATAAATTAACTAAAGTGCAATGGAAATTAAATTGACATCGTGATTTGTTGACTAATGGGAAAAACATCTCACAAGGCAAAAGTCCCACTGGGTGATTTTGAGGTCACCACTCTAAAATATTACTAATCAAGAATCAAACGGTTACAGATATAAGAAACCTTATCAGTACCCTGGAATATCCCAAAGTATCAATTTACAGTTGAACCTTCATTTCAATCCCTAATTGGACTTGATTTTGTAGAGACTTCTTCCATTTTTTCATGGATCTCAGTACGTGACTAACTTTCTAACAACTGATATTTGTTGTTGAATGCAAAGTTCTTCACTTCAATGTATGTTAAAGATCTGGAAGCACCTATTTACAAAACCCTAAGGCACACAAGAACGCAGTAGTTTCTCCAAAGATATATGAGTTCTCTAGATGAGTCTCTGTGTCTTTTAATGACTTTGAAATAAAGCTTTTATACCCACTAGGAGTTTAGTAAACGAAACCTTAGTAATCCAAGTCATCATCAGCTGAAATTCTGATTTGAGAATTTAGATTTGCATAGCTTGATAGATCGAGAGGTGTTGAGCTAGTGTCGAGGTCCATCATTTAATCTCGATAGTCAAGCTTGTGTCGAGACTAATGTCGAGGTTCACTTTTTCAACTTTTCTTCAATTCTTGGTTCAATCTTTATATCTTCAATGATATCACTTGTTTTGATTTCTCAACATGTACACTTCATGATATTTTAAACACATCTTAGATCTACTCAATTACATGTAAAGTGCATTTTGTCAAAAGATATGGAAACACATAATAAATATGATCCTAACATATTTGAGACAAAATTTGAACCTTCAATAAATAAAACATTTAAATGTCACGAAGTGTATGGATTTTAGTTAGCTCAACTAGTAAATTCTTTTTTTGTCGAATAAAAGATCATGTGTTTGATTTCTAACTACACTAAAAACTAATTATGATAAAAGATAATCATTATAAAGCAGACATTATAAGTTTAAAAAACTATCATATAACACCACATGAAAAAACCCAATTGCCCCTCTTTAATTTCTTAAAACAAAGGTTATGTGGCACAACAAGGGTTACATTTTTCAAATGATTTTATTTTAATAGATTGAAGAGTGTCGATTCAGTCTTTTAATATGATGCCATGTATGCAGAGGTCACATTAGTCGCACATGACATGTTTTTCTGTCCAAGTTAACATCTTAACTGATAGTAGAGTATAAAGTGAAATACAAGTTATAGTTTCGCGTGGTAATTATGCATTTTGAAAGTTCATGGTTTTAAGTGTAAATATTTCATTATGCCTCAAGTCTTCAAATTTTCTGTTTGTTCTTTCATTATTGACCCCTTTGAACTCCAACAGATGGTGTTGGAGTATTTTTTATAAAATTTATGAAATGGTCTTTTAAGTGGGAAAAGAAAATTTCAGTTTCATTTTCACTGATGGATTTGGGTTTCATTCTTCAAAAAGTATAATCCAAATATAAGGAATTATCCTTTTTAATATGCTTCAGTTTTCTTTCTATTAATTTTAAAGCCTTCAGTCCTTTATTAGTAGTTATTAGTCTCCTCTCACTCATATAACGCATGGCTTAAATAGTTTTTGACCACAAACTTAAAAGGTATGTATGTCATAAAATTGATTACTATGCGTTACTGCTTTAATGACAAACGTTCTGAATTCTTTAAATTCATGATAAACGTTACAACTTACATGTAAAGCTACCAACCGCAGACAAAGCTCGAATTCAATTGAAATATCAAATATGAGTAGGCTTCTCCTGATCTATATAAATATATGTGATCAGCTAAGTGGTGAAAAAAAAAATTAAAAAATAAAAATAAAAATAAAATTCTAGCCCTCCCACCTTGTTGGCAAATTCTTACCAATTCTTTTCAACCATCCGGTATTCTTTTCAACCATCCGGTTATATATTTATATAGAGTCCAGTTAACAAGTGCCTTTTAAGTATTTATTAATAGACTATTTTAAGAAATTTTTGAATTACTTTTAAGTGAAATATAAAAAGCTGTCAAATATTTTTTTTTTCTTTCCCCATAAAAATCTTCTAAAATTTCTTAAAAATTCATAGATAGCACGTATTGTATCAAGAGAGAGAACTAGTCTGCACCTCGACTCTACTACCACTAAACTCATGGAATTGACGATAACAATTTATTTCTCATGTTACAGGATATGTTGGAGCACTAACGAGGTAATATCTCTATATTTTATGGTAAATTAGAGTTTTTTTTTTTTCTTTTTTGGAAGGTAAACGAGAGTTTTTGCGAAATAACATTATATAAATAATTATTTTGTAAATTATGAAATACATTTTATTAATTAATTTATGTTCACAGGAACAAATGGTAACCCCAACTCCTCTTAGACGAGCTGAGAGCGGTAGGGGCTCAAGCTGTGGGTAGCATAACTGTCAACAATATTTCTAACCATTAAAAAAAAAGGAGAGGGTAGATGGTACTAGATTTATGAAGCTGTAAAAGTCAAAAACCACCTAATGAAGTGACTAGTTAATCTTGATTGTTAGGGTCCGTTTGGATACAGTTGAAAACTGAAAACACTGTAACAAAATAATTTTTAAATGTGTGAATAGTACTAATTTTATCTTAGCAATGAGACAGACATAAACACTTGAACCACAATAACAACCATGATTCCACTTCATGCATTGCCTTCAAAAGTTGTACAATAATACCCAGCTCAAATTTTACATACATATGCAGTTGAAATTATGAGTTGGGCATTATAGACTACATAAAGCAGTGGTTGTAACAATAATATATGGGCCTAAATTAATAGACACCTTTCTCATAGAGGAGGCTGGCAAGTGACTGTGAGCTGTCTTTGATATCATGGACTTGATCTGATTACAAAGGAGTTGAATCCAACGGCCTTGAATTACTAACTCCAACCGTGACATTCATTTCACCATTAAATATCCTTGCAGTTTTAGTCTCTCTCATATTAAATGCAGTTGAACTTGCAATCTTAGTTGATATTGCTTACTGTTTTTAAGCTTATCTGCCAATAATGACTTGTATTATCATTCAAGTTCATGTATAATTTTTCCTGTTATTTTGGGTATATATATATGTGTGTCAACACACATAAAACAAGGCCAACCAGAGTCAGCCACATAGAGGCCATCGAGAAGCATAATCATCTGTGAAGTGTTCTGAGTTCTTAAGTTTGCCTGTCAATGGCTTCAGTTGGGGCAGTGAAGCTCTCTTTCTGTTTCGTTCTATGGCTCTCAAACATACTCTCTTCTTGTCAAGGTTTTTTTTTGCCTGCTCCCATATATTTTTAACATCTCTAGCTAGCTCCGTGCTTTCTTGTATTCACAATTCTTTGTAGTCTGTTTTTCTTCAATATCAATGGGTACAAAATAAAACTCCAAAAAGTGAACTTCTTTGTGATGGGTTATCTTGACTTAGATGGTTTGTTTGTTTGTCTTCTTTGGCTTTAATTGGCTCATATTTCTTAATTTTCCTCTTTTTTTTTTTCTCTAATAGTTGACCAGCAATGGATGTACAACTGGTTTTGATGGGCAGCCATATGCACTAGTAGGAAGAAAATTAGGAAATGTAGTATGTGGTAGTCTTTCAGGACTGTTGGTATATGCTGTTGTGAATTCTCTGTGGAAATTGCTTCTTTTACTTCAACAGCAGTAGAAGAAGAAAGACCAAACTTTTGACTCTTTTTTTAGGCCCCCAACTTTAATTGACTAATTGGTTGTCTTTACAAATTGCAGATTTTGTTTTTCCTTTAACATTAATTAGTATTCAATTCCATGTTAACTAGTTTGATCTAATAATTATGTACTAGTAGATACAGCATTGTGCTAAGTTAAATGAAATGTAATTAAAAGTAGTATTCTGCTAAATTATCCAAGATCTAGCAATACTGAAAATTCAGTAAAGTTGGGGAGTTTTCTAAGTTGAATGGAATGTCCTTAAAATTTTTGCAATGCAGGTAAGGAGAATTTCTACGAAAACCAGTACCCATTTATCAGACGCGCGAGCTCATTCTCATCATCATCATCATCATCATCCTCTGGTGGTGACAATGTTTATGATTACATAATTGTGGGAGGAGGCACAGCTGGGTGTCCTTTGGCTGCCACCCTCTCTCAAAACTTCAGTGTTCTATTGCTTGAAAGAGGGGGTGTCCCTTTCTCCAATTCAAATGTCTCACTTTTACAGAACTTCCACATTGCCTTAGCAGACACTTCTCCAACTTCTGTCTCCCAATTCTTCATTTCCACAGATGGAGTCCTTAATGCTAGAGCTAGAGTTTTGGGTGGTGGCACTTGCATCAATGCTGGCTTCTACACTAGAGCAAACGCAAGGTATGTTATACACACACTCACACACACACACACAGTATCTTGTTTAATGAGTTGAGCATAATCCTAGAACCAATTCACACTATTTTTCTTATTTAAAACCTGTGACCTCTACAAAAAAAAAATGTACCAGTTCTTTCAATTAGCAATTGGTAAATTCTAGAGCCTTCCTTTTTTCCTTTATGGGATTAATATTTTTCTTTTTGGGATTAGTTTTTAAGAATATTGTTCTTAGATTGTTTAGGATGTTTGTTGCAAAAATTTTTGGTTACTTTATTATTATTATTATTTTTTTCTAAGTGTTTGTTTTAGTTAAAAGACAATAATGAGTAAACTATTAAACTCTACATCCATGGACTTGTTTAAAAGAAAAGACTGCAGAAGGAAAAGAATAAAAAAGTGGGGTTTTTTTTTATTTTAGTAGGTTGAAGAAAAATAGATTAGAAGGCAGGTTTTTACATTTATTTATTTTTTTTGTTAAGAGCAAGGTAAGAAATAAATTAGAAAGTACCAATTTAAGAATAACCCCAATGGATGTTTGTAAAGTTCATTTCAACATTTTGATATCACGGCCACAGAACAGAACTGAACCAATAAAAAAAAAAAAAAAAAACACTTCGTTCAAGTCAATAACCTACTAATTTAGGTACCCTTGATGTGAACACTTTAATGTCTCATAAATATTGTTTCTCTGTTTTAGTTCTACCGGTATTTTCTACCTATTGAATGCCAACTCCCAGTCCTTAAACGGCAATGACAACCCAATTTTTGAATTCCTCCTGTACAATGCTGGCTGAATATATATTTACCATTATGCTTATTATAAATGGCCTCATTACATGGCAAAGCCTAAAGTCTATCAATGTTCATTTGGGAAATTATGCCACCTACTTTTTAAAAAATTTCTAAATTGTTGTGAATTATATGGTTTTTTTTTTTTTTTTTGGGGGGGGGGGGGGGTGGTAGAATGAGTGAGTTTGGCATACCATATGCTCTTTCAGAAGTCTATTAAGATTTTTTTAAAAAAAGTATGCGTTTGAATTAGCTTTTTTCTGTTAGTTTGTTTATTCACATATTTTTTAAGCCTCAACTTTTCAAAATACAATTTTACTTTTGTCAAATTTCATCAAAATAAATAAATAATTTTAAATTAACAGAAAGTAAATCCAAACGTACATGTTTCCACTATTTTGAGAGGGAGAGTGAACACAAGCAAAACCCATCAATTCAACTACCAAACCCACCAGCTATAACTCCTCACAGAACTAGCATGTTGAAGTTAAGGTTCATAAAAAGTGAAAATAGTTATATAGATGGATAAACTCTTGAAGTTTTAGGAAAAGTTTGAGGATAGATACACATTAATGTCCATATTTAGTAGTGATTTAAGAGTTATTATCCAAAAAATTAAGATTATGCTCAATCCATTGATGTATTAATCTCCCATTTAAATCATAACCATGACAAGATAGCATCTTTTAAGATTACATGATGCTATTGCTAAATAGAAGTAACTTTTTGACTAAGAAGATGTTGATATTAGTCAATTAAATGCTACATGGTCCTTGGAAACAATAATTGTGTGGCCTGATTAGAACTTATTGACCAAAAGTTAGTGAAATCAACAGTTAAGATTGTTTAGTTGGGAACAATTTACTGTATTAGTGTAATTGATACAAAATTGATGGTAAGCATATGACTTCCATGATTATGTCCATGTACTATGTAATAGAACATTTATGATTTCATCTTCCTTCCAAACACAAATTGACCCATTAAATGCTGTTCATGGACATGGTCCCTTTCAACTAAAATTCCCAGCATGAGGATGATTAGGTTAAGTGTGTTACATCTAAAAGGAGTCCAAACATTTAAGTCAGTCATATTGTGACCACTTAAAATAAACATGTGGTCCATAACCATAAAATGTCAATGACATTATATCTCACCAATATTTCTAACTCATCTACCCAAATTTATCTAGTATTTAAAACGCAGGGTTTAGTAACGCAAACTTGTAACCTATGTATGAGAGCATTAAAGTGGTGGAATGTTGGGTTAAAAAAAAAAAAAAAGTCAGTTTATTGTTAGTTGTTAGTTAGTTTATTTCAAAAAAAAAAAAAAAAAAATCTGGTATTTAAAACAAAGTACATTTTTATTTTAAATATTTTGAAACCTTGTACATTTTTAAAATGTCAATGTCAAGTACTGCATTTTTACACAAGCCACAACTTGTGACTTGTGTCCACTGTAATGAAACAAAGGTTTAAAGGTTTAATTTCTCTAGTATCTATCACAAATAAATAAATTAATAGTGATAAGCTGGGCCTGCCTGGGCTGGATTGAAAGTTCTCAGGATAACCTTAGCCCATAAAATGTTTGGTGAAAAGCCCAGAACATATTTGCTCCATCTAATTGGAAGTGGGTTTTGACTTCTGATTGTCATGTTCTCATTTTCTTTTTTCTTTTCTTTTTTTACCTGACAAAGGATTGAGGCTTTGACAATTGACACCCTGTAAGTTTCAAGGATGGGGAGAAAGATTGGCCTAATGATTGAGACTTTGGACAAAAAGTTAATTGTACATAAAACAGGAACAAAAATCTTGTAGTTTTCACGGTAATTGGTCAAGTATAGAACTCATATAGATTTTGTAGGAGCAAATAATATGATCATACAAAATAACTGCACATATAGTTGAACATTTCTGGTAAGAAACAAATAGCCAAAGCTAACCTATAGCCATTCTTAGAGATTTAAACCTTTTAGTGAAACTTTTGTTACTGAATAAGCAATGGCATGCAGGTTTATAAAGAGAAGGGGTTGGGATGCCAAGCTAGTGAATGAGTCCTACCCTTGGGTTGAGAAACAAATTGTCCACCGGCCTAAACTTGCACCTTTGCAGAGAGCTGTAAGGGACAGCCTTCTGGATATTGGGGTGTCACCTTTTAATGGATTCACATATGATCACATCTATGGAACCAAGATTGGTGGGACCATTTTCGACAGGTTTGGCCGTCGGCACACAGCTGCTGAACTACTTTCTTCTGGGAACCCTCGGAAGCTCACTGTATTGATTCATGCCTCTGTCCAAAAGATTGTATTCGACACAACAGGTATGTCAGCATCTTCAATTGGACTTATATCTATATGTTATGTACACTGTCTAGGCATTTGGTCACAACTTACTCTATAACTTTCTAATGAAAAGAAGTAAGGCGAACTTCAAGTTTGTTAGAAGTTGATCATATACATAGCACTAATGAGATGATAATGTCTAATACAGGAAAGCAACCAAAGGCTGTGGGGGTCATTTTCAAAGATGAAAATGGTAACCAACATCAAGCAGTTCTCGTAAATAAGGCAAAGAGTGAAATCATATTGTCTTGTGGAGCAATTGGGACGCCTCAAATGCTACTGCTAAGTGGAATTGGACCAAAAGCTGATCTTAAAAAGCTCAACATTCCAGTAGTGCTTAATAACAAGTTTGTTGGGAAAGGCATGGCTGATAACCCCATGAACACAATATTTGTTCCCTATAATAGGCCAGTTGAGCAGTCACTCATACAAACTGTGGGGATTACAAAGAAGGGTGTGTACATTGAAGCTAGCAGCGGATTTGGACAATCCAACGATAGCATTCACTGCCACCATGGTATCGTGTCAGCCGAGGTAAGCACCAAGGTCTAGGAACTAAAGCAAGATTTTTAACAACATTGGAGCTGTCAAGTATTAATTGAAAACATTGTCTAGAAAGTCAAACTAACATTCTTCCTTGAAATTTCTTTGATTATGAAAATATTCACTATGAATTGCATTTTGTGGTGTGACCAGATTGGGCAGCTCTCCACAATCCCACCAAAGCAAAGAACACCAGAGGCCGTTCAAGAATACATCAAAAACAAGCGGAACTTACCTCATGAAGCATTCAAGGGAGGCTTCATTCTAGAAAAGATTGCCAATCCCTTATCAACAGGTGAGCTCAACCTGATCAACACCAATGTTGATGATAACCCCTCTGTCACCTTCAACTACTTCAAACATCCGTATGATCTTCAACGCTGCGTTGATGGAATTCGCATGGCCACGAAGATTGCCCAGTCAGAACATGTAACAAACTTCACAAGGTGTAACAAGGAAACTGTGGATAAAATACTTAACATGAGTGTCGAGGCTAGTGTGAACCTTATACCTAGGCATACTAATGACACTAAGTCCATGGAGCAGTTTTGCAAAGACACTGTGATCACAATTTGGCACTACCATGGTGGGTGCCATGTGGGCAAGGTTGTCAACCCTGAGTACAAGGTTCTTGGTGTTCACAGGCTCCGTATTGTTGATGGCTCAACATTTAGTGAATCCCCAGGCACAAATCCTCAAGCCACTGTAATGATGATGGGCAGGTACTACTAATAAACATTTTTTGCATCAAAATTTTCCCTTCTTAAAAAATAAAATAAAAAAGAAGTAGAAGAGAAAAGAAAGATATATTATAGTAATGTTGAAATATATTTTCCTCTCTTTTTAACATGTTTTTGGGAATGATATTTAGGTACATGGCAGTGAAGATTTTGAGGGAGAGATTGGGAAGAGCAGCTGGCATATGAGGGAGGGTGGAAGCCCAGTTAGGAGGATAAGAAAGTGTTGATTAGTAATGTAATTTTATCATATTAATTCTTAGCAAGCAGTAATATGTAGAAAATAGGCTTGCCACTGGAAATCCTTATTCCACCCTAAGCTATTTATAATTTTAGTTTGTATTCTTGAACGCTTTTCATAACTCTCCTTTTTTCTTTTCTTTTTTCATTTTTGATAACCCTCCATCTGGTTGTTAAAAGAAGTGTGGAAAGAAAATTACAATTTTGAATGTCATTTGTTATTGTGGTTTGAAAACTAAAAGAAATCCTCATCTCAACTAAACTAAACTAGTAACTAGTTATATTAGGTTTGGTTGAGTGGATGTTTTTCTGGTATTATATGTTTTAAGAGTGCCAGCCCCAAAAACTTGGGACTAAGGCCTGTTGTATAAGTTCTAAGAGTCAATATTCTTTTCCTAAATTTCTCCTTAACCAAATGGAGTGTAACATAAATTCACACTAAGAGGTTGTTTGGTTAGCTAAAAAAAGTGGTGTCTTTTGTTTTTATTTTTAGTTTTCATTGGAACTCACCACAAAACTTGTTTGATTTAAGAACTTGTACTTAGTTTTCATTTTCGGTATCTTAAAAGTTGGATTTGAATACAAAAAATGAAAACATTTTTTCAATGTTTTCATTTTCATAGAAAACGAATATAGTGGTAATTCTGTAAATATTGTGAAAATGCAAAGGGTCCCACTTGATTGATTTAAGTGTGTGCAAGTGAAAAGAGTAACTTAAAAAAAAAAAAAAAAATAGTACTAAACCATGCATGATAAATTTTATATCTAAATTATGTATTCAAAATAACTTACAAATCATTTTCAAATTTAAAAATTGGTATTTTTTATTTATTTTATATATTCAATTTTAGAATTTGAATACAGAAAAAGGGAAAATGAAAAGTGAATATGCCACTTTTTAGAACCAAACAGGAGTTGTTGTTAATGCATAGTCCTCCCCCACTTAAATCCCCGACATCCTCATTAGGGCCCACTTTGTAGAGTAGTGTTTTTGAGCCCACATAAGGTTACCTGGCTGGCTCTTATACCATAAATATTGTCACGCCCTAAAGCTAACCAAGAGGGCTAAGCACACAACAATAGCCACACACTTACTAGTTTTTTTCACCTTATAAGCATGCAATGCCTTCAGAGAGCAATAATAAACCTTGAAAATTGCCATATTAAATCAAATTAAGCACAAAAGTACAACGTAATAATAATCTCCATCACTACTAAAAAGAGACTAAATCTCATAAGACTAAGAATCTAAACAAAAGATAATTTTTAAACATAAAATTCCAATCTTATTCCAGCAAATCCTAAACTTCACTCATGCGCACATCTTAGCAGAAGCCCATAAACATGCTACTCTTCAAGATCAGAATCTGGAAGGGGAAAGAGGGGTGAGTTGACAACTCAATAAGTAATCAAATCCTAACTAGCTAAAACAAGCATATAGATTGACAAAATAATACATTGTGCATAAGGTCAAATATTTCACATGTATTAAATTTATAATATATATAATGTGGATTCCAAAAACATAAGAAGTTTTAGTTCATATATTCAAAGATATTCACATTCTTAACAATCTTATATATATGACTATGGTCACGGGTCACGTTATATCCTTATGACTAGGCATCAGATTTAGATGAAACTAGTTATATGCTAATATATACTCTCATTAGCTAGGTCCAAAAACAAGATAAGCTTGTGATGCCATAGATGAAACTAGTTTTGATATTAATGAATAATTCTCATTGGTTAGGTATCAGAGATTCAGAGCATAGTCAAATTATCCAAAAACATAATTCAAGCAGAAATATATCTCATTTAACTACTTGTGTAAAATTATATATATAGAAATTAAATATATTTTTGATGATTCCTTATTCTTTATATTAAATATATATATAGCTAGCACAATTAAAATAAACATTGTTACAATTGTAAAATAATATTCAGTAGCTAATAATACAATAGTATAAGCAAAAATAAAACGAATCAGGAGAAAGTTATTTACCTCAACTATCACACCACAATATGCACTTCTCCCTAACATTTCCTCTAAAATACTTAAATATCACCTAAAACATATTTTCATGTACCATTTACTCAATAGCCAAATAATTAAAGAAAATCTTGCAACGGTACCAACCAGAAGAGAAATTTCTAAAGTATCCAAAAATTTTCCACTACTAATATCTCACACCCAAAAGTCCATATATTCACTTTTTTTTTTTTTTTTTTTTGTGCCACCATTAATTCCTAGACTTAGAGATGTAAATATTCATAAACAACTTGGATTCGGCTCAATAAAAAGTTTGTTTATATTTGTTTGTTTATAAATAACCCAAGTTTGAGTCTTAGTTTTAGGCTTGTTTAACAAACAATCCAAGCCAAAGCAAAAAAATTTGTTCATAAACAAGCTCGTGAGCTATAAAGTTTGATACCAAACAAATCGAGTATAGACTCATTTATAAGCTTTATATGTGTTTGTTAAATAAACCCATTACACATACCTTGGCCAACATGGGACTACTATCGATTACTTTTTTTTTTCTTCCCTCTAAACTAACCAAGCAACACTTTAGAGTTTAGACTTTAGTTACATTTTTTTTTAAAATAAAAATAAAAATTTAAGTGGGCCACATATGGTCTTTCCCTATTTCATTCATAATAGTTACATACAAGTTTTGTTCTAATGTGGATGCAAAAATTGTACTTCGAATAAATGCTAAAATTGGTAGCAATTTTGGTATTTTGCTATACTAATATTTGAGTTGTGAAATTTGATTTTAATTATTAGGGGCTTTGGATGGGTATCCTATGTGGACTTTCTGTTCAAGTTGTGGCACTTGTTATAGTAAACTTAAGAGCTGATTGGAATAAAGAGGTAAGAAAATGTCATTTGTTTAACTTTAAACCACGACTTGGACTTAACCTAAAGGAATCAAGTAAGAAACTAGCATATTCAGCACGCACAAAAAAGTAAGAAACTAGCTCTTTATAATGAGGCACTAATTAATTAATGATCCAATAAATTGGGACCATGCCATAGTACTAAAATGATCATGACTATTGGAAATGTGCTAATCTGTTTGGCAACTGTTTTTTCAATTTATTTGCTTACGTCTAATTTTTTTTATTGTCTCACTTTTTCTAAATACAATTATATTTAACAAACTTTATACAAAGAAGCTTTCGATATAAAGTTACTTCCAAACGCACGAGACTAGAAAAGTGCTTTCAAACTTAAAATAAGTGTAAAAAATAAAAATTTCTCATAATTTATTCTGGTGCCAAATTTATACCTGCAATATAATGTGTCCGGGTTTGTTCAAAGGAATAACATTATTCCCTACTACCACTGGGTTTAATTTTGCCAAATAATTTATATTTCCTTCCTTTTTCAGGCAAATAAAGCTGTGCGTGGTGCTCAAAGAGGTGGCAGCACAATTGTTGAGGAGGAAGAGGAACTATAGATTTGATTTTCACTTTTCATTACACATCAAGAAAATAAATTGTTGATAAATAATTCTCTTTTTTTGAGTAAGAAAATGAAGTGCTTTACTTGTAAAAAAAAAAAAATTATAGCTCTTGTTGAGATTTAAAGAAGTTTCAAGTTAGCTTAGACTTTGAATACAAATATCCTTAAATATATTATCATTTCTAGTCCTGCAAAGTTTTAGAAGTTAGATCTTGCAAACTAATCCTGACTGAAGCCGGCAATATCAATCCTATCCTATTTTCCTTCATGTACACAAAATGCATGCAATTATAGATTAAGAGGAGTAACAGGCAAACACCAACTTTGGTCCCAAAAATTTGCTTGAAGTTCCAATTGATCCCCAAAGTTTAAAATGTTGTCATCAAATGTCTAAATGTTTTAACTGGTTTTAATTTGGTCCTTCTATTGATGTTCACTTATGCAAACTCAGAAAGCTGTCTCAGTTTGTAACTGTGCCTAATATCAAAAAATTTCATGATCTCTGCTCAATGACGAAGTCAAGAATTTTTACAGATAGGCAAAATATTCATATCATTAACTCTTAAGCATAGGTTACATTCAGTTCCAATTCACTTCATATGATTTACTGTCTCCAAAGAACACAGTCAAAACATTTAACTGTTTTTCCAATAAAATAGGAAAATTTTACAAGACCAAGTGATGAAAGACTTTCAAAAAACAAAACCTAAACTTTAATTTTCATGGCATACAAAATCTTTAACCCATTATGTACCACATCGCAACCCAAGTACAGTGATCGTACACCACATTCCAACTAGCAATTCACAGTAGATCATGGTCACAAAAGCATATCATGGATGGAGATGTTTGAGATTTGGAAAACCAGTTTCGCCCAAAATCATCAGTAGTTAAAATTTGAAGTCAAAATGTCACAATATGTCATGCAGCTGCTTCAATTTACAACCTAGTGCTCAATGGCTGGTCCTTCAGGTGAAGGGAGTGGTTCTTCTCCATTTGCATTGGTCTCAATGGCATTCTCAGCTAAAGGAGGGGGTTCTTCACCATGCTCATTGTTCTCAGGATGAAAATTGATTGGGAACTTTGTGACCCTGGGCTTGTCGGCCAAAATATTTCTTTGAACCCTATCAACCGAAACTTTTGGTGGAGGCTCCTCTCTTAGCTGTTCGTCATCATAATCGTTGTTCACATAGTATCCAACTCGAATATACTCTTGTCCAAGATAAGAACATGTCAATAGCAGTACTGTGACGCCAATGATATCTTCATCATGGATTTTTGATGGGTCTGGAGGGTCTGCCTGCCAGGGGCCCCAATAAAAAAAAATTTAGTGTTATTTTTATAAGCAAATTAGCATTGAAACCAAGTTTAGGACTTAGCACAAGCATTCATCAAAAACTACCTGAAGGACAAATCGGTAGTTGCCAATGTTGACTGGCCCAACAAGCACACTTTCAAGAAGTTGGTCATATGTCTCATCCTCAGCAGATCCCACATAAATGAGTTTCCATTCCAAATCTGCAGTGTTTTGACTTAAAATATGGCAAGGCTAGCAAGGCAGAAGTCAAAGAAACAAATTTAACTACATAGATTGTCATAACAAACAAGGGAAATGCACAAAAATTTTATATTAGAGAAAAAAAAATCAAAAAAATTTTAAAAGTTCAAAGAGATAAATGAATGATTCCCATTAGTATAATTAAGCGACTCCACCTAACAGGGAGAGTGGGGGGTGAAGAGAGAAGGCATTGAGTGGTTAAAGAATGCATCAAATACTGAAATACAGCTTAGCTGCACCTGCCACTTTTACCCTAAGCGAATGTACAAAATATCTTGAAAAAACATGCGACATCCTCAAAGCATTTTAGTATCTCAAATTCAAGTACTTGGTAGCTGGAGTTAAAAAAAGAACTTCTATAGGAAATATAGAAATGGTTCTTCTATGAGTACTATCAAAGATATAAACATCTACATGCTTAAAGATGAAGATTAGTTTATTCATTCAGGGCAAGAAAGAAAAAATTAAAAGGAACAGGCCAAAAGCCTCACTTAGATCCAGTGCCTTTTACAAACCATCAGGGGCTTCTTTGTTGTCTCATCCTGTGTATGGCATATCTTAAACAAACACATGGATTCTAACACAGGACTAACTAAATCAAACTACTTTTTGAACTTCTCTTCCTATTAAACACTTTACCTAAGCCTATCATATCTCAATAGATGGACTTCAAATAAAATCAGGACTGGATCATACATCATTGGATTCTTAGTTTTCTTAAAAAGTAATTATAAAGCATCCAAATTTATGGGAAGAATTAATCAGATTACAAATGCTCAAACGTTACAATTTTTTTCCCAGGTTAATCTTCCTTTAAGTCAGATACTGCCTGTTCATTCTGCATAAATGAAGCTGTCAGATAACTGCACTCTTAACACCAAACAAACTACATTAATCGTACTAATTCCCCATTCAGATTGATCAAGCTTAAGGGGGGGAAGGGGAGATGAAATGAGTGAAATATACAACCCATCTTTAGTCTTGGTGCTCTAGACTGAAATAGAGATAGTGGCAACAGGTGACCTATTGTCCCTTAGATGCCGACTTCAACACAAGCGCTTGGATCTCAAAAGAAATGTAACAAGGTCTATAAATTCTTTCATAGAAACCAATTTAGCCCTTCAAAAAATAAGAGAGGGTATAATGAGAAATCAACTTTCCTGGTTCCATTTCCTTTTGTTTTTCTTCTCTCTACCTTTTGCTTTAGGTTTGATACCATGGTCTCTTCTCTTTCCCCATATCCTCCTAAAACCAGCTAAAGGGTATAAATTTTCACAATACAAAAATCAATGGTTGGACAAAAATGCATTTGAGCATATCCCATTTATTTGCATTAGATCTAAGGCATATTTGGTTCGACTAACAACAACAACAAAAAATTTAAGATTTGCATTCATATCTTTTGACCTTAAACACCCCTATAAACCACCCATAGCCACCCAACAAGACTTTACCCCTTTGTGAACACAACAAACAAAAAGGCTGTACCCAATTCACAAAACTCCCACTTTTGCACAGTCTGGCATAGGTGATTGGTAGATAATCGTACCCCCAATTTTTATTTTCTATTTTTTTTTGGAGAGGCTGAATCCTGGACTCAAACTCACAACACGCCACTTGTTAATTCGTGAACACAACAAGAATGTCGAAATTGTGATTTCCAACTTCCTACTCATTCAACAAATTCAAAAAGCAAAGAATTCATGCCCAAAAAAAAAAACATAACATAACATTTATCCTAATTAGTTGCAAAGAACAACAACATAAGACTTGCTAGAGTACAAGACAACATCATAAGTCATAACAACTAAGACAGCTTTCAAACTCAAAAAGACTTTAAATTTACGAACTTTTACAATAAATTAACGAAGTATTAATGCAATAGGAGCCTAATTAAATTCAAGTAGTACTTTAATTGTTTCCCTAATTAACAAACAACAAACCCTAGATGAAGCTAAAAAAAAAAACAAAAACAAAACGGTGACGTTTTGTGAAGTAGTTACCGTCTTTGAGAGGGGTCAAGCACTCGTAGGAGATCTCGAACTGAAAGGGGTTGAGAAACGTGGCTGGGTTGTCCAAAACGGCGACGTTTGTGATGTTCACGGCGCTCATAGTCTCGACCCGGAATATGAATAGAAGAACGGATTTGGATTTGGATTTGGATTTGGATTTGATGGTTCGGGTTCGGGTTCGGGTTGTGGATAGGGATCGGTTTTTCTCATTGAAAAGTGGAAGCTTTTGAAACAAAGATTGGACGGTGAACCGGTGACTGAGAAATGGAGAAAGAAGAGAATCAAAATGGGACTGGTATTGGGTTTTAACTTTTATTTGGGAGAGGGAATGTTGGGGTTACCGGCTGTAGCCGGTAATTAGTGTGGAAAGAAAAAGGTTTACAATTTGGCGGGAGTTTTTAACCCTTTTTCTTATTATTGAAATTTGTTCTTCCTCTTTTTTTATTTTATTTTATTTTATTTTTTTTTTAGAACTTGATTTCTAGATTAAAAGTAATATAATGTCCATAATATTTTTAAAGCAAATTTTAAGTGATAAGTTATTATTGGTGGGCAAAAAAGTAAAATCAGTTGTAACTTGTCTTCTATGATTTATTATGAAAATGTTATGAGTGTAACATTTCTCAAACTGAATCATATAGTTGTTGGTTTTTATTCTTATAGTTATTAATATTTAATATTTGGTAAACCTTAAACCTTGAATTTCAATCTTCTTTTTTGTCAAAATTAAAACTTATAATTTTTACAAGTATAACTCTATGGTGTGGAAATTAATCAAATTGTGAAATAAAAATTGTTAGAAGTTCCTGTCAAAAAAAAAAAAAGGTTAGAAGTTAAGAAGGAAAATGTAAAAAAGAAACGAACAAATTATATATTTATATAAATGTATGTAACTATGGGGAGAGAGAGTATATTACAGTTCCTTTTTAAATGTAATTAAATATATACTAAGAAGCATTACAAACAATAAATTTAAAGTGAATAGGGATGGAGTATTATATATATATATATATATATATATATTTTTTTTTTTCTTTTGCTATTGAGTATTGTAGTTTGAAAGAAGTATATTTATATTTGAGACATTTTTTTTTTTAATAATCATTTATATTAGAGACTTTACAGTGCTAAATAGAACCAGTGGCGAAGCCACATTGGGACCCAAGGGGGCCTTGGCCCCCCCCCCCCCAATATTTGAAAAAATTAGTATATATATAGTAGAGTTATTTTAGTAAAGAAATGCTATATTCACAATATTTTTACAATAAATCTTAAATGGTAAGTTATTATTGGCTGTTACGTGTGTGCAAAAAAGTTATTTTGTTGTGGATTAAAATTAGAACTAATAACAACTTATCACTTAAGATTTATTGTGAAATTGTTGTAAAAATATTGTAGAGGTAGCACTTAAATAATTTTCCTCCACTACATAACCATGTGTGTGGTTAAAATACTTCCTGCAAAAGCAGGTGTGTAGTTGTGTAAGCTACTCTCACTTTCTCATATTTTTATTTGTTCTTAAAATATTAAAATAATCAATGTATCATAACATCATAAATGTATATGATTAAAATATATTATTTTTATCATTTTATTTATATATAAAATAATATAACATGTACTTGGTTGTAGTTATAGCTATTTTTATATATATATATTGAAATTTGAATGATTGTTTGTCTTTTATTTAAAAATCTTTAAATTATTAGTATTTTTAAAAATTTTAGTCATTATATTTAATGGGTGATAATTTAATTTGAAAAATCTAGGTTCATGGACAAGCTTAGGAGTTGGTAATTCAGAAATAATACACATTTGGGTTTTTATTATTAAGTTGTATGTATATTACTGTTAGTATGGATATAATAAATATATACATAGAAATAATTAATTGTCTAAATTTATATTTGGCCCCCCCAAATATAAATTCCTGGCTCCGCCACTGAATAGAACGTGTCCAATTGTTTTTATTGTTCTTTAATTTTGATGCCATTGAACTATTTTCAAAAATTAAAATGACTATATTGACATAATCCAATCTTCTTCTTTTTTAACTGACATAATCCAATCTTTAATAACGTAGGAATGGATTTTTTTTTTTTTTAATAATACATGGTGTGAGAAAACCTCTATTTTCTTTAGCAAAAACACGGGCAGAAGTTAAGCATGATATACAAGCTTTGTTGGGTGCAAGAATTATGGAGGACTATGAGAAGTATCTTAGTTTGCCAATGGTTGGAGGAAAATCCAAGGTAAATAATTTTAAAGACCTACGGGAAAAGATTACTAATAGAGTATTGGGATGGAAGGAAAAATATATTTCTAAAGTAGGGAGAGAGATCTTAATTAAAACTGTTACTCAAGTCATACCTAATGTGATACTATTAACTTCATATTGGCAAAATAGTGGTGGGGACAGTCAAAGAATGAAATGAAAATCCATTGGATCAATTGGAAAAAACTTTGTAATAAAAATGAAATAGGTGGTATGGGTTTTAGAGATATTCAAGCTTTTAATTTAGCTATGCTAGCAAAACAAGCTTAGTGATGGATTCATAATACTCACTCTTTGTTCTATCGAGTATACAAATCAAGATATTTTCTAAGATGCTCTTTTATGGATGGGGAGATTGGCAGCAACCCTACATATGTTTTGGAGGAGTCTATTGGTAGCTAGAGATGTCATCAAGGAAGGTTCTAAATGGAAAGTGGTGATGGAAGGTACATTGAGGTTTCAAAATTCAAACCATATATGGCTGACACATAAACCAATCTTTTTGGGAGAGGCTCGGCCAAATGAGTTGATTGATAATGGCACGGGCCAATGGGATAGAGAAAAAGTTTTTTATCTCTTTGCTCATCGGACAAGGATGGAGATTCTGCAGATGCCTTTGTCAAGATTGTCTTCAAGGGATGTACTGCTTGGGCAATTTGGAATGCTCGAAATAAATTTTATTTTGAGCATATCCAAACCCATCGATGAAGCAATTAGTTTTCTGCAAGAGTATCAAAGGCCGGTAGCTGCTCAGTGATTTGTTTTGGGTGTTTCTGTTGCTGTTTGGTATTGTATGTCCAGGGATCTAATTTTTCTGCATTTCTGCACAGTGGTGTTTTCTGCACTGTTGTTTTTCTGCAGAGTTTGTTTTTCTGTACAGTGGTTTTATTTTATTTTATTTTTTATAGTGTTTGTTTTCTGCAGAATAAGTCTGGTTATTCCTTGTTTTGATGTTAAAGGGTTCTTATCTACTATTTATTATACTTTATTTAATAAAATTTCTAATTTTTATCTTAAAAAAGAAAAAAGAAAAGAAAAAAAAGGAGAGAACCAAATAGCAGTTTCACCACTTTTTAAAAACCGTATGGAATCATTTGGTATATAAATTAAAATTTTAATAAGAAGCTATAGAATTTCAATCCCAGCCACTGATATAAAATTATAAATGGTTGGTGTGGACCAGGGTTGGAAGATTGAAGATGAGAATAAATCCCAAAAAGAAATGAAAAGGAAACACACAACATGCAATGTAATGGGCCATACAATAGGGAGGCATCAAAACATAAGAAAGACCCAAGAATTAAAGGCTAACAATGGATACACCAGTCCGGAAATTGGATGGGCTCCAACACATTTAAGAGCATCTTCTCCCAATACCAAGCCCTCGTTTGGTAGAGCATCTTAAACATACATTTTCAGTTTTTAAACAATATTACACGTATTTTTATACACTTTTTCACCCACAAATATTTTTAAAAAATTACAAACAACATTATTCAAACTCCTCTATCAAATGAGCCCCAAATCTTTGGTACCCACTTTCCTCGCTTTTTGAACAATGAAAAAGGGCCCGGCTCAGCCCACAGAGAGTCCCATTTGAAGAATAGTCAATCCAAGCAAATAGGATTTCACCTTATGAATTATGATTACAGCATATAATACAACTTTGTGGTGGGACAAACAACTGCATCAAAGTTGATTCTGACGCAACTAGAATTGTGACAAGGGAGCATGAGTCCGAGTTGTTTGGCCAAGAAGATTTGGGGAGCTGATAGACTTTGTTTTATCTCACTTGCAAGATGAATAGCGAAATGGATTACATTGTTTCTTGCAAGCCATGTGTGTTCACAAACACAATCTTGCATAGGAAGAACATCTTATGGTTAAGTAGTATGTAATCTTACATTTGTACTAACATTAATGATTAGCTAGAATTTATAAGATTATATGGAAGCATTTTTAGACTTGAAGATTGTGGGTGGGTTAAGTAAAACAAGATGATGGAATTGTAAGGGGAATTGTAAGGGGATTTCCTCGGTAAACTGAATATGATGAGCTTCCACGTGAACATCACCTCTATTTGTAAGGAAAAGAAAAACCTTATGGCTACTTTGGTTAGAGTGAAAATAAGAAGGTGAGAAAATAGTGGAGAGAATCTAGGAGATTTTTGGGTGGGAGAGGTGTTTGGTTTGAGTAATTTTTGGGAAGAGAAACTTGTGAGATCAGTTGTTTCTTCCTGGACCCACTATTTTTCAACCTCTCAAAATTGGAGAGAAAATGGGAGGAGAACGGTAAAATAAATATGATAAACTTCCAAAAAAACATCACCCCTGTCTGTAAGGAAAAGAAAAACCTTAAAACTAACATTTGGTTGGATTGAAAATATAAATTATAGAAAATCGGGGAGAGTTAGTAGGAGAAATTTTGGGTGGGAGGAGTGTTTGGTTTGAGTAATTTTGGCGGAGAGAAAATGGGGAGAAGAAGGGGTTGGATGGAAATTACTCATCTATCCCTTCCCCTACCCCTAAACTAAATAATGTTATTCCTTTTTTTTTTCTCCTTCATTGTTGAATGTTAGTTTTTTTTTTTTTTTTTTTCAACAATACCTTTTTTTTTCCTTTATATAAAAAGTATATAAATATATATATATAAATTTATTTATTTATTTATATAAGTTATGAAATAGGGGTATAAGAGTAAATTTATACATACTCTATTTTTTATCACTCCACTTTTTCACCCCAAACCAAACACAAAATGAGAGCAGGGCCAGCTCAATGAATTTGGGGGCCCCAGGCGAAAGCTTTAAATGAGGCATTTTATTATATTTAATTATAAATTCATATATTTTTTTCAATTAAAATTTATTTTTCTTGCTTTTTGAGAGGCAAAATTACTAATTAAATTTTTGTATTCAAGTTTCGCTAAAATTTCCTTTTTAATTGATAATATGACTAATCCACTTAATCTTTCTTGTGACATATTTGATCTTAAATAGGATTTTATTAATTTTAATTTTGAAAAACTTCTTTTTGTGAAAGCAACTGTAACAAGTATAGTTAGTAATATTTTGAAAGCAATACATGCATTTGAAAAAGATTCTAGCCTCTTTATATAATTTAGTACATTAATTGGAGAGTTATCATTTATTTTGCAAAACTTCTTTTAAAAATTTTAGTTCTGAATATAAATCTAAGCTATCAATATTTGAATAAGTTTCATGTGTGAGAAAACATTCAAGATTAAGACAATTTTTTTTCAAACTATCATTATCTAGTGATTTTAGTTTTTCAAAATTAAATAAAAAACCAAAAATATTTTCATATATTTGAAATTGTTCAAACCTACTTTTAATTGAAGAAATAGCTTGATCTACTATATATAAAAAATAATTAATTCTAAAATATTCTTCAACGGATTGTGTTGTCTCATCATTAACATTTTCATCAAACTGTTTCTTCCTACGAATTATACGTTTTTCAGGAAATATAGGCTCTATTTCCATTTTGGTTGCAATTTCTTTAGATGAATTCATAGCAGATGTAAATCCATCTTCTCTATATTTTTTTAAAAAAGACATGAGACCTTTTAATTGATCTATAGCAACATCAATATGCATGTCTTTCTATTGTAAATTTTTACTAACAGAGTTAACAACAAATAATATGTCATACCAAATAGTCATAGCTAGCAAAACCTCAAAACTTTCAATCTCATATGTTGCTAAACAATCAGCTTCACTTTTTGTTTTGGGATCTTCACTTGTTTTTGCCAATTGTAACAAAGCATCTCTTATTTCTAGAACTTGAAATTTTTTTGCTTTCACACTTTCAATTCGACTTTCCCAACGTGTTTGTGACAATGGCTTAGGAGTAAAACCTGTCACATTATCTTGTAAAATTTTCCATCGCTTTGTGGAAGAAGAAAATAGTGTGTATATACGTTGTACTACTCCAAAAAAAGATATAGTTTTAGGACAAGAATTAGCCATATCACATTGGACAAGGTTGAGATTATGACAACCACATGGTATGTAAAATGCTTTAGGATTTGTATCAAGAATTCTTTTTTGTACTCCT